>NC_136813.1:9714530-9892030 GCF_951394365.1 Tetrao urogallus | reverse complement strand
GTTTTAACTAGCCATTTTTAAAGTGGAGCTGGAATAAGAGGCTGTTTACCTACACTTCTGACTTCCCTTGCATCATCTGATAAGCTTCAGTGTTAAAACGGAGAGGCATGTGCCTTTGGAGCCATTAAAAACTCAGACAAAATGTTCAATCAGACACACTGCCTCATTTTTACCCCATTACCAGCATGTCACCAAGAAAAAATGCAGCTTTCTCTGCCAAATGTGGGCAGTGTTAAAGATCCATGAAACAAATGCTCACACAGATTCGTAATCCAGAGTTTAAGCAATCAGTGTTCTGTAGAGCACTATTCAGCTACATAAACCCAATGAACTTCAGCTTTTGTAATTCTGCTGTGAAAAATACACACGAGCATATTGCCATACTGCTGCCCGTGCGCTTCGGAAAACACGCCAACTTCACACAAAGGACTCCTTGCTTCAGGCATCACCAGCAGTGAAGGGCACAGCCTAAATGAATAGGCTCTAAAGCAAAACAAGGTTAAATATATTAAGTTCTTGCGTGGGAGATCTTGGAGAAAAAGCGGAGGATGGCAGAGAACACAGCACTGGTTCAATGCTGAGCCACCAGTGCGGTGTCTGGGGGAAGATTTGAGAGGTTGCACTAATTTAAAGTGCTGCATTTTAGTATTCTAGGCCTCCTCCCCCCAGGGACCCTGGACATAAAGGTTCCAGCAGGTCTCTCCACTGTGCTATCACTGACCAAATTCCAAATGGAAAATGATGACAGTCCCTCCATCTAAACACCCCCCGTAATTACAACTTCTTATTAAATGAGTGGACATTTGAAATCGTTTTGGAAGGCTGCAATTACAGCACATGATTACTCTTCCCTGTAATTACTGCACATAAATACATGCCATCTAATAGTTTATTGCACCTTGTTACTGTACTTACAGTAAACAGAAACCAATACACACGTTTCATTCAGCCCATGTATTTTGATACCCGCATCACATTTATCAATTTATCTTCATTACAGCCCCTTGTGCTGTTACTGTCACTCTTCTCAGAGCTAAGCTAAGGCAGTGAGAAGATGGATGAGGCTCATGTACATGGACTTGCTGCTGCAGCAAGGCACTTGAGAGGCACAGTCACCCTTCCAGTCATACCAAGTTGGCTAAAAATCAGCTGCATTAAGCCAGTGCTCTGCTCTCATTTCTCCTCCTCATAAATTATGGTACATGATTTGGACCTTGCAAGGTTAAGTCTGTTATAGGAGTAGTTTGAAACCTACTGTCTCCAGTTGCTTTGTTACCGTGGCAAAGATTTGACCATGCTACTACTTTTATTCCAACAACAGGCTCAAAATAGGTGTGTTTTCCACTATGACAGATATCAGAAGATATTTCTCAATGAATCTACAACGATAAATCTAAACCTAGTTTGGAATAACAGAGATCTGCTATGGCTGCAATTGTCATAACTGGCCAAATGAGTTAAAAGCCTATGTTCTGTGAGGTCATCAAGAGGTGGCTGAAAAGCCTCAGCACTCTAAAAGCACCAATACATTATATTCCTCTACAGAGAAAATGAAGAGGTCATGTCTCACTGCAGATGATTTAGCTCTCCAATCACAACATTCTGGCATTTCAAAGGACTGCACGCTGAAGGCTGTAATAGTTTTGGATCATTCTTTTGCTAAATGCAGATCTTGCACCCCAGCAAACCAAACTGTCCAGCAGTGGGTGTGTGTCGTAAAGATTTTCCCTGATGGAGGCTCAGGTAAGCCAGCATCTCCCACAGTGCATTCAGAAATCACTCAGACTCAGAAAGCATACACTCTGGGCTGAATGAGCAAGTCAATGAGCTGTAGCCTGGATAAACAATCCTCTCCTATCAAGCTGCACATGTACATTGAAAAGCAGACCAGGAATTACTCCTATTCTGGACATTTCCAAATCAGCTGACATAATACAAGGCTGTAGATCCTGCATTGAATGCTTATTGTTGAGCCTCCATTGCTCTAGTAGCTGTTTGCACATAATCCCATGGAAAAATCAGGTAAAGCTATTACACCAGCAGTAGAAAAAAGTAAGAAGAAAAAATGGCAGCCTGTTTTCTGTGTTTTTCCACAGCTCGAACTCCACTCACATTCCCCAGTTTCAGATTCCTTTCTTTAGTAAATTGATGTAACATATGATAGAAGAAGATAGAATCATACAATCACAGAATGGCCTGGGTTGAAAAGGACCACAATGACCATCACGTTCCAACCCCTGCTATGTGCAGGGTCACCAACCAGCAGACCAGGCTGCCCAGAGCCACATCCAGCCTGGCCTTGAATGCCTGCAGGCATGGGGCATCCACAGCCTCCTTGGGCAACCTGTTCCACTGCGTCACCACCCTCTGTGTGAAAAACTTCCTCCTAAAATCTAACCTAAACCTCTCCTGTCTCAGTTTAAAACCATTCCCCCTTGTCCTATCACTGCCCATCCTCGTAAACAGCTGTTTCCCCCTGTTTATATGCTCCCTTCAAGTACTGGAAGGCCACAATGAGGTCTCCCCAGAGACTTGTCTTCTCCAAGCTAAACAAGCTCAGTTCCCTCGGACAACATCTATCCAGAAAAAGAAAGAAGTGAAAGTAAGAAAAGAAGGAAGCCTATAGCCATAGTGCTGATCTGTTCAATTATTGGAAAAAAAAATACATACAGATCACCTGAAAACTGCAATTCACCTCTCCTGGAAATACATTATTGCTTTCATTTCCTTGTAAAGTGAGCAGGTAACTATAAGAACTGCCTTTCTTGTTTTGGATGAGTATATACTTTATCCCAATTACAGACTCTTCAAGTAAGTGTGTGAAATAAAACAAATGCTTTCGGTTTACTTCATGTGGGACAGAAATGTAATTAAGTGGTCATTTTCCCCTGCTTCTGGCAGAAGCATTCCATTAGTAAGAATCCACTAAAGAAGAGACCATCCTGCATAAAATCCAGTGACATCCAATCTCCCCCAAAAGCAGAAAAATACTCCCTGATACCAAGCACTGAATAAAACCATTACAGATGTGTCGAAAAAATTAAGCCCTACACTCGGGAGCTGGAAAAAAAATAGTGTTGGCAATGCCACAATGCCACAGTCAGTGAAAGATGTGGTAGAAGAAATACATCTTTTTTCAAAGAAGGTCATTCAGGGAGGAAGGAGGAAGAGACAGATGGATAATCTGAGTTTAAATGCACAGTGAGCCCTTGCTGAGAACTCGTGTTTCCTCTGACACCGACAGGCATAGAAGAGACACTCTAAGCCATCACCTGGAGATAGCAATGGCATGCAAAATTAATAAGGGCTAACATCATCCCTGTTTATAGAATTGTTGAATCACACAATATCCTGAGTTGGAAGGGACTCATTAGGATTACTGAGTCCAGCTCCTGGCTCCACACAGACCGCCCAAAATCCAAACCTGGTGTCTGACAGCACCAACCTGTCAGCTCATCTTGCTTTCCAGATAATTTTTGCAATGATATAGAAGTACTGCTGCTAATGGAATCAACTTGGTTAACAGTGGCCAACATGAAGTAGCATCCCTGTCAAATTCAGGTGGAAAAAAAGACAGCTTATTAAAAATAATTAACAAGTGGTATCTAGGAAAGGTCTGTCAGTGCTTCACACATGTATCGGGCAAAAGAGACCAAAGACTGTCAGGTCATGCACTATTAGAGCTTTTCAAAGGGAGCCAAATTTGCTGTCTTTTATAGCAGAGAGACTCCTGGGAGAAAGGTATGAAATGGAGCTGGAAGGGAAATACTGCACCATGGGAAGATTGTGGTTGTCTTGGCAATGAAGGCCTTCCCAGGGGGTTATTAACACAGCAAGTCAAGCATTAAATAAAATGCTTTTTGAGGGTGTCGCAGGAATGTGCACACCTTGGCATGCCCAGCTCTGGAACTCTAGCAGCTTGTTTGTTCTGATCCAGAGAATTCCCCTTCCAACAGGCAGTGCAGGGCAGAGCTCCTTAGCAGCTCAAGAGGTTGATCTGGCCATCGAGCCAAATCCCTCTCCTGGACAGCATCCCCAGCTGGGTTTTACAACATGGTCCTGCCCCCATTTCTCCATGAGACTGTCTCAAATCTCCACATTCAGGTGTTTTTCTTCTCTACAGCCTGCCTTCCATATGGTTTTACTGCTCCCCAGTATATAATTCACAGAATTATAGAATCATTAAGGATGGGAAAGACCAATAAGATCATAGTCCAACCACCAACCCATCAGCACCATGACACTGGGAGCACCCTATGATACTTTTCCTCAATTGTGCTTCCTGTCTTCAGAATCTTATAGACAGTTATTTTCACAAATGAGACAAAAACCAGAGGAAGGACTACATTAACCCATATTGAATTGATAACTAAACTCTAATTCTTACAAGCAATTATATATATATATTTTTTCTTTTTGCTGTAAAAATTCCCCATCACTATAGGAATCCTCTGGCAAGTGTAATTGTGGCATATTTCACTGTGATCTGATAGGGAAGCACATGAATGTGAAAGAGACTTATAGACCTAAGATTCTCATCAATATATATATTTCAAAATCAATGCCAATTTCATTCAGTTTACGACCTTCTCTGACCGTATAAACTGGAAAGCTTGCAGTTATTTGAACACATGATTACTTAACAGTTTCCAATTTAATAAATCGTAACAAGGGCAAAATCCTTTTATTCCCTTCCATTTATTTATGGCCTGGAATGTGTGGGAATCTACAGTGAATTATCAAGGAAAAAACCTACATAAAACAATGTACAGTAGTAAATTAAGAACAATTTTGGATTTCTAGCAAAAGAACCCTCAACAAATATGGAATATAAATAAGAGTATTTTACTGCATTTTGCTGTGAAATAGTGACTGCACTGGGAACTATTTTATTCAGGCGCTTTTTAATTTGTATGCATTTGAAAATAATTTCCTAGAATATATGGTTGTAATGACTGATGATGTGGGACAATATGGCCATATTTCACTTGTACCAACATGAATCAAGAGCTCCTTATTTCACAAACTGACATGAGAACAGTGAAGGAAAGCACTACCATGGTGTACAGCAGTGCAAAAGAGATAGTAAGCCAGTACACAAATATTTCAATCCGTACCCATTATATTGAAGCAGTTTCTAAACATTCCATTAAGATTAGATGAAGGAAGTGGTTGGTGCACACTCTTCAGAGGGCAATTTTTTTATTTGAAAATTGTCATTGGTGGCCCCAATGAGCAAAAATTAAGGAATTAGTCATTGATTCTGAAGATGCAATGAAAGTGAATATGGTCAAAATTTGCTTTCATCAAACAGAATACTCTGAATCTTAGATTTGGGATGAAAACTCTAAACATGTTTAACTTCAGAGACAGGAAATGTGCCCATAAACTTCAAGGTTACTAAAGCTGCAAGAATTTCTGTCCATACAAACCTTGGCAGGGTTGTGGTGATACCACTACTGTTAGAACAAGTATTTTCCTCTGGAATATTCTACAATTCTCTTACAAGTAAAATTTAAGGGCTACCATGAAAGATTTAACTGAAGCAGATTAGAAGTGGAAAACAAACGTTGCCCACATTTGTTTCATTTTTTTCCCATGCTTGTGAATTGCAAAATGTATTTTTTCCTCCGTATAATCAGGCAATTCCCATCTTTGTGTGAGTCAGTATATGTTGAGAGAAGGGAGAATTCCACTTTCTTGGCATAGGAAGAAGTGATTTTAAACTACAAAAATCAGTTAACCTTTTAACATATATTTTCCACTTAATCTTACCTCCAAAAAATGCTCTGCTTGCTGTTCTCGATCCAATTTTCTTGATGTTGTTGTAATCAGACCTGTGAACAGAGAATGATATTTGACTGTCAATACCAGTTGAAAAATATATATCTCTATCGACCAGAAGACCAAATTCATTTTTCAAACACTCAAAGGGAAAAATGTCTATTTGAAGCTATATCAGCCACAGATTTCTTGACATCTGTCAAGCCTTTTCTTTTGCAGCACAGCCATTATGACTTTCTGACTAACAATGAATCTTTACAGAAAAATGCTGCGAGAAGAGTAACTGAAAAAAAGTGAGCTGTGCATCTCTCCTTAACATGCTGCATTTATTATGCTGAATAAAACACCTTAATAAAGAATCACTATTTGTCTTATGATTAAGTGCTTCATTGAATCATTTGCATTTGACTCAGATCCTTCCATAAAAAAACTCATTAAATATTTCAGAGTTCTTAAACAATTAATGGGATAGGATGCTGATTACCTCCATGCCAAGAATGCTTGACAAAGAAGATTATTTCTGTAATAACTACTTGTATATGTAATGATTTCCAAATGTAATCATTCTAAGGTATTAAAGATTTTGTACCAAAATTTCATCAATTTGTTCCATGATCAAATTGAGTCTTTTGAATAAAGTATCTTATTACACGAGTATGATCAAGATATCTTTTCTTCTAAAGCAATTTTATGGCAACAAGTTGGGAGGTGGTGTCGATCTGCCTGAAGGTAGGGAGGCCCTGCAGAGGGATCTAGATAAGCTGGATCGCTGAGCCGAGGTGAACGGGATGAGGTTCAACAAGGCCAAGTGCTGGGTCCTGCACTTTGGCCACAACAACCCCAGCAGTGCTACAGGCTTGGGGATGAGTGGTTGGATGACTGTGAAGAGGAAAGGGATCTGGGGGTGTTGGTTGATGCTCGGCTGAACATGAGCTGACAGTGTGCCCAGGTGGCCAAGAGGGCCAACGGCATCCTGGCCTGCATTAGAAATGGTGTGGCCAGCAGGAGCAGGGAGGTGATCGTCCCCCTGTACTCAGCACTGGTGAGGCCGCACCTCGAGTACTGTGTCCAGTTTTGGGCCCCTCACTACAAGAAAGACATTGAGGCCCTGGAACGTGTCCAGAGAAGGGCAACGAAACTGGTGAGGGGTCTGGAGCACAAGTCTTATGAGGAGAGGCTGAGGGAGCTGGGAATGTTCAGTCTGGAGAAGAGGAGGCTCAGGGGAGACCTCACTGCACTCTACAACTTCCTGAAGGGAGGTTGTGGTGAGGAGGGATTTGGCCTCCTCTCCCAGGCAACAAACAGGACCAGAGGAAATGGCCGCAAGTTGTATCAGAGGAGGTTTAGGTTAGACATAAGGAAGAACTTCTTCTCTCAGAGAGTGGTCAGGCACTGGAATGGCCTCCCAGGGAGGTGGTGGAGTCGCCGTCCCTGGCAGTGTCCGAGAGGCATCTGGATGACGTGCTGCGTGATGTGGTTTAGTGCTTGTGGTAACAATGGTAATGGAAGGTTGGTTGGACTAGATGATATTGTAGGTCCTCTCCAAACTTGTGACTCTATGATTCTATGATTCTATGCTGTGCTTTCAGAAATGATTAACGTCTTGTAAGATGTATAGCAAGTAAAGAAAATGAAGTACTTTACAAGTTCCCTCAAGAAAAGTGATGCACGCTGCTCTATGAACACAGGTTAGTTTTTACTTTTTCTCAGTAGAGATTTAAAGGTCAGATTTGAGTTTCCTCCACACAAAACATTTCTTTGAACGGGGAAATTCCTTGTTTGAATGTTGTCTGATATACTCAGACAACAGTAAAGGGACTGATTTCCCCTAGAGGTAAAGATGTTTTTGGTAACAATGCCAGTGGACAAAGTAGTTCTTAAGAACTCCTCCTCTGTAAAACTATCAACAAAGACAGGAAAAGGACTCCCTGTAGTACTTATAATATCTACTTATTTGATCAGAGCAGTCAATCACCTAAACACAAATCCGTGATAACTGCAAATTTTGCAGAAAACAACTGCAACAACATTTTATAGAGCCTCTAATTCCTGAAAGTTTCTACAGCTGCAACTCCTCATACACTGTTGCCTTCTACTTAGAGGCATCACTTATCTGTGTTAGTGAGAAGCGGGGGAAGAGGACAAATTGTGGATAAAGAAGGGAAAATAGTACTTGAAGTAATGGAGAGGAAAGTCCAGTCTGCCTCCCATATTTCAGGCTCATTATGAGATCTACCAGACCCCAGAAGTGACACCCAGGGGGATACTGCAGGCACCAGATTGGATCATTAGAGCCATCTCAGTAATATTATTACATGGAAGAACAACCAGGTGCTGGCAAAAGGCTGAAAAAGCAAAATAACTGGTATTTCCTGCGCCAAGCAATTGTAAGTCTTCAAAACAGTTACACCATATGGGAGACTTCTACTCACTGCATGAGTTTAAACAGACATGACAGCATGGATGACAAATTGGTGTCATTCACACAAGATTCCCCACGTCTAGAGAAGACACAAGGAAGAAGTTCTAAGTTATGAAAGAAGCGTAGCTTCAATAAATTGATTAAACAATAAATTCAGATTTGAAATATCCTTATTTGTTCTACACACGGTCTCTATGGAAATTAATTGTGCATGACCTAACTTCAGTAAGGAATATGATCATTTTTTATACTGTCTTTCACATTCATCCTTCTTACTGGGGTACTGTAAATTACAAAGACCTTCCCCTTAAATAATAAATGTTTAGAGTATTTACTATGCTGAAATATTAGTCAGCTCCCCCCACATACTGGGGAATGCTCAAGCAACTCTGTAAATCACAGACTTCTGTCCTTATCACCTACTTCAGGCAAAAGATTTCACTTCTGCTTTGAAGACCAAGAGCTAACATCTGACACTGAGCATCACTCACAGAATTTATAGTGCTCGTCTCTCACTAGTAAAACAAAAGCAGTCTCACACAATCGCTGTTCCCACTACAGGTTTGGGATTTTTCCTTTTTTCTTTTTTCAGTGTAGGGCCTTTTTGGGCTGCCACAATGGTCAGAGTGCTTGCAGAACTAAATTTACTTCTAAAGGGGGTATTTGAACACATAGCAAGAATCTACAACAAAAGTGCCTATATTTTAAAGTAAACAGATCTTAACAGATTTAGTACCAAGACAGCAGCTGCTCGTGAAGAACAGGTAACCAAGCAAACAGATTCAACAACCAAGTACTAATACTAAAACGCAGCTGCCCTTAAAGAGTGCTACAAAATACTTCTATACAGAGTTCTACAACAACAGTTTATTTAATTATGGTTATGTATTGGTACAGATACGAACCTTGTTCTTTCGGATTATAAAGCTGCATTCCAGGGAACTCTGCTTTAGATCTATCATTGACAGTGAAAAAGGAAAAAGATTCCAGTTATGTTTACTACACCAGTTCCTTCATGAGTGTCATGAGAATGTTGCTGTGTCCCTCTTGTATTTAGTACAAATACATAATAGTGGTAATTTTTAGCAGGATGTTTAACTTCCTTTTACAAATCCATAGCCACTGAAAGAAATTGGTTTTGCACAAGAGAATACACCCCAACTGCAGTTCTTTTCTAACTGTACTGTATCATCATACTGTTATGTTAGAAAGGCATTATCTAAAGAAAATAACTTGCAGGGAAATATATGCCCAAAGTAATGATGCTGGGCTTCACTGATACAAAATCTCAGGGGGACAATGATGAAAAATGACCATTTCTTTTTTTCCCATCTTCAATATGCGCCATAGCTCTTGTAGACACAACCATCTGGTCAACTGTCCGAAGCCAGCTGGGAGATATAGCAGGCATTTTTCACAAAATAGCAAAAATGCTAACAAGCTTCAGAAGTCATACCACACCACTCAGATGGTTTATCTGAAATTTCCAGGGAAACAACATGGTCCTTCTAGGTCCAGGAGATATTTCTAAGTGTGATGACTCTTAAAGAACAGCCAGGAAAGTGAAGAGAAAAACCGGGTGTGATAGTAAAGTTATTTGTGATAAAATCATCATCAGGGTTATGCGATTCTGTTCCCTGAATTTCTTACTTTTTCTTGAATTTCTGACTTAAAACATCTCAGTGTGCATCCTGGCACCTTGGCTCCTCAGGCCAGAAGCAGACTTTCTGACAAATTCAGGAACGTTGCTTGCTCCAGCATTTCAGGTTGGAGACAACCAAGTTCTTATATAACTTTTCTACAAATTCTCTTACTTTTGATATTGGAATACTCTTTCCATCCTAAATAAATTAACAGTTATTTTTCTCCTCGTGTTACAGAGTTTGGAAAAGATGGAAGGTGACTGAGCTCACCCTGTGCAGCATGTCCTGTAATCCTGCTCTGAATTTTGGCTGGTCCTGAATGGAGCCAGGAGTTGGACTCAATAATCCATATGGATCCCTTCCAACTCGGGGTCCTCTATGATTCAGTGATTCTAAGCCCCAGTTGAGACACAGAACTTAGATTTAATGTCAGGTATGTGTGTGCCCATGGAGGCGTGCAAATGTATGCATATACATCTACGCAAGATGACATAAAGGCAGGAATATGAATTCGATGCCTGATGCTTTACAATGGGTTTTACAGAAAACTATCCTTATTAGTAATAAAGCCATCAAACCTGGCAAAGGAACAGCAACTTGTTGGTTCTATCACGTCACCCAAGTTGTACTTTGTTATTCAGAACTGGAACAATGTTCTGTCTCAAATAAGAGTCTTTTGTGATGCATTGTATTTTTTGAGCAGTGTTCTGCTTGGACGCTTAGACGTGGCCATGCCAGATGAACGTATCTGAGAAATACCTCAAATTGACAATTGCTCTCTGATGATATGCAGGTAGTAGGCTCAATCTAGAGCAATTCCACTGTGATCAAGGCAGATCCACAAATTTATGCTAGCAAAGAACTTTGCACAGTGCCTGTAATCTTTGCATTTTTATTGTCAATAACACATGAAAAAAGAAAATTACTAACTTACTTAATGTAAAGGAGCAAAGCAAACAAATTTATATTTCATGTAATTTGAGGCCCAAATCTTTCATTTCTGTAAGTTCTGTATCTATATTTGCATTTTGATATACTTCCTTAGAAGCTTGTGATACTGCCATTTATTTCTACTGCAGCTCCAAAATTTAAATTGAAGTCTAACATTTTTGCCAATCTGTATCAAAGCTTGTATTGTCCAGTACAGAAAATGGAAACATATTTTATATGATGGCCTAAAGATAACACATATACTTAAGTTTATGATTATTTTTATTATTAACTTGCCAAGAAACATAGAGTAATGAGCAAGCAGGATGAGAGTTTTGAGAAAAACAGACATATGACTAAAGGCAAATAGTGACTTGCCACATACTCTCAGAATCACAGAATCAGTGGTTTGGGTTGGAAGGGACCACAAAGCCCTGGCATGGGCTGGTTGCCCCCACCAGCTCAGGGCCCTTCCAACCTGGCCTTGAGCTCCTCCAGGGATGGGGCACAACAGCTCTCTGGGCAGCTGTGCCCAGAATTTCCCCCAAACAGCTAAACTAAGTGTCCCCTCTTTTAATTTAAAACTGACCCTCTTTGTCCAATCACTACACTGCATGACAGAGTCCATTCCCACCTTTCCTTCAGGTGCCTTTTAGGTACTGGAAGGTCACTATAAGGTCTTCCCAGTGCCAACTCCTTCACCCTATCTCCATAGGAGAGGTGCTCTAAATCTTTGAGCATCCTTCTGGCCTCCTTTGGACCATGCCCAGCTCCATGCCCAGGGACCAGACCTGGATGCAGTACTACAGTAGGGCCTCATGAGAAACCTCCATGTGCCTTGTGCACTTAGGTAAACAGACAACAATATAGAAATGCATACATATGTTCTGTATATATGGTCCAATATTTGAATATGTGTATAGCTTTTTATATATATACCCAATGAAATGAACGTTAAAAAGTATCCTAAAATGCACTAATTTAGAGAGTTATACTAGTTCTGATGTTCACCGGTGCTTATTCATTCTACATATACGTACTGTTTTAAACATCTGTGTTAGAAATAGATTGCACTTAAAGAGCCATGGAAGAAAAAATCACCCAGCTCTGTTGATCATAAAGCCTATGGTAGAGGTAACTTCTAAACACCTGAACAGTGCACAGGGAAACACTGTGGCACGTGTGCTTCTTCTGATGCTTATCTTCTGTGCATCCAGATCAGCCCAAAGCTGCAGGTGTGATCCTGAACTGAACTGACCTTTGACTTAGAAGAAATTCACATATTTTTCAATAGCACAGCATTTTGGGACCAAAAATCAGTTTGCTACAGGCTATTTTCTAGCACAGATTGAATTTCCCTAATATGGCTATGAAGCCAAGGAGAGTTCAATAGCCTTCTCCTTATGAAATTAAATTATTTTCTTTCAAACTGTAGATGGATAACCTTACCTGAGCTATGTTGTGAAGTCGCACTTAAAAGATAACAGAATCTGGTATGGAGACACAGCATATTTTACTGCTGGCTCTGGAAATACCGCAAATTTTATGGGATAAAGCATTAATTTTTTGAAAATGAAATTTTAAAGAACTCCTTTATTAATATCTCATTTCTAAACTTGGTTTAGATGAGATATGAAGAGAGTACTCGACAGGTAATACAGGCTAAAGTGAGAGAAGACAAATATATTCTTCTGTTTTAAGCTGAAGACTGAATGTCTTCATAGGCATACAAAGATGAGCAGGAAAACAGCTCCCTCCCCCTCCCCAGAAATTTAACTGAATTCAATTTACTGCACGCTTTACTGTTCATCAGTAAATCACTTTTTTTTTTTTTCTTCCAGCCGTGCATACTCATAAAAACAATTCATAAAATACAAGTGCAGATGGGAGAGAACTAGGACTAAGAGCTTCCGGTTATGGCTCAGAGCTTTTCTAATATCTTATAGGTGGAGGCAACTTTCTCCTAATAAAGGTATTGATCTTCACCTTATCAGAAATCAATTCTGAGTTGGAAGCAAGAATACAAAATTGGAGAGGCTCTTCTGCAGAGGTACCGTGCCCCATTTGATGCTCAGCCCACAACACAAACAATTCCCAAACATCTTTCTCAAGCACTGTAAGGAATAAGCACACAGAAAGAAAACCACAGTAGGATATCAAAGGGAACTTTGTAGAACTGCCCTTGGAAGCTCTGCTTGGGGAGAAAAATGCCTTGGGACTGTTTGCTGAGAACATGGCTCTTTTAACCCAACAAGTGAAACAGACAAAAGAACCTCTAAAGCAAACACTGCTTTTCCAAAAATGCTCCATGAATTCAGTGACTGGTTATACACACTGCCTGCTCCCGCAGGCTGATTGTGCAGAAATTCATGTGGGAACACATGGGTTTACTGATGAGTTTATTAGAAATCTCAAATATTTATTAACAGCAGACACACAGGTACGAATGCAGCCTACGTATTCCGAACACAGATAAGAGCACTGAGCTGTTCAGAAATACAGCCATCAGCTGTCAGCTGTCCCACTGCACTCTGATAGCATGAAACTAAATTTGGGGCTTTCAACGGGAAGGAAAAAAGGGAGCAGCCAAAACAAACAGCATCAGGATTTCCAACCTAATTCAGGAAAGTAAAACTATCAAGTATTCCTAACCACAGAAATGCAGAAATGAATAGCAATAACCAGGGTAATTTTATTACCCACAGGCAGTGAGAGGCACTGTAAACACTCTAGCAGCACATTCATCTCCTGCAATAAATTAGAGATAGACAAAATGAAATTGAATTTCAAAGATAAATGATAGAAAATGATGTAAATTTTACTTGGAGATGTAAACAAACATATCATTTTATATAATTACATATGTAAACCTCTAATTTAAGAAGACTGCATTTTGATCTAAATGAATGATACTTTATTGAGCAAGAGAAAAAAAAAACAGCAGGCAAGACTGTGCAATTACGTGAACGAGGGCTGCCTTATTGTTTTTCCAGAGGTGACAATGAGCAGAACGACCTCTTTGAAAATAGCTAGGTATCAAAAGTGATTGCTTTTAAAAACAGTTATGTTTTCTAATGTGTGGCTCTGAGGAAATGAAAAAAGTAAAGAACAAGCAGAAGAAAACTCCTTTTTTTGGTTGGACCTTCTGTTTCTTGCGAGACTTTTCTTAGCTTTTTCCTGAAAATGTGAAAACTCTGCACAAAATGCAAAGTGAACATTTATTTCAGTGAAGAATTTGGATTTTGCCTTTAAAGGTAGCTTTTGGTTTGTTGTTGTTGTTCTTAAACTATGTTTAAAAGGCAATATGATGTGACAGTCTGTTCTGCCTTTTGGAATGGAGGGCTCCACGGGACTTCCCCTTCTCACAGAACGGGTTGGGTTGGAAGGGACCACAAAGTCCCCCCTGCTGTGGGCTGGTTGCACCCACCAGATCAGGCTGCCCAAGGCCCATCCAAGCTGGCCTGGGAGGAAACCTGGGCTGTAGACCCCTATACTCACAGCTTTCTCCCTGGCTCTGTCTTCAGCTGCAACACCATGACAAATCTCCTACAAAGGGGAGGTGACTTATGCTGTGGGGACACGAGCCAGCTAATGCCACGCTGCCTACCAGAGACCCATAATAAACCGGCCAGCCTTTCTTTCGGTGAACTAAAGAGACTAAGATCCTTTGGCTTCCTTTCCTTTTCATTTTCCATTCATCTTCCTGCATTGCAGTTCCAGCATGCTGTCATCCACCCTGAGCCTAAGGAATGGAGAATGAATGCTGTGCTCCAATAACACCTCCACAGGCCCCATAAACCAGCCCAACCACTGCCTCAGTGCATGCACTTTGAGCAGAGATGGGCAATCTTGCTTTCAGTCCTCAAATGCACTGCATATCTCATTCCATTTCTTTTCCTTGAACCCTCAGGTGTTTTTTCTTTTCCCTCCCTGGCACCTCCTCTGTGTAAGATGACTGCTATTTCTGGATCAGAACCTCCCACTTTTGAAGCTGGCATCCTTGATGGGAACACCAAACAAGATAAACTGTTAATGCTCCTTTCAGCATGGAAAATTCCTCTTTTAAGACTCATCACTTTTATTTCCTCCTCAGCCGGACCCATATGCACATATCAATTATCCTATTAATCTCCATGTCCTCATGCCTCATAAATTCTGCAGTGCAACCCTACCAAATGCATTACAGAAGTCCACGTAGATTACACATATAACATTTCTTAGAACATCATTTATCTTATCAATGACATCAAGGTAGGCTAGCACAATTTACTTCTGCTAAACACATGAGCACTTTTATCCCATTTTCAATCTATTTCCATGTCTTTAATTCCACTGTCCTTCAAAAAGCATTCAAAAGCCTTGAAGATGACGGAGGTCAGACAAAAGGAAGAGTAAACACAAGGTTTATTCTTCACACTGCCCTCCATGGACATTCCATTTGTTATCTCCCACTTATATGACTCCACTCCAAGATTTGATAATACTTTTCAATAAGTAACTGCCTACAGGAGTCCAATTTAGCTTTCCTAAAACGCTTTGTATGGAAATTCACAGGTTGTGGGCTATGGAGTTTTCAAAGTTCAGATCCTTTATTTAGGCTTAAATGAGTACATAAGAACAGAAAGAGCATTCGTATCTTCCTTTGTTTCCATCCCTAACAGAGTGCAGCGCTGCCTAAAAACCTCATTGCTAATATGATGCCTCAGCACAGATTTTAACATCCCCCTGCACTGCTTTCATTTTCAGCGAGAAATTGCAGAATTCTATTTGGGTTATAATTAGCATGTAATTGTTACTTACAGGAATAGCTATAAATATATCTAACTGGTGGCTAGCTTAGTAACCAGTGCACATAATCATTATACAATTTTCTTTAATTTTTTTTGTGCACAAAGGCCTCATCATTCTGCAAAAGTGACAACTGAGCCTAACTAGAATCTGGTTATAATTTATGCTAATGAATTTCACTGTTTGCAGGAGAGGAGAGTTATATAACACGGGTGATAGGGTGGGTGGTGACACCTTCAGTGAAAAGGGGACATGCAAACGCTTCTCATCCCATCCTGCTTTGTTCCATCTCTTTCTTTGGCATATTATGATGTAACAACAAAGGCAGGAAAAAGTAATAATAACTAAGTCCCCAGCGTATGCTTTTGTATAACACATACCTAGGCTGCAGCAGGCTAAGTCCTGGTATTTTCTTTTCTCAGTTGTGGAGGAGATGTGGAGGTGTGTGCAAGGTACAGCTTCAGTGTTTTCTCCTCATCTGGACACGTTCATTACCTTCTAAAGACAAATGACTTTGCATCTTTTCATATACACCCTCAATGAGTGCTGCTCTTGACAACAGTAAAACAGGTCTGCTTTTCTCCAGCTGAGCTCAGAAGGCTTTCACCCTTTATTACCAACGATTGCCTCCACCAATTAGCACCCATTGGTGCTGGGAAAGCGGTGCCTTGTGCTAACAGCAGATTCCCCAGATCAAGTAAATCTCGTCTTTATCTCTAATAAAAAATGATTCATTGGTGATGTGACCTTCCTGATGCAGGCACAGAACGCAGAGCTGCTGAAAGAGGCCTCATAGAAAAGATATATGGCCTTCTTTGGTGACAAACAACCTAAAAGACAGACCTATGTATACCTCAGCTGCCCTTCCCAAGGCGGTCTCCTGCCTGGGAAGCAGCACTGAGACACTCTGTTTGGTTTCTTGCCCACCCCCTGACTTGTTCAGTAACCTTCCATCCGATATTTGATGTCTCAGTGCTTCAGTTTCCCCTCCCATAAAAACTGGGATAATTGATATCTTTCTCTGTAAAGTGCCTTGTGATCGATAAAGGAAAAAATCACTTGTGTAAGAGAAAGGTATTATTATTAACTAACAATCTCATAAAGCTCAGCCATAACAGCACTAAGCACTTTCCCAAAATTTATGGCTATGTAGGTAAAGAAAATAATTTCTTTAAAGAATAAAATTCATCTCTTTGGTTTCTAAGGTTTGCTGCTTTTTCTTTGCTTGTTCATACAGAGATTTACTTTAATTCTTAGCAATGGATAAAATGTAGTACTGGCTCTGACCCCTGACTTCAATGGCTTTGCACATAACAAATAGCAATAACACACAGAAGAACTTGAACATAAGCAGGAACTGCTTTTCTCTGCAGAACGAGGCCAATACGTCAGTCTTGGTGACCAACTGTCAGAGCAGAGGGTCCTGCAGACAAGAAAATCTTTAGCTGAGGAAAAGCAGCAGAATCAGCTGTTGGCACAGAGCTCTCACCTGGGTACCAATGGTGAGATCCTCAGACAGCTCTTCCCATGTGTGCAGGCGGAAGGACAGCAGACCCAAGTTCTGCCGCTCTATCTGGATTCTCAACAAGACCCCAAGCACTGCACCCTGCTCTTTAGAAATGCACGTCAGTGTTACATGCAGTCTATCTTGGCCACAGCAACTGGACACACGTGACCTTGAGTAGAGTAGGGAAAACTAACTTATGGAGTAATATAAATAAATAAATAAATAATGTTCATCTCTTTTTAAAAGCCTTGCCATGAGTTTTGTTCCATTTAACTGCAACACTCTTATTTCAGCTAGCTTTAATCTAGACAACTTTTCTACCAGCTTCTCCATAAAATGGATGCCACGTTTAACTGTCTTGCTGACCACAAGCTGAGAACTATGAGGATAACACACACACACATTGTGAAATCTATTCTGTGCTAACCTATCATGACACAAAAGCCAGTTGTTATTGAACTACTGGATACAAAGGCTCTGAAGCAGAGTGGGATGCTTAGTGTGCTCATTTGCATCTCATTACCCAGCATGCTCTTCCTCCTCAGAGCTATTTTCATATTGGTATTGTTGTCCGAGCCCTGGGAACAAGTGGAAAGATCTGGGGGCTTTGGATGCAGGCAGTTCCTTTCTACTTACTTTGCTCCTCTTTTACAATGAAAGGCTTTGCAAAGTGCTGAAAATGAACCATTTTTCCATTTTTAAAGCTGTATGGGTGGTGGGGGGGTTCAGTAGTTTAAGCTATCAGGAACAAATCCTGAATAACAAATAAGACTTCAGAAATGTGAGCCTAATGCTCCTCTGCACAGGGTGCTCAGGCATGAAGGTTTTGATCAGAGAGGAAGAAATGAGATAGAACTTCCTTCTGATTTAAGTTTTGTTTGTACAAAGAACCTATTCCAGCAAAATGTGATTGCAAGCTCCCTGCTCAATGAAGGGCAAATATCTTCAATTGCAATCCAGTGCGATCAGCAGCTTTCTGTGTGCGTTATGAGCATCAGCAAAGAGAACTGAACATGCTGGCTTCTGTCATTGTCTACATCTAAGACTGCGATGATTTCACCCTGTCCAATTCATTTCAAAAGCTGCAGCTTCCAATTAAAAGTACAAGTTGTCAGCCAGAATAAGTGCCTATCATTTGAGCCAGAGTAGTTTTGGTTTCTGGCAGATGTACTGCATCAAAGGGTTGATTTGTAGATCACTTACAAATTTTAGTCCAACAGTTAAGGGAATGAAACTGCCGCAGACACAGCACTCAGAAGAACACAAAGTTACTTGAACTTCCCATAGTTTGCGGTATGTTTTGTAAAGCTGGAAATAAAATCAATTTCCAAAATGGCTTTATGTTTTTTCAGAGGTACCTGAAAATTAATAAAAAATAATAAAGTCCAGGAAAGCTGTTATGGTTTAAACCAGCAGGTGGTTGAGCATCACAGCTGTTCTCTCCTTCCTTCCCAGTGGGACAGGAGAGAGAATAGAAAACAAAGAACTTGTGGGTTGAGCTAAAACTCTTTATTAAGATAGAAAAAAGGAAAAGGATAATAATCATATATATAAATAAATACGTATGTATATAACAAGTGATGCACAAGCAATTGCTCACCACCCACCAACCAGTACCCAGCTAGCCCCCTGCGCAGCAGAAGAGAGTGTGATGAACTCCCACCACCTTCAAAATTCCTTCTGCATGATGATATGGTATGGAATATCTCTTTGGACAGTTTAAGTCAGCTGTCCTTGTTCTGTCCCCTCCCAGCTCCTTGCACCCTTAGGTGCAAATTGCCTTGGCTCTGTACAACGCTGCTTAGCAGCAGCTATAACCATCAGTGTGTTATCAGCATTGTTCTTCTAGAACCAAAATATAGCATCATACCAGACATTCTGAAGAAAACAATTCCATCTCAGCTGTAACTGAGACAAAAGTCTATGAACCTCAACTTCATATTCATTAACACCATCTATCACACAAAAATCACATTGTACTTCATAAATGTCAATGAATTCCGCATCAAAAGCCAGTGTGAGGTTGGGAGTTAATTCCTCCACAGGTTAAGCAGATTTCTCTCATTTTACAGATACAGAAACTAAGCTATAAAATTAAAAATGTGTAGAAGACTGGTGCAAACCATAGCAGGAGTGCATTTTTAACTCTTTAGTCTCTCAGGTCTTTTTTTTAAGAATGGGATCAATTTTGAGATTTCTCTTTGGGATAAAATGTTATTGAAGTGGCCAATGTCATACAAATAAAAACTAAAAAATCTTCAGATCAGAGGAAACGACGATTGATGGGCTAGGTTTCTAAGGCTAAGGCTCAACACCACTTTAAAACATCCCTCATGTGGCAGGAGGCTGAGTGGCATTTCATAGCAGGATGGTGTGACCGTGCTTCTAGTTCTGTGCTGTGCAAGCCTTGATAAAACAGGCGTTCTTTCTCACCCAAGTTACTCATTTTATTTTAGCATTGTTTTCACAGCAGTAGCACAACCCTATGTCTAAAAAAACTGCTCCTGTAGGGTCCAAAAAGAACAGGTTACACCTGTTGTGGATCCTTGGGAGTGTACTTGGTGAGTTTAAACCCAGAGATATCACACAAATGGATTGGATATTGAAAATATATTAAGATGGAGGAAATAACCACCAACTTCTTTATAGCCCAGATCAAACTCTTCTACAGTGCACTGCAGTCAGTTGGGGTGTCATGGAGATCTGCACACACTGCAAGCAGAAACTGGAGTGCACTTGGCAGCTGGGAAAAAGCTCCATCAGAGCAAGGACAAGCCCATCACAGCTAGGACAAGCCCATGCTTAACCACATGAACAATAAACCACATTCCATCAGCATTCCAAAGGGCCATGATATTTAGTATCATTATGCAGACAGCTCTGACTGCTCCTGCACAAGGTGCAGTGATGGTGCAAATACAGGGATGCACCATCACTGAATGTTTCTCTTTCACTCGCAATGCTTGTCTGAGTACGCAGAAATAGATCTAGGCAGAATGGCAACACAGAATCACAGAATCATTAAGGTTGAAAAAGAGCACTGAGATCATCCAGTCCAACCACCAGCTCATGCCCACCATGCCCACTGACCATGGCCCTCAGTGCCACATTTTCACATTTCTTGAACACTTTCCTGGGCAGCCTGTGCCAGTGCCTCAACACTCTTTCTGAGAAGAAATTTTTCCTCATATCCAATCTGAACCTGCCCTGGTGCACCTTGAGGTGATCACCTCTCACCCCATTGCTGTTACCTGGGAGAAGAGGCTGACCCCCACCTCATCACAACCCACTGTTGTAGAGAGCAATACGGTCTCCCCTGAGCCTCCTCTTCTCCACACTGAACAATCCCAGTTCCCTCTGCTGCACCCCTTAAGGGTTTTACTCCAGACAGCTTCACTGCCCTTCTCTGGACATGCTTCAGTGCCTCAGTGTCCTTCTTGTAGTGAGGTGCCCAAAACTGAATGCAGTCCTCGAGGCATGGCCTCACCAGTGCTGAGTACAGGGAGACAATCCATCCCTATGCTTTAGGCTTCATCACTCTCCCACCACTTCTGCCAGGCTGGACTCTTTTAGTATCTGTGTGCAAGGAGTAGTCAGGAGGGACTGCTCCCACCGTGCAGCTCCTCCTGCAGCTTGTACTGGCTGCTGGAGGTCAACAGGGACATAACACCTGTGACCCCTATTTCTGCTGCAGAGATAACTTCAACTTCCTATTCAATTTTATTTCTAGGTAAAGATAAGAATGATAGATTAAAACCAAAAATAGCAGAGCACTCAGTCTATTTGTTGTGCTGCACCTCAGACAGCCAGCTGCCTCTAACTATGCCAGTTATTGATTTTTGTACCAAAACATTTACACTGGCACAACCCCTAGTGAGTGCAATTATGTGGGCATAAAGGTTCTTTGTACTAGCATAGAATATGAGATAAATAAGGTCATTTATACTGCTCTAACTGCATTCATTTCAGGGTATTCGTATAACTTTAATCATATCAGGGTAGTTAAAGCAATACAACTTGTGTCTACAGACAGAACCTCAGCCTAAATACAGACACTTTCAGCCAGCCTGGTCTGCAGGGCTTACACTAGAAGCAGCAACTGACCCATGATGATCTGCAGCCCTAACAGAAACCTCTATAAAACAAGCTCCACCTCCACATGCTTTGGCCCCATTTGCAGGAAGGATGTTGTAGCAAGGAGGCCCTGAGAATTGCAAGTTGCCAGCAGTCGCTTTTCTCTTGAGTCTGGACAGCAGAACAAAGAAGAAACAATCAATTCACCAATGACATCTTGCTGTGAAAGGGCTGTGCCAGCACAAAAATGCTGACAGAGCAGTGGTTAACCCTGCACTGCCCTCACGGTGCTTCATTCACAAGTGAGCGGTATGTGGGAGAGGGGCTGTTACCGCAATCAGTCCTGCAGGGCTTTTTGAGGCCATACAGGCACCATCCATCAGTAGGGACTTTGCTGTCAGCACTCTGCAAGGCAAAGGGACCTGCTTGGTGAGAGCTCTGGGTATTCATCAGGGTTGCTTTGGATAGAGTATGGTGTCAGGTCATCCTGGAGGCTGTGCCCTGCATGCTGTGTGATGTGATGGAGGGAAACAGCCCCTAGAAATAGGACCCCCTCTCCCACAAAGTCCCCCCAAAGGTTAAACTTCAACTCCCAAACACAGAAAACCAGCTTGTACTTTAGATGGAGAGCGGATTTGCCAAGAGACTGCTGAACCCATCACTGAGATAATGAGTAAACATTTTGCTTAGCTGCATACTCCCAGTCTCTTTTATCACTTTTCCGTAAGTAGTAAGAGAACAATCTCACAGGAAACAAGAAGAAATTTCTCGTGAAGCAGCCATGAGTTCGACGGCCACAGGGCTGATGTGTGGGAATGCTGCCATGCAGAAAGGACCTGAGGCATGGAGCAGCTCAGTGACATTCTCGGTCTCAAGTCTGGATGTACGCATGGACAGGGGAAGCTCTGCAGTCCTGCAGCAGGACCACCTTCCACTTTGCCAGGTATGTGAGTGGCTCATGCAATGTCAGAATGAAGAAAGGGCATGTATCACCTGTAAAGTATGTATGGCATAGATATGGCATACAGTGTCAGAATAATGGAACCCCTCACTACAAGGAAGATGTTGAGACCCTGGAGCATGTCCGAAGGGGGGCAACGAAGCTGTGAGGGGTCTGGAGCACAAGTGGTATGGGGTATGGCTGAGGGAGCTGGGATTGTTCAGTCTGGAGAAGAGGAGGCTCAGGGAAGAACATATCGCTTTCTTCAATGATGAGGTTGTGGTGAGGTGTGGGTCTGCCTCTTCTCCTGGGTTACAGTGATAGAATAAGGGGTGATGGCCTTATGAGGTAACAGGTGAGGTTCTGGTTTGATTGGAAAAAATTCTTCTCAGAAAGTGTTGAGGCACCGGCACAGGCTGCCCAGGGAGGTGGTGCAGTCACTGTCCCTAGAGGCATTCAAGAAATGTGGAGATGTGGCACTGCGGGCCATGGTTAGTGGGCATGGTGGGGGTTGGTCTAGTGGTTGGCGACCCTGCACACAGCAGGGGGGTTGAAACTAAATGATCATTGTGGTCCTTTTCAACCCAGGCCATTCTATGATTCTATGATTCTATGATCTTACTAGTCTTTTCCAGCCTTACTGACTGTGATTCTGTGATGGTTTTATGAATAAATGGTATGTATCATGTTTGAAATACATATGGCATAAATATGGAAAATTCCTAAAATAATAGACACGTATATTAAGAAACTTTGAGTGAAATACAGAGAAATTCCATTTGGAGGAGTTGGAATGCAATAAGTCTGCCAATATGAAACATAAGGTGGGATTAATTCTGAAATTATGACATGTAAATTTTGGTATCTACATGCAAGTTAGGGGACTAACACTGCACGTTCAACTCAGTTGCCTACACTCAATCAGGCTTATGCTAGGAGTCTTTCTCTCAACTTTCACTGGAAGGAGGGGCTCTTCTGTAGGTCGTGGGCATCTGTGCCATGCTCAGGTGTTTGAGGACTCCTCATTTAGCACTACATGTCCTGTCTAGGCAAGCCATTACACCATCAGCTTGAGAGAGAAAAGAAAACAGTCCCTTGCCTGCTGTGTCAAGTTCATGGCCACACAAGGACACTGGCTAGAATTGCATACCTCCCACTGATGAATGATTTAGGGTCTCAAAAGTGATCTTAATTTCATTTTTCTTCTACATGGTCTCTTCTCTGCATCTTATCTAACACAGAGCTGTGCTAATTCATATCTTCTTATACTGCACACCACCATTGATAGCCTCCCTCCCTCACAAATCGTTTTGACAAAATTGGGCATCAAATGAAGTGCTTTTCTCACTGAATCTCAGCTTTCCAACACTTCTTTTTTTTTTTCCTCCTGAAAAAAACCCACACCTCTTCATTACAGTGTTTTTAATTTCCATATTTTTCTCTAAATTTAGGAGTTTGGATTCAAAGATCCCACTGTGATGCTGAATAGTCTCACTTAATGCTTTGATAGAGTGTTATGTTCCCACAGCTCTTGTGTCCCGGTGTCCCAAGAGGTTAAAATTTCATGCTTAGGGGAAACCACAGCTACCCACAGGGAAAAGGCAAAGGTTTACTTTGGACAGTGCATGGGAGATGTTGAGTCCCCGATTTTTCTCTGTACTGCTTCACAGGAATGATGCTTAAATCAAGTTGTTTGACAACTCTATATTAAAATATCTTTTACTGGGGAGAAAAACATGCTGCTCCTGTAACTTTGCAGGAGCTACACCATGGCAACACTGTGCCCTCACAGGAAGAGAATTAATATTTCAACTGATATGAAGCCAAACAGTGCATAGGATGGAAGTAATCTTGTCTAATTTTAGCTAAGTAAATCTCAATGTACTGTCTAAAGCTGCAGTTTGGGTGTCTGCTGTGAGAAGCATAGGAAAGACCAAACAGCATCAGAATTGTGGCCTTTTCTCCACTGCTTCCAGACAAGTCAACACAGAGCTTAACTCTAAAACAGTGACGTGAAAGCAAGGTAATCCCACCCTCACCACTACTTGCTCTGTTCCTCTCTCTTCTTTCACATGGGCAGACTTTGATAGGACAAGGGAGAATGGCTTTAAAGTAAAAGAGATGAGATTTAGGTAAATATTGGGAGGAAATTCTTTACTCAGAAGGTGGCGAGGCCCTGGCACAGCTGCCCAGAGAGCTGTGGTGCCCCATCCCTGGAGGTCTCAAGGCCAGCTTA
Organism: Tetrao urogallus; assembly: GCF_951394365.1. Taxonomy (NCBI): domain Eukaryota; kingdom Metazoa; phylum Chordata; class Aves; order Galliformes; family Phasianidae; genus Tetrao; species Tetrao urogallus. Next base: position 9,867,706 of record NC_136813.1, on the reverse strand, counting down.
GATGGGCCCTGGGCAGCCTGAGCTGGTGGGGGCAACCAGCCCATGGCAGGGGTTGAATGTGGGTGGGCTTTGTGGTCCCTTCCAACCAAACCGTCCTGTGATTCTGATTCTTCCCTGGACCTCTCAAATACATGCAGCATGTTTATGGGCAGCAGTGTCCTGGTATTTAGAAGTTCTGGTGTCTTTTGGCAATTCAGCCCTGAGGTTTAACTGTTTATACAGGCAGACTTAGTGAATGCAGTCACTTGTGTGAAAACACAAGCATCTGTGCTTGCAATTATGGCTGAATTCAGACTGTAACCTCAACTGTCGATAGCTTATTATCCTTTTTTTTTTTTTTTCCAAATTGTAATACAACTCAATCGCATGCCCTAACTACAAATTGTTCATTTTGATAAAGGTGCCGTGCACCTCCCAGTCAGGAGTGTGCTTTCTGTGTGCCCTCCCTGCCACCCTCAGTATAACACCGCAGCACTAATTGGGAAATTCCCTTCGATGTCAGCTCTCAGATGGCACTTGCCACTCCTGCAGCCTGTCATCGTGCTGCCTCCTGCTCTGGTGATGGCTGCTGGCACGGGCTGTGCTCGCAGCGCACTGCATTATTAGCAAGCTGTCAGACACCGGCAGCTCGCTGCCCACGTGCCAGCACGGTTATAGGGGTAAGAATGCTGTGCGTTAGGTAAAAATAACTGAACTATTGGAGTACAAAAAAATAAAGAAATCATAAGCCTCGTCTTTGGCTGAATGCTGTTTTGTTGCCTTTCCCGTGCCAAGCTCAGAAGTGGGTTTACGAGGTGGATGCAGGCTGATGTTGAAGAGAGGTAATTTATTTGCAAAATTCTTACTGCTCTGCTTTGATTGCTTTTAATGGGCTGGGCAGTGCCTGCAAACCAAGAGCTGAGGAGGGATCTTGAGCACAAGCTGTCTCAAGGAGAGGAGCACCAGAGCTCTGGGGTTCAGACATCAGCTCCTGAGTCCCTGCCCCACACTGCAGTGGCCAACCTGCAGGGCTCCTTCCTTGGCTTCCTGCACAGTCACAAGAAAGGAGAAGCTGCCAGCACGGTTTCATATACCTGCCTGGGGACAGTGTATAGGACAACGACTCCACTAGGGGACAATGAGTCCACCTCATGCCCACATCTGTGTTTCAGGCAGGAGATTTGCACTCTCCTGTGCAAATACCCATCCAAAGTGAACGTCCAGCTGTCAAACAGCTCATTCCTCTATACCGTCTTCCCCTACATAAGGAGCAGCCCCTAGGTTCAGCTTTCAGACTAACACTTCATTCAGATCTCTCCTGAGGACCATAAAAATGTGTGAAGAGCAGTAAATATTTCAAGAGTAACTCCACATTACTTCCCTCTTACCAGATCTTCCGCCTTTCTTGTTTCTCTTGCAAACCCAGGATATGACAATATCCTCAATTTGCAGCAGTGATAATTGTTCAAGTATTACATAGAATCACAGAATTGTTTGAGTTGGAAGAGACCCTTAGAGGCCACCTAGTCCATGTCCCCTTCAATGAACAGGGACACCCACGGCTCAATCAGGTGCTCAGAGCCCCATCCAGCCTGACCTTGAGTGTCTCCAAGGACAGGGCATCCAAAGAAATTATGAAGACAACAGGATAATAAAACAATTTACAAGCAAATTGAAGCACTTAGCAGCTAATCTGCTTGCTGTGCCTATGAAATCAATAGCCAAAATCTTCCCTCCTGCAGTTTAGGAGTTTGGTTACTGTACTTCATTCATAGGCCCTAAATCCAAATGACCAAAAGCGAGATTCATTTACAGACACAGCTCAGGAAACTGGACAAAATCTGTGTCACTTCCAGTAACAGCTGAGAAATGCATTTCTGGAACATTTCTCACTTGCTTACACAAATGATCAATACTGGATTTGAAAGGACCATTTTAGCAACCACCAATTTTTTAAGCTGACACTTATGAGAATGCTTCTTCAAATGATTCGCCCAGTACTGAAGATCTATTTCACTGAACCAAGCAAAGGCTGGGTAGATGCTGAACCCCTGGAAGACAAATGTGAATTCCTCTTGCCAAAACACCTCTGAGAAAGAAGGTAGTGAGCAATATACTGGGTATGTGTGAGTCAAACTTTAATTTGAATTTTGGCTCTGCAGTACCAACTCAGTAGCCAGTTGGCAAAAACATAAATGAGCAATCACCTGTGCTCATTTTGTCAGATCTCATTGTGTTTCTTAGCACAGGAATAAGGCTTGATGTGCTGATGGGGCTCCCATCTCTGGAAATCAGAGCCAAATACAAGTGATCAGAGAAAGCCAGGCTTGCATCTGCTGAGCTGCATGGGTCTCCATTGCCTTCCACTGCAAGGGGCATGCCAACAACTGGGTCAAACTATTGCCAGAAACTCTAAAATACCGTGGCCTTGAATGGTGGCAGTGCATGAGGAGCATGCTGACAGTGTCTGCTTCTGAGCCAGCCTGCCAACTGAACAAATCTGCACCTGAGGGAATCAGAGGTAATTGAAGTTAATGCTCAGCAGTACAATTTGTGTTTTTATTCTCCTAGCCATAAGGTACAAAGTCGTATTTCAATATTTTATTTAGTTTTTTAGATGTAATAATTTGGGGTGCTTCAAAAAGAGGTATCTTTAAAAAGACAGGTTTTTTAGAAGAATAAAGAGAAGCATCTGTTGAAATCACATCTGTGCTCATTATTTCATTCTGGGTGCCCTTATACCAAAATAACTATTTTACTTTTCATAATCTGCCTGAATTTAGTTAATGACTTCGAATTAGCATAGATAAGTCCTATATTTAAATTTAGATCCCAAGAAAAACTCTTCAGAGCCAGTTCTATCAGTTAAATTCCTCCCTTTACTATGAAGTCAGGTGCAGATTTTACCTGCTACAGCATCCCTCCCATAAATCAAGAGTTTGTGCTTTCTCTGACACTTTCCAAGCACATGGTGACATCTCTGGGTACAGATCAAAGCCATGGGGAAAGTGGCTTCAGCTGGAGGCTATGTGACACAGAAGAACAGCCTTACTTCTAGAGCCACTTCTTCACATCGTAGAATCATAGAATCATTTGAGTTGGAAGGGTCATTTAAAGGCCACTGAGTCCAACTCCCCTGCAGTAAGCAGGAACACCTACAGCTCCATCAGGTGCTCAGAGCCCTGTACAGCCTGACCTAGAGTGTCTCTGGGGATGAAGCATATACCACCTCCCTGGGCAACCTGTGCCAGTGCCTCACCACCCTTAGTGTAAAGAACTTTTTCCTTAAATCCAGTCTAAATCTCCCTCTTTTAGCTTTGAAACCTTTTCCCCTTATCATTTCACAACAGTTCCTGCTAAAGAGTGTGTCCCCTTCAAAGTATATGCGTTGCCTGTGACTTCAGCTGGAAGAGGTCAAGCCAAATACACCCACCTCTGCAGGCAGTGGAAAAACTGCATAAAATCCAATGCTGTTGGAAGAAGAGGATCTGGCTACAAAAGCTAAGTGATCTCTACAGATATGAGGTAATGGAAAAATTCAGCCACTTCTGCTTCAGAAAAACTGGGAAGAAGGTAAAATGGGGGAGAATGGGGTAAAACAGCTGTAATTAGTGTGAGTAAAAAAGAGAAATCTGGAAAAGAAAAATAAGAATATGACTTCAGATACATATAATACAAGAAATAATGGAGCTCTAAGGCTTTGTAGGCTTTGTAGGTCTTGTGGGGAATATGTGACTTCTCTGCTGAATAAGGATGGGAAGAAAGGAAGGGAATGCAATGAGGATGAGTGGCCTCTCCACACGAGGCAGTTGATGGATCAGACAGACCTGTCTGACTCTCCCATGGAGTGGAAGTTAAGAAAATACTACAACCATCTGTACCTGATACAGCTGTCAGAACATGATGGGTCCAGTTAGTCAGTGATCAGGTTGACAACTGCATCAGCTTCTCCTTCGCTTGGGTAGCTCTGAGGGGCAATCAAAGCTGCTGTCAACTAGAAGCCATCATTTCAATTCGGGGAACAGGCACATCTCTTCTCAGTGGTTTCACAGGCACCCTGTTCAGTGCCTGTTTGCAAATGAGATATTTTCTCAGCATAAGTTTATCTGAGATCGACACTTCTGCTTGCCCATCTGGTCTTATGAGATAATTCTTGGACATCTTTTGTTCTCCTTATTCCTAACGCTCTCTTTGCTTGTTTAGTTAAGTTGAAGAATAACTCAATTTATACTGCTCTCAAAAAGGAATACTAAAGAAATCTACTTGTTCCTCTAAAGATGATAAGCTATCCCTTTGAAAATGATAAGCTATTTCTTTTTTAGATTGAAATTTAAAAGGCTGTGAAAAATCCCTTACTCATTAATACGTCTTCAAGTTTACACAGCTAACAGTAAAATAGGAGGTCCATGTCTCTGTACGGCAGTACGAGCTTTATCAGACAATATCTTTGCCTTCCATCAATATATTTCCTACTAAATAAAGGAGTGGTCAAAGGTCTAGCTACAGCTGGACAATCTAGCTAGCTCCCTGAAAGCCACTTAGGGAATCTCTACCTGATGCTGTAATTATATTTGCATTCACACGGAGAGCAGGGAAGAGGTGGAGAGAAGCAAAAAGGAAGACTTACACAAGGAACTGCCTGAGCCACACAGCTGCTCTGAAGGTCTTCCATACAGTTTCGAGCAGCTGCAAAGGCAGCTCCTGCAACCAGAGCCAATGAGCTCTTAAAAACTCAACCCATCTTTCCAAAGGGACAGAACTGGGGCTTAGTAGATACTACTCTCTTCCTCTGTTTGGAGATATACTAATCTTCGTATAATGCAGCATACAGCTCAGGTGATCATTGCTGATTCAGGACCAAATAGGAGAGACAAATTTGTGAAAAGCTGTTGTTGGGGCAGCATACCTCAAGGTTGGATTCTGGGCATGAGTATAAATCTAGGAATCCACGCAATGAAAGGTGGTAGGGAAATTCCTCAGTAAGATTTGCAGTATGATAATGTAGCTGAAGACAACAACATTCAATCTACAGTTTTATATTAGCTTAACTCCACTGCCACCGCTTCCCATTCATGCTAGTGCATCTAGGATGAGAATGAAACCTGGCACCCTAATGAAAGTTTAATTAATCATTTGGCACAAAACCACAAGAACATTTTAAAAACTGCAGAAAGCGGAAGCAAATGCACAGACCAACTGGTTGGGAATGCTGTGGAGCTGAGACAAAGAGACACTGTGTCAAGTGTGCTGCTGAAAGGCTGAAGCAGCCCCAAAGAACACATCACTGACAGAAAAAATTACTAAACGTTTATAAATAATACAGTCTGCTCAAACCTATCACTGCAAGCACAACAGATCAGCGAGCTCTCAGGCAGCTGATGAGAGGAAGATGTGAAGTCAGCAGCAGCCAGCCAGCTGATGCCAAGTGATGTATGTGGGGGCAGGGCAGAGGGGCTGCAATGCGGGCTGTGGCCATGGTCATGTCCCCAGATGTTCCTGTCACTGCCCTATGCCTCAGCTCCCACAGCCACTGCTGAACCTTTTTCACCACCAGCACATTCTGCCAGGGAATCCTGATACAGGAAGCTGGATATGGGAGTGAAAGGGCAATTCTGATGCTGGAGATTACTTTCAGCAGGCAAGTAGAAGTGATACTGAAAGTAAGCTTCATGGATAAAAGACAAACACGGTCAATGAATCCTAAGTACTACTACAAGGCTCTGCAAATGAATATGTCTATTTTGAGAAACAATATAATTGGCTCTCGTGAAGTTTGAACGTCACTCATAGAGTTTAGCAAGCCACAGAAGTAATAAATTATATCTAGAAGGAGAGTATTTTAGCAAACCAATGCTGAACCATAATGCTAGATAATGTCATAATACTGTAATTCAGCACTCCTGTCAGGCAGAAATAAAAGTAAACCAGGACTGTGTTATTTATAGGATTTGACCAACAGGTCAAGTCATCACTACATAAACAAAATTGGTAATGAAACATAGCAGATTGTAGCTATATTAACTTCACTAAGATGTAAAACTTCTTTCCCTTCTCTTTTTACTGATGTTCAGCTGCCAGAGGCAGACTGATACTCACTTCTTAACTTACCCTTAGTTTAGCCTTCTCTTCTGAGATAAGGTGATGGCATGACTGTACTGCTTGATAAAAGCCCTCTACAGTTTCTATTAGGTAATTTCAACAAAATTTGACAGAGAGGTACAAGTCTCAATGATAGCAATTTGATGCATCTTGTTATATGTTTTGGAAATAGCAGCTGTATATACAAGAGGAACAGCTATTTATGAGGGTGGACAGTGATAGGATAAGGAGCAATGATTTTAAACTGAGACAGGAGAGGTTTAGGTTAGATATTAGGAAGAAGTTTTTCACACAGAGGGTGGTGAGACACTGGAACAGGTTGCCCAAGGAGGCTGTGGATGCCCCATGCCTGCAGGCATTCAAGGCCAGGCGGGATGTGGTTCTGGGCAGCCTGGTCTGCTAGTTGGTGACCCTGCACATAGCAGGGGGGTTGGAACTAGGGGATCATTGTGGGCTTTCTCAACCCAAGCTGCTCTATAATTCTATGATTCTATGAAGAGACCCAGCAAGCTCAGGATGGTGCTGCAGGATGTGCTCATGACAAGAGACAAAAGCCTCAGAACTAGCGGGGACCAGAAGGGATGGCCAGTACTCAGCTCCTGATTCTGGGTAAGGAATTCTCCCCTGCTGACCTACCTCCTCAGAGAACAGCCAAACCAAATGTCAGGGCATGTGTGTGAAATCATATGGAAATCTTGTTCTTTCTATGGGCACTGTGCCACACAAAACAAAATATCTAAAAGTAACTGTCTCTGAGAGAAGGAACAAACAGGAAGACAAAACAAGGAGCACACAAGGAGAAACTCACCTTGGAAATCCCCCAGTTCTACATTGGCCATTGGTGGTTCAGTAAGGAACATCAAAGCATCCTCAGCCCTAAAGCACAGAGTGTGGGCCGTACCCTCCCAAGCAAATGTTTGAGACACTGTGATTGAAACCCTCATTTTCTCTTCGCTCTCTCTGCAATGCTTGCTTTGCTTTCCTTTTCTCCTTCCATTACAGAAAATGATGAATTATTTTTGCACCGAGAGTAAGTATAAAAGAAAGGGTACAGCAGTTATCAGTACAGTGCATTGTATCTAGTACACTCTGCTTTTGAGCCTTTGGAGTGAGAGAACATTGGATTTCCTGGGTAAGTGCTCTAACCACAGCACTGATCCATCAGATAGAGGCCCTCCAACCTTCACACAGCATTCTCCAAAAATAGCATGGCAACAGCAAGGAGCAGGGAGTTTGGCCCCATCAACAGGCACTCCTTATGCTCACAGAAAGCTTCCTGCATTAAGTCTACGCAGCCTTCTGTGTGAATTACAGCCGATGAGTCCTGCTAAGAGCCATCTGGGAAAGGTAAAGGATCCCAGGGTGGGGAGGAGCACGCAGCATTAACACAGATTTAAGTGGCCTCAGGGTTGCATGCAAGTAATTACGGTTTTTGGGAATGCAGTCTTAGATCTGAATATCTACATCCTTGGTCTTATTTTAGGCAATCAAGACATTATCTGGATCTAGCCCCTAGTGATTAGGCCATAGAAGTACATTCCCTGCTGCCATGTGTTAAATAATTACTTTCTTCTGGAGTAACCACTTGGGCATCCATTCGCAGCCAGTGGGCCCGGGCTCCAGAACTGCTGACATTTTAGATGCTGGTTGAACAATCCCACCTCAGGTGGTCATTTCACACGGAAACAAAACTAAGCCACACTTTCAGCCTTAGCAGCAGTTTAACTATCAGCCTGGAGGAGCACATGCAGGTACAGAAACACAGAATCATCAAGGTTGGAATGACCACTAAGGTGGAAAATACCACAGATGTCTTTTCCAACCCTGGTGATTCTAAGGTCACCTAGTTCAACTGCCTGTGACCACTCTAGACCATGCCTGAGTGCCACGTCTACTTTTTTCCTGAATACCTCCAGGGACGGTGACTCCACCATCCCTCTGGGCAGCCTATGCCAATATCTCATCACCCTTTGTGAGAATAAATTCTTCCTGATATCCAGCCTGAACCTCCCCTGGCTTTATATGAGGGGGAAGCAAAGCAGTGGATGCTTGCTGGGAGAATTGGAACAACCACAGAAGGAAGGGGATAACCAAAGGGAAGGCTTTGCCATACAGTCTGAATGCTCTGTCACAGCAGCCACACAGCAGGTGCTTTGATCACCCTTGCATACAGCAGGTCCATCCATTTCATGCACATACCACCATTTCCAAGCCTAATCCCTAGCAATTTCCTACAGGGAGTTATAAAACTCTAATAAACAATTCCACAAAAATTCCCAAAGCAATTTTCGTAGTAAAACACTATTCTTTCTTTTCCTGAAAATCTGTATCAGGAAGCAAGCTCACCCACTGTAGCTCTCTGTAGAGCTTAACCTTTTGGGTTCCACACAGAGATGCGGGGCTGCATGCAGCCTTGCTTTGTGCAGTCACATCCTCCCATGCCATTAATGTGCTGCTCCTCCACCCACTATCCGCAGCCACAGCCCCCAGGTGATTTCCAGGAGCAAGCATCTGCTTTGTGCTTTGTGCTTTGTGCTTTACAATGACTTTTGGTCAGGTGACAGCACAGTGAGCAGGGTTCAAAAGTCAGGAGCTCCCGGTCATGGCTTTCCATGGCGAGCAGCTGGTTCTCACATGGAAACACTGAGATTACACCCAGTGGCATTTACTTAAGGAACACTGTCAACTTCAAATCTGTAAGAAAGGGTAAAAATGAAGGTATTTTGCAGTTGCTGTATAAAGCCATCATTGTGCCTTCCATCAGCTTGTCTCAAAGCAATTAAAAATAATTTTAAACAACACACCCACCTAAGACATTCTACAAAACCTACTCATTTTCCAGTCATGTTCTGTCATTTAAATACACGTGCTATCACAGCATCACAGAATGGCCAGGGTTGGAAGGGACCTCAAGGACCACGAAGCTCCAACCCCCCTGCCACATGCAGGGCCACCAACCTCCCCATTTAATACTAGACCAGGCTGTCCATGGCCCCAGCCAACCCGGCCTTGAACACCTCCAGGGACGGGGCATCCACAACCTCTCTGGGCACCTGTTCCAGCACCTCACCACTCTCTCTGTAAACAACTTCCCTCGACATCCAACCTAAATCTTCCCTCCCTCAACTTAAAACCATTTCTCCTTGTCCTGCAGTTATCAACCCTTTCAAAGAGTTGATTCCCCTCCTGTTTGTAGGTTCCTTTTAGGTATTGAAATGCTGCAATGAACTACTGTGCAATGTGCTACTGTGCGTATAAAGATTTTCAACTACTTTTTCCAAAGCCAGTTTTCACAGTATAGATTGCACAAAGGCTCCTTCACTTCCAGGCTAGGATGGGCTGAAGGGATGGCAACAGGACAGGCAAAGTGAAGAGAGGCAGAAGATGGTGCTGCAGTGAGGGATGCACATCATCCTTGCAGAGTGGCAGGAGTCTGATGGCTACACCAAGTGTATAAGCCTGGGCACCAGTTTGGATAGGGGTACAATGGAACATAGAATCATACAATCATTTGAGTTGGAAGAGACCTTTAAAGGTCATCTAGTCCAACTCCGCTGCAATGAACAGGGATATCTGCAGCTAGAGCTCAGCCCAGCCTAGGCAGACAGATTACATCTTCCATAAAAATAATGAGATTCTCAGTATCCATATGAGCCATGCCTCTCAGGAGAAAAGACCCTGTAGACATGGAAAAAACATGGAAACAATGACATGTATGTGTATATGTAAACATAAAACAGTCATGCACACGCTGCTTGTACCACTGTGTCCTCCCTATTCAGTGCTTTCCAAACAGAAAAATGAAAGAGGTCTGAGTCTCGTTAGAGACTCTGGATACTAATGGCTTTATGATAACAGGCTGAATGAAGATTAAAGCACAAGAGATCACTGAATCATAGAATGGTTTGGGTTGGAAGGGACCCTTAAGATCATACAGTTCCAACCCCCTGCTATAGGCAGGGACACCCTCTAGACCAGGAATGGCTGCTTCTGCAACTTGTCACCACTACTACCTGAGAGACATCCTGCTGAGGTTCACTGAGCTTCTCAGCACAGAGGTACTGTGAGTTCTTCCTACACTAGAGAAGGCACAAAACTTTTATCTCGGTTGTATTCCAGTTTGACTTTCACAAAGCCACAGAAGAACTTTATATTGGACAGAGAACACAGGCAGGCTGAGGTGGCAAACTAAATCCTGAACAAGGGCACTGAAATTAGCGTCTCTACTGCTGTGAAACAGCTTAGAGACTAGAAGAGTACTTCACTGACTGCTAAACCCATCTCTACATATTCATAAATTACTTTTGAACCTCAGAAAGATGTAAAAAAACAGATGGAACAATTTAGATTAAAAAAAAAACAATCACAAACTCAATTCAAACACTGACCAATTTGTAAAAGATTCAGCCACAGACTGCACACCTAGAGGCAGGCAATGTCTTTAAAATCAGCAAGAAACCTCAAACTCTGCAATAGCCAAAAATCAGGGTTTTTCAGCATTTACAGGTTATTCCCTAACCATGGCTAAATGTATTGCATCATAAAATGTCAACATCAAAACAATATAGAAAAAATAATTACAGACAGTGTTAGTGTTGTAAGCTGATAAGGACCAGATGGTCTTTTGTATTTATGGTTTGCCTCGTGCATACAAATGCTTTTGGGATCTAATTAGCCTTCTACAAAACTCAAACTGGGTAATTACTATCATTATCCCCTTTTCAAATAAATCTGAAGTCTAAACTGCAATTAAGTTTTTTATCTTACAATTCATATCTGAACATTTTAAGAATTGTTCTTTGCTATCTTTTCACAAATCTTCTTTCCATGATTGACACAAATAAAATGCAGGAGCTGATAATTAGGAAAAAAAAAAAAAAAAAAAAAAGAAAGAAAAAAGGAGACTTTTTGGTTAACACACTGAGAGCATTTCTGAGACTCGCAGCGTTCACAGTGAACAGGTTGCCAATTTCCTAAGCACTGGATTTTGCCACCCTCATAGTGGTTGGATGTCCCACATTCCCATTGATTGGGATCACTAAAAAGAAGGAATGAGGCACAACCAGTAAGAGCTGCTGACAAACACATATATGGAGACAAACAACTTCTCCTGTACATACAATGATCATTTTTTATATGACATGAAGTGGCATTCTAATTAACTTTTGACTTTATCCTCATAGGCAACACACAAGTTGATGATGGGCTATGAAAGGGTAGTGGTGCAAATAATAAGCAAGAATGTCATTTTTATTGGTTTCCTGCCCTCAGGGCAGCTAATCACATGACAAAGGTAGCACACACAGAAGAGAATGACAGCATGATAATGTACACCAGTGAATTTGGTTAATAGAGAATTAATCAAAATCTGTCCAAAAGGAGATAGCGGACAAGATTACTGTGTTATAAGCTAATCATCTTCCATCCCCATACTAGAAAAAAATATTATAGGTTACAGAGCTGTATTGCCATGTCCTCTTCCAAGAAGTACAGTTACAGCAGTTCCATGTTTCATATCAGCTGATACTGAAACAAACAACACTTCTAGAGACTAAGAGAAGCACATAGTAAGAAGTTGAAGTTTTGATCTCAACATCTGTTTTCCTGCTGGTATGTTTTCTTGTGAAGACCATTACTAAACTATCAAAATCAGCACTAAAATCAGACCAAAAGCTTTTATGTTTCAGCCTGGGCACACCCTCAAACAGTAACAACAGTATCTTTTAAAATAAAATTTGGAAAGCATCTTTCTGATGTCGAATGCTTACACTGGAAGCACATTTATACCAGATTGTTTCATGAACAAGGCTCTGAGGATTCTTAGAATCCGCAGCTATGAATCAGACACTTCTACCCATAGGACCACAGCGTAATTCAGAGTACAGTTTGTTGCATTCTCCACTGAATTTCTCATCCTTCTATATTCTGCACTCACATGCACATTTGTACATGTTTATGTACAGAAAAGGCTCACTACTGCACTTTCCACTAACATGTTTGGAATGCAAAACTTTAAAGCTTTGAACAGAGAAGAGGAACGTGAAGAGATTCTCCAACCCCCTGCTAGGTTTCCTCCCATCACTGCCTGCACTCCTGAGCCCACATGCTGTACTCTGAAGAAACAGTTTCATGCCTGGCTGAACCTTTACGTGACTAAAATTAGGCACCCGTTTGCCTATCACCCACTTACTGAGGAAGCGTTGGTAAGCACACATAGGGCACATTTAGTCACAGACACGCAAAGGCCACCGTGGCCATCTTGCCTCTCCACCTCCTCGCCCAGGCATCAATTCCTTCTGCTAGAATGAGTGAAATCAGAATTCAGTTCTTCCCTTCTCCTGCCTGGGTAAGGAGCACCCATTTGAAGCCGGTTCTGAAGGCACTCACGTAGCAGCAGTTTCCTGAGACATGCCCTCTTAGTGCAGCTGCTTCATTAGAGAAAGAAATAATTATAAATTCATGGGAACAGGGGCAGAAAAGCAGATTTCTCTTTTCCCAGTTGAGCGCCTGTATCACCTGGCTACTGAGTCACTGTCACTCTTTGTGGCCTAATTCTGCAATGATTTCCATGACAACAGAGCGATTCCCTATTTGAATATTGTGGAGTCTGAAAAAAAATCTTTACACATAATAATGCAATGGAATATTGCAGATAATGCGAAAAGTTAAAGAAAAAATGGTAACTGCAGCCACCACCCAGAAAGTAATCATCATCTCTGACTTCAGCAGGCAATTTCTCTGTTTGCAGGCTAGCAACAGAAACTGCTTATGTGTGTCAAAAGATTTTTTCTGCCGTAGTGAGATAAATACATGCTTAGTTGCTGATTTCCTAATCTTCCATTAAGAGATGCAGCATGTCAAAATGCAGCCTTGCTTGGCTCCTCAGATATCTGTCCACTGTGTTCTTTTTGGGAGGAGGGCTTTCACTTGTGTATTTGATGTTTGTGGTATGCAAGGCAATCTCATTTCACATGAAAAAGGCTTCTTACAATTAGGAATTTATAGGTGAAAATAGCAGCTTACTTCTCAGGAACTGGAGTTCTTTGCAATGTGCTTGCATTGCACGCACACATGTAGCCTACGAGGGACATGCCTCACTCGTTCAGCTCCTAACAACTGGTTTCTTGCCCAGTGGTTTTCACACAGGGCACATCTGTCCCATCTCTCCATATGTTGTACGTTGAAAGCAGAAAGCTTCTTTGTCTCTTCTCTTTCGTGGCGGACTCCAGAGTCCAATCCCAAGGAAAGAAAGAGGCGCAGCAAGATGCAGAATGTACAGGAACCGCAGTAAAAGATCCCCTGGTAATTCCTCAGTCTCCTCCAGATGCTCACACAGATGCACAGGCTGCAGAGCAGACCCCAGTTTGCAGAAAGATGAGCCCCAAAGCTCTGAGCTGGGAGCAGACAGAGTGTACCTGGGTAAGTGCGCTCTCTCAGTGCCACTGCTACAACATCACATTAGGACTTCAGGAGGAGATGAGCTTTGCAGAAATCAGGAAAAAGCAGCTTTGTGAGATATGGAAAACCATGTAAGGCTGTGAGAACTCCTCCTGCTATTGATGGGATAGCGGGCATGGTGGTGATGGGTTGATGATTGGACTAGATGATCTTAGTGGTCTTTTCCAACCTTCGTGATCCCATGATTTTACTATCTAAGATCCATGATTGCAGCTGGGTTGAGCCTGGAGATGCTGCTGCACACCCGAGTGCATGCTGAGGTCAAGAGGTGAACTCAGGTAAAGCTAAATTCTGGGTAATATCACTGTGACTTAGATCTTTTCTTTATTAAGATCCACATCTACAGTAATTTGGGGAAAGATTTTGTTCCATGTAGGTAAAGAAACAACATATTTTTATGTTAAGCAAAAATAGCAAATTATCAGAAGTGAAATTATTGTGCAAAAAGACAGAAGGCCTTGCATCCCTTTTTCTCAAATAAGAAGTGTTGTCCAAATCACGTGCAGGGGCTTCAAGCAATGTCTTTTTTCAGTAAAGATGTGCTTAATTTGATAAAACGTGCATTCTTGTGAATGGCCCTCTTCCTAGGCATACAAAAAACCAATACATCAAAAACCTTTTAGTAGACCTTCATCTCTCCCTAAGCGATACAGGCAGACTGTTTTGGAATGGGTCATGTCTTTCTACCAGTCACTGAGGGATCAGAGAAGCACAGTATAATTCACATTGTAAGGAGTTTATGGAGGACATCTAGCTGAAATCACTGACCACATCAGTGCCAAAAAGACCAGATTGCTCAAGGATGGATACTCTGGGACTCCTCTGAGCACTCTTTCCAGAAGCAGACCACCCCATGTTGAAAACATTTCTTCTAAAGCTGCCACCTGTAAGCCTGGTGTGAGACACTCCATCATGGACACACAGCCTGCAAGTGCCAAGTACAGGTGATGAGAATACTATCCGGGCTGTTTGTCCACAGGTGGTGCAAATGGTGTTCCTCACCAACTGTCCTAACATTTCAACAGCAGTTGTCCAGAATGTGCAGCAGGCATAATCTCAAAGGTCCAACAGAGTGATCTGGCATCCTGGCATCAAAAAATAACACAGGGTTGCAGGTTTTTTTTTCTCCCCAGTTTTTCTAACCTACTCCTTACCTTTAGAGCTTTACACCACAGTTCCACATGTCTTTTGACCATGGAAGCAACGAAAAGAAATGATAAGTGGTGAAAAAATAAAAGAGAACTTCGTAAAGGACTTGCCAGCATCCTGTGTGGGCATGGTATGAATGGCAGGCATCCACCATCCACTTCTTGTTCATTCTTGTTCTCCACTGGGAGGATGGGACTAACTGACCAATGCAAATACAGCCCTGAGTGCACATGGGAACTGGTATAACTCCTCCACAGGAATCATTAAAGTTGCACTTCCTCTTTGTGTGTTCTTTCATGCCTCCAAAGATACACATCTGTGATGTTGACAAAGTGATGAGTCCTCATCAAAAAAAAAGGGATGAATCAATCAGACAATCTGGAGATCAAATCAGAAAACTCTTGTTCCACAGCAATGGAACATAAAATCCATGCAGGAGAGAGCTTATGATGTGAAAACAACATATTGCTTGTGGTGTGATCAGCTTACAGAGTCAACACGTAAGTGCAAAGAAGGTGCACAGCCAAAAGAGTCATTTTAAGTTAGGCATATATTTCCAGATCATGAAGCAAGGAGGGTGAGCTGAGAACAGGAGGCTGAGCCTCAGGAACTTCTCTGAGGGTTCCAATGCCCCTGCAGGAGCTGCTCAGATCTGCTGCTATCAGAGAGAGAGAACCAGCAAAGCCCATCTTGAAGGCAGTGCCAACAGAGCAGAAACTAAGAGCAATTTCCAAATGAGAGTTGGAAAGACAACAAATTCATGGCTAGCACTTCTGGACCAGCATGAAACCTAAATAGTACAACTGCAGCTGCATCACTCGTGAGCACAGTGCTGTGTAATGAAATCACACCTCCAGATGCATCGCTATTGATGGAGAAATGTGAGAAGTCTATCAGTATAAAACACTGAAGTTCACAGTGCAAGGATACAAAGACTTGCCAGAGTCAGACATGCAGTTGCTAGCTGCCAGAGGAGAAACTAAGTACTAAGTAAGTGCTTCCACACTTCCCAGGAGCTGAGCAGAGTTCTGCAGAGTGCTGGGATAACATCTGTGGGTTGCGTGTTATGTGGAGCTGCTCATGTTGGTACAGCTGGGAAGAGTTTCTCAGAGAATCCTGCAGCCAACTTGTTTTTCTGAAAGCACACTCAATCCCCAGGTTGCTCTAGAAGTTTGTGCCCACTTAAGTTAAAGCATGCAACTCAGTCCAAAGAATCACAGAATCATAGAATCCTTAGAGTTAGAAGGGACCTCTGAAGACCATCTAGTCTAATTCCCCTGCAACGAACAGGGTCATCCACAGCTAGATCAGGTTGCCCAGAGCCTGATCCAGCCTTGCCCTGAAAGACTCCAGGGATGGGGCATCAACCACAACTCTGGACAACCTATTCCAGTGCCTAACCAACCTCACCATAAAAGACTTCTTTATATCCAACCTAAATCAACTCTCTTTAAGCTTGAAACCATTTCCCCTTGCTCTATCATAACATACTCTGCTAAAGAGTCTGTTCCTTTCCTTCCTGTAGCTCCTCTTCAGATACTCTCAGGTCTCCTTGCAGCCTTCTCTTCTCCACGCTGAACAGCCCCAGCTCCCTCAGCCTGTCCTCATAGAAGAGGTGTTTCATCCCGTGGAGCATTTCTGCGGCCCTCATCTGTATGTGCTCCAGCAGCTCCATGTCTCTCATGTACTGAAGACTCTACATCTGGACACAGTGCTCCAAGTGAGGCCTCACCAGCACAGAACAGAGTCCTCTGCAATGGGAACATGGGCTGACTCCAATCTGCAGCCAGCTCTCAATACACCGAAAAGTGGAAAGCGTACAGCTAGCACAATTCACTGTGGAGATGGAATCATAAAGACCTGATTCTGTTGACCTCTAGAGAGCCACATTGCTGACAGAAGGATAGTTCAGGTCAGTTAAGAGACGATGGCATCATCCTTATTTACAGCAGCTACATGGTGCCCAGTGGGAGAAAATCATGTCTGAACTGAAGCTGACCCAAGTGACCCAGCTTTGACGATGACGTTGGGCTAGATGACCTCCAGGGTTCCTTTCAATCTAAACTCTCCTATGATTCTGTAGATGAAAACATATCAAAAGACAGAGGGAAAGGAAAGGAATACAGAGTAACTCATTTGTAGGATGTTTGCAGGGGGTGCATGCTCTCTTGAATAACAGCAGTCAAGGGGAGCAGTGAGTTTGAGATGTCATCCAGGGCCCCTTTGCATGGGTTACTTAAAGCACCTAGATATATACACACAGCAAACAGATACACTAAGCAGAAAGCCTTGGCATTTGTGTGCTGGAGGTGCGTGGAGGTCTGCAGTGCAGCGTGCATGCAGACGGCACTCTAAGGATAACTATATTTTATTCCCCAGCATAAAACTCAATTGTCCCAATAATGGCATGGCTTGCAGCCAACAGCACTGTTGTGTTTTGCTCCAAACAATAATTGAGTTGACAGTCCATTTTTTCACTGGGGGTTGAAATATCAAATTTGATCAGATATTAGTACTGATGCTGCTGCATTTTGCCAGCTTGCCAGTTTTTCTGGATGACAGGCGGATTTGTGATCACAGCACCATGACTGAGGACCACAGCTGTGGCAGGAGATTGCCTTGGTCATGGCTTCAGCAACTTGTGCTGCAGACGATAATGCAGTTCAGGAGTGGGAAAACAGGTCAGAAAGACAGGAGTCAGACTCACAAGTGACAGAATACGTTGCTTCCAAAGCCAGGCTGCTGTGAAACTATGAAGTCAGTGAAAATGCTGTGGTCTGTGATGCTTTTGCTGCAATTTCTCAAACTCTTGTTCCCTCTGATCTTTGTTTGAATTAGTATTTGAACAGGAGGGAAACGCTACACAGATACGGAGCATTACAGCGTGTCTCTTCTGTAGCTTTGTTATGCTTGAAGCTGGCAACTACATTTCCAGTCACTGAATCTCAGATTTTATTTAGGCTTTTATTCAGGGAAACACACCATGCATATGGTTTAGTCTCCTTGTTTTCAAGAACATGCTTAGCTTCAAGAGTGTGCTTAGATGCCTTCTCAAGCTGCTTTGCGACATGCGTTTTCAGGCGGGCTGGCAGAGCAGCTTAGCCATGTAGCAACTCACCCAAAAACTTCTTCCTACCCAGATGGCTCATTACACCTCTCTTCTGCAATCTCTGCTGGGTGCCTGAGTGGCTCTGAAGTGAAGCCTGAGGGGCAGTACTTGACCTATTGCCACGTATAGTTGATAATACGTAGGAAGCCATCTCTCCCTTTATAAAGGCCAAGCAATCACAGCTTCCTGATGCAATGGTGGTGAACGAAGCTGCTCTGCATAAAAGCTTCATGATTTGAAAAGCGTGTGAGCAGGCAGGGAGCTCCTAAACGCACACAGCTTGTTGGTACCTCCTCAACTGTGCAGTGCAGCTTTCCCCTTCAGAAGCTGTACCTGCTGATGCACTACAACCCTCACACAGTGCCTGCTTCCACAGAGCTGAGAGTTAAGTGAATACATTACATGTGCCTGTCATTCTTCCCCAATAACATCTTTTCCTCTCTTATCCAATTTCAAGCTTGATTTGACAGAAAAGAGAATTTTCTATCCAAGTTCCTATGAATTTGATGAAAACAACAGCCAGCTAAAGAGCCAGGCCCACTTACTGCTTCCCTGCGCTCTAACTGTAGCACAAATTTAGATGGCTTAGTGGTAACCAGAGATTCCAAGGGGAAAAAAAATGCATTACAAATGGAAGAGACACTGGAAGGGGGGAACTCATCAACACCAGCCAGGAAAGGAGGCAGGACTCTCTGCACTGCAGGGCTGAAAGCACTACTGCTCTGAGACAGGAGTGAGAAAGGAGGGTGGAAGAAGTGCAAAAGTTAGTTTTTGTTTGACAAAAATAGGGATGGTTCAGTTCAGTCTAGAATCAATATTTTCTTTTCCTGGAAGAACATGGTAGGGACAATCAATCGCTGCATCCTTGATGCTTCTGGGATTTTATCTTTTTTTGGGCACTATTGACTAAGCATGACAGACAGACAGACAGCTAGAAAAAAAAAGAAGAAAAAAAAAAAAAGAGAAATGTCCAAGCATTTTGTTCAGTTTGCTTCTAAAATCCCATCAGCTAATCTCTGCAGTTGTATAGAGCCCATGTGCTACCACCAGAATTCTCTGAGAACAGGAATGCAGAAGAAGGGAATTTGAGAGATCTACAAAGAGAGAATTCACTTTTCTGAACTTTAAGAGTATTTTTGGTTGTTTCTAAGTATAATTTTGATTAGTATTTTCCATAACACAGAAAACTTGTCACAAGCATGGCTGCAAAAAGATACCAAATTGAAAATATCTATTATTAATAAATACCATCAGTACCATCACTCTTAAAAAGCACACCTCTCTTGCAAATTGCTATCAGCTATTTTGACTGTAATTCAGACATTTCAATTTTGGGCTAATAGTGAAGAATATCAGCAGGTGTACCAAGGATATAAAACCATTTGTCACCTTCATCCCAGCCCAGTAAAAGGACAGGGTAATTGCACCCAGCTGGCACCAATGAAGGAGGAGAAAATAACTTCTCTCAGCAGTGGGTCTCCCCTAGACCTAGCCTTCTTTGATGAAACATCTCCCAAGAAGCAAGTCCCCAGAAGATGCTTTCAGGCTTATAACCCTTTCTGGAAACTGTGTGTAAACCTGCCAGCTTGAACAGGCTCCTATCTTCTCTTCTTTCTGGTACAGAGCTGAACCAGCTTCTCAAGGTACTCAAAGACTCCCTATGTCTTGTTCCATTGCCTTTCTCATTCAAATACAGGATGGCAGTAAGATGTGGTGTGCAACACTCCCTCAACCTCAAAACATCAGCACTCATTGCTAAGCAAATTATTCTAATATAAGCAGAACTTTAAACTGAATTTAAGCAGATGAAATGAGCACAGGATCCTGTTCCCTTCTACCAACACTAGATGCTAATATTTTTTTTTTCTCTTGGCTAAATTGCTTTCACAGGGGACGAAGATCATTCATGTCCCACTACTGCTGTACTGTTTAAAAAAAACAAACAAACACTTGAGTTTGCATTCCAAATAATGATACATTCACAAATATCAGCCCCAAGAGATCTCTCTGGAGGAGAGATGGTGCAATTACTACAAATAATCTTACGTCATTTGCCAGGCTGATTTTCCTCAGAGGAATGGCAGCTGTAAACTCGGTGGAGTTTCCATAGGACTGTGATGTAGAGAAAACCAGATTCCAAGCAATGCATCAAAAAGGAGCACACTGCTGACCCCAAACTGATAGTGCTGGCTTCCAAGTTGCTTGGAGAACGGCTGCTCCTTAGCAAATTAGAAGTGATAAATTTAGGGCAAGCTTAAAGGGAACAGAGTATTAATACAGGAGTTAGGGCACTGTGTAAGCTCTTCTTCTGCTACCACAGTGTGGCTCAGCCCACTTCTCCTGGCTTTTCTATTCACATGCCAGTCTGTCACTTGCCTATTTACTCCGGTTTCTATTGGAATTCAAAATCAGTGCTCAGGTCAGAGCTCTAATGGGCAGGTATGAATCAGTACTGCTTCAGTGAAATCTTCAATCATTCCAAATTGTAAGAGAACAGATCTACACAACTCTGATCAGAAAGGGAACAACTCTAATCCTCCTCTTCACTCACACCCTGCTCCCTCCCAGTTGTTGCAAGCTTAACAGCATCTGCTGCCACAGATCTGAGTACTTTTATTTCTCTTCTCTGGTTAAACTCTGTTTTTATGATATTTTATGACCATTTACACCCTGTCAACAACCACCTGCATTTCACCGGGAATGGGGACTGGAAGGCAGAACTTGTCTGTGCTTCTCCTCTCAAGCAGGGGGTGTTTCTTTAGTCAAAGCCAAGAGGAAAAAAAGGACTGGGACTACACAAGCCCTCCAAATGTTTTCTACTGAAAACGCCTGGCGATATGCGGCCAAGTCCAGAATGTAGAAGTAACACTGTGTGCTTCAAGCATGAAGAAACAACGTGAAAAGACTGAACAAGGAATTGTTTGAGACAGAACAAGGGGCTGTCAAAGAATTCAGGTTCCTAATGGTCCTACCAATCCATAATAGTGACATCTTGAATGAATGTCTGTATTCGATTAAATTATACTGTAATTAGTGGGCAACAGCTTCAAGACAACTGATCTCTGTATTTGCAGGTACTCCAAGGCAGTCCATATATGACAATGGGTAGCCTGCTACTGAGAGCATGCTGTCTGCACTGCAGCCTCAAGAGCTTTGAATATGTTAAAATACCATGGAATGTATGTTAATATATCCATGGAAAAGGGCCATCCTACTGACTATTACCCTTTCTGTTCCATTGCCAAGCTCTTTCAGAGCCAAGGAAGGACATTTCTTTGAACATTTGTATTTCCCTGTGCCTTCATTCCCATCAAGCCACCCGTAACACATATTGCAGCCTCCTGCAGGCTTCTTTATACCCTGAGGGGAGAGAGAGGTGTGAACTGATCAGTTCCAAATCCTCACATCAACATGATGCAGCCTTTTATCTCTGCTTTTGTTGTAACTTAGTTCTCAAACTCATCATCCTGCAATTGCGAGAAAAGCAGGACTTGATACACCCAACACAGGTATATCAGCCACTGCCCTGGTGTCAACTGCTTGTGCTGTGCCTCAATTTGAAAGTGGTAATTAGTCATGAGAGCTGTGCATGCCTCCAGGACTGTTAGGCTTTGTCTGGTCTTCAACCTGTTTTAGGGTGATTTTTACTGTACCTGCACAAGTCAAGAAAATGCTACTGTGCTTGCTCTGCAGTCAGATGCTTGGCCCAGCAGAGAAGTAAAATTACCCTGTGATTATTTGCCTATCATCTGACTTCAATCTAAAAAAGGAAAGATTTAGACTTGATATAAGGAGAAGGTTCTTTACAATAAGGGTGGTGAAGCAGTAGCACAGGTTGCCCAGAGAGGTGATGGATGCCCCATCCCTGGAGACACTCAAGATTTGGCTGTATGGGGCTCTGAGCACCTGATAGAGCTGTGGGTGTTCAGTGCAGGGGGGTTGGACCAGATGACTTTTAAAGGTTCGTCCAACTCAAATGATTCTGTGATTCTATGACTTCTCTATGGTACCAATGATTCTTTACAGAAATTGCTATGGATTATTGCTGGAATTGTTCTAACAAGAAGCAGTTGTTGCAATTTGATTAGACTGTTAGACATTAGGAATAAAAATACATTCTGATTCTTGCATTCTCATATTAGATGTGTTCTTCTGGTTGCCTCTATTTTGTATGGAAACATTTGAAATTCTGCATGCAAAAATAAGCACTTGTATATACATACAAAAAGAGATTTGCAGAAGACTTATTTCACAGCAGTGCAGCCGTGGAAACTATCACAAGGTTGATTCATGAATATAAAATAAATCAGACCAAGCCAATTGCTGGATGCTATCTACGCTGGTAAGAAAAGCAATAGATGGAGTGCATGAAATATTTGTGGAAGCGGTCCTCTGAATCCCAGAATTAATACACTTTTCTAAATCGACTATCAGGAATTATATTCTTTTCATTACAGTAAAATGTTTAACTATAATTTGTGCAGCCAAGAACACTCCTTCTTGTTAGGAGAGATGAACCAGCACAAATTAGAAGGCAAGAGCTGCTTTCATAGAAAAAAAGGGACCCACAATCAAGCGGTTCTGTGTTGTTCTTAGTAACACCAAGCTCTGAATTCAGTCCACCCCACCCCAAGTCCTTAACCAAAACAATCTTTTTTCTTTGTTTTACTTATAGGAGTTAGTGCTAAAAGAGATGCTATTCAAATAAATTCTCATGCAGATTTACAGCACTGGCCCTTTCAATGCTCTTAATTTTTAGTGTCACATCAACTTCACCCTCACTGTAAGTCTTACCATCAAGCACAGATGATCACCCTTTATAAGCAGTCAGAAGAGGCTTCTGAGGGCTGCCAGCAAAGAACAATTAAGGAAAAACTTTCTGAACTACTAGACTACTTTCCTTTTCCTTATGAAGTTAACAGGTTATCAAATCTTCTTAAAAATAGACCACGGGTAAAAGAAGCCTTGGTGAATATGGGACAAATTGCATTTGAAAAGAGGTCAATGAGTGCATTTTCAATTCATTATCAGAGTTAGGAGCAGAGGACTGGTGGTCAGCCCCCAGCTCTCAACACGTTCATCTATCACAAGGCAAAATCCAATCCTTCATTTCCTCTGCTGTTTCATGTTGTTCAGAGGGCAACGTAACAACAGTACAAACCCTGCAGATTTGTTCTAGGCCACCTTTTGCCCCAGTGAGTGATTACTAAAAGTACTGCAGAGATACTCTGCTGAAGGGTTCATTCAGGCTCGCTAAGTGTGCCCATTTTACCAATGCTTTAATCACCAATTAGTACACATGCTGCTGCTGCTAACTCGCTTTATCTAAAGTGAATAAAACCCATCAGCTTGCTTCTGCATTGGAAGGGTGAGTGCAGCAGTGGCGGAGCTGAGCAGTAGCTCTGCTTTTACGAAGATAACCATGTCACAGGTTAGACAGAAAGCAGCAGGCATTCCTGGTTTTCAGGGACTGGACAAATTGCTTTAAAATGCTTCAAGGTCAAGAATCTTTTAAAATACATTCCAGACAAGCTAAAGATTTGGCATGTCTTTTATCTTGTAGTGTAGACAATTATGGAGCAGTGCCAAAGTAACGCTATTCACAGGCATAATGATGACCTGAAATCCTAAACCACTGCAGGCGATTTAACAATGTATGTAGCTGGTTTCATCGTACATTCTTTCTTCGTGCATTGGCCAATTCCTAATTTATATATACCTTGGTCACTATTTCACCTGTGTTTTCAAGCACACATCTGATTTTCTGCTTCCAATCATACATCATCTCTCCTTATTCATTTTTCCTCCAAGGTAGGGAATTAGTCCTCTGCTGACCATTTAATAAAACTCCGCTCCACACAGGAATGTAAAGTCCTGTATAGCAATGTGTATCGCCACCATCATCTTCAAATTTACAATTTGTCCTGAGCAATTCCAAACTGTCCCACCTTCCCTTTAACAGCGACAAGTACCATATATTGTTGAAGAAGTTGCAAAGGAGTCATCTAAATGTGTTCTTTTTGAACTGTGGAAGTTTCTTCATACTCCCTGCCAATTAGTGGCTGGCTCTGAAGCACGAAGGTTTATAATTCTTGGTTTTTCTCTTTATCCTTCCTAGTACAACCACGGCTATTCTCATTAGCTGGTTTCCTATTAGTTCCATACCTTGAGGCCACAAGCAGCACAGGTTCATTATCTGGCATTACTTTTAATTCCGATTGTTCGGGGCTTGAAAAAAAATGAACAGTAAAAACTTCTAAATGCCTTAATGACAAGAGATTCTCTAAGGGTGTTTCTAATGGGAAGTAAACCCACCTTTTCCACATAGAATAAAGCACTGGTGGTGGAATAAGGCTTACCATGACTAATGATTGTTCCTCACAAGTCATACACGTTCTTTTATGTTCCTAGGTTCTTTGCTGAACATTTGTTATATGGAAGCTACTTCTCATCCTATTCTTTGCTGAAGATATTTCAAAATCATTTGAAGCTCTAACAGCTTTAGTTTCTTCTTTTTTCTGTTTTTGCAAGCAAAGCAGCATTTTAAGTCCACATAACAGACCCGACAGATTCGCATTAAAAACATGTGACTTGAAAACAAAAACAAGGAGCCTTTTGACAAGCTCACTCTACAAACTGATGAATATAGTGTACCTAACTGTGATGAAATATTTAATACTACAGGCTATTTGCAGTTCTCTTATAAAAAGCCACTGACAACTCCGAGGAAACTGTGAAAAACATGCTAAAGCATTCTGCTGATGAGATACATTTTCAAAGGGAAGAGTCATTCTTCTATTTTCGTAAGCAAGAAGGTTCACATTAAGAAACTGCTTATTGTGACTTTGACAATACCCTCCTGTGGTTTCTTCCTCACCTGCCTTCAGAGCCACGCACCTGTGAATGTGCAAACCCACATGCTGTACCAGGGACAAAGAGTCACAGATGTCTGAGCATGAAGTCTTAGAACAACTGGGGTAGAACAGCTTGGCAAAGACTGACTTTTTCAGAAGCTCATGCCAACAAGAGTGGCTTTATCGTATATTCACACACAAAGGTTCCTCTTAGTGTTAGAGCTCCAAATTAAAGCACAAATATGGGAGGCGTAGGCAGAAAGGAAGAACTCGGGATATTTGGTGTGAAGAAAGCTCTCCCTTGGATAATACCCAAAGTGAGGAAGTACTGCCAATGCATTTTAGAAAAGTAAAGGTAGAAAGGGAGCACGAATTGGACGCGGTGCTGCAAGGGCAAAGACTAAATCCAGAAATGATTGCAGAGAGGTGGGGGGTAGGAGTCCTCTGAACCAATGGAGTAATGGACCATGCAGACCTGTACAGCTGGTGTAGCTCCCCAGGACAAATTGGTTCATTCTAAATTAAAGGCCTAAGGTAGGTTTGCTTTCGCTAATCATTTAGGGAACTGCAGGAAACTAGCCCAAATGCAAATAGTCCTACTACTGCTCTTAAAGGTTAGGAGACATAAATTCTGCAACTGTCTTAAACAAACAGCTCAGCAGTGCTGTTGTTTGGAAAACAGATGCCTGAGAAGCTGTTGGAAGCAACATTTCCAATTAGGAGTAATTTTTAGGAAATGTCAGTGAATTCTCAAGTTTTAGACACCTCATAATGTAAGTGTTCATTAGTACATGTGATCGCAACTTAATAAAAAAAAAAAACTACCCAAAACATTGCTGGGAATCATCAAAATGTTTATGTAAAGCAGGAAAGCTTAAAGCAAAACTTTCATTTGGGAGCTAAATTAGCCTAACTGCTAACACCTTAAGCAACCAGCTGCTAAGGAGTGCAACCTGAACACAAGCCATGATCAAATGATATGCAGATTTTATCCCACTACTGTTATTGACCTGGACATACAGCCTGGATATAATGATTTGACTAATGGTAATGTCAGTGCCTTCAAAACATTAATCTGATTTACTTTGTCACATGCCTCCTTCCATAGAAGCTAAACTTAGAGCTGCGTACATATTCAGAGCAAACTTGTCATCCTCGACTATACAAGAGTTATATTAAAAGGGTGCATCAGGTTTTCTCTTTAGCCTAAATTAATTTCATATCCAAACAAAGCCAATGAGCAGATGAAGACAGAAGTAACTTTTGGAAAATGACAGAGAAGAAAGTCTGCCCAACAGGAGCAGGATAAACAAGACTTGCTTTCCTGACAACAGAATCCCAGAATCACAGAATGACCAGGGTTGGAAGGGACCTCAAGGATCATGAAGCTCCAACTCCCCTGCCACATGCAGGGCCACCAACTTCTCCATTTAATACTAGGCTGCCCAGGGTCCCATCCAAACTGGCCTTGAACACCTCCAGGGATGGGGCATCCACAACCTCTCTGGGCAGCTGTTCCAGCACCTCACCACTCTCTCTGTAAACAACTTCCCTCGACATCCAACCTAAATCTTCCCTCCCTCAATTTAAACCCATTTCCCCTTGTCCTGCAGTTATCAACCCTTTCAAAGAGTTGATTCCCTTCCTGTTTGTAGGCTCTCTTTAGGTACTGAAAGGCTGCAATGAGGTCACCCTGCAGCCTTCTTTTCTTCAGGCTGAACAAGCCCAGCTCACTCAGCCTAACAGAGGATCTGTTAGCCCAGTAGTTTGCCACCCAGAACCTAAAACAATTTCCAAGGGCGGCGTCTGCAGCAGACAGATGAGCTGATCCAACTCGCTACAAAAGGGGCCAACCCTGAAGCATGACATTATGGGATGTAGAGGCACTCGATCTATGAGCACACGGGTGAAGTAGGGACTTCTCAAAAGCAAGCCAAAGTGCTTTACTCTTAACCAACCCTCCTACATGGCTTGTTGTCCCTCAAGTGCCTTAAAGTAGACTCTGAGTGCAGGTAACTTGTTCACAGAGGACTAGCCATCTCTCACCAGCTTTTCAGTGACTCTGAAATTACCTTACTTTTTTGGAGGAAAAAAACCACAAGTAAATGTACATCAATATTTAATCAATCTATCTGTACTACAGAACATCCATTCTTATAGAAGGATGGGCAGGGAACTTCTTCAGGCATTATGTAAAATGATCTTATTTATAACAGCAGCTTCCCAGATGCAAACATTAGTACTGGGGAGAAAAAGGCATACTAAAGAGATACACAGCTTTATTCATATTTATGTAACTCCACTACAACCATGCAAAAACATAAAGTAACACTGAATAATCTTAAGAACTAACATTTCTGAGCAATATCAAGTTACTGAAATAACATATCTGAACCAAACTATCGGCGCCATTCTTCGATAGGGTTTGTAAATCTTAGCCATGTGCACTTCAGTACAGGCACAGAAGCATCCCAAATTATAAAACCAATGAGGAATTCCCAGGAATAGAAGGAAATGTAGGAATGCTTGTGAGTATTCATTTGTATCACAAATAAAACAGCAGATTTTAATACTTACACAGGATCAGTTACGTGACTGCTGATATCCAGCTGCTTACAAATGCTCTATGCTTGAAAATATTCATTATTTGCCTGACTGATCTCTACATTTAACAATGAGAGTTTCACTCGCTGGCTAGGAGTTATTTTCTTATACATGCTGCATTTCTGAACAGCTTAACTCCTGCTCTTACAGCAGGAAGAACACCTAAAGATGCCTTATTTCCTGGGCTTCGTGGAAATGCAAGAGAACATTTTCTGGAAGCAAGAAGGTCTGCAATGAGTCTTTTTTTCAGCCTCTTTTTGAGAGAGGCTGGCAAGATTGAATCTCTTCCCTTCTAAGTTTTATCAGCAGCCTCTTGACTTTAAAATGACCGTTTCTCTTTGGAATTGGCTAGTGGTGTTCCCAGTCTATCTATTTATATCGCCTTTATAGCCTGATCACTCTAATAATTTTGGTCTTTGAAAAGTTACAGATCAAAACTTCTGCACAACCAGTAGGTGTGAAAGCACACACCTTTAGGCACTGCTAAGCTAGTGTCTCCATCGTCCTAAAAATCCTTCTGTAAAACTAACTACAGAAAAGCAAGATTAATGAAAAACTAGTCACAAGTTTAATCAGCTGCATCTGAAAAGGCGCAAACAGATTTACAGTTGGTGGCTTACTTACGTTGACTTTCTAAGCATGATGCAGAGTAAAGATACTTCCACCTGCATCATAACTTGGTGCTCAATTTGTGCACTTGCAGTTCTAAGTGAATAATATACAGCCCTGATATCATCAATGGAAAGTCACTGCTGCCTTAAAAACTCACCTTACTATGCCATTCTCTTTATTACACATTTCATTGCCCAGACACCCATAAGCAGGGTGAACAGTGCGTTCAGAACAACCCATTAATCAACAGATTAAATACAAGAATGCAGAAGACAAGACCAGAAGGACTTAAACAGATTTTGTCCAGCACAGGCCTCAAAGCTGGATCACCAATACCTAAACGATTCCCAACAGATATTCTTTTTACTCCTTCTAACTATGTGAATGCAGATGTTTCAAGACTTTCCATGTTTCATTACTTCCACGCTTATCCATCCTTACTGTTAACGATGTTTCCGACAAAGCTTAGCCCGAATCTCTCTCATTAGCATGAAACTTAGAGAATGAGCCTGACTTTTTCTTTTGATCACATGTCCAGAGAAAAAGTGTCATGTAAAAAATTGATGTAAGAAAATCCTTTGGAAGCCTCCACTCTGAATATCAAGGAAAGGAGAAGAGCAGGAGTGCTATGAGCAGCATCACCATCTGCTGGAAGGAGTGGATTCAGCCGATGTATGAGGTGCCACCAAAGGAAGAGTGAAAAATGCCTTTGGCACGTATGTGACATAATGAGAGGAACACGAAGTCGTACACTGCCCAGTTCACAAGAAGCAAAAAGTTTAATAGCTTTCGCAGACTGCAGAACAGAATAAATCTACCCAGATTAATATCTCTTTACCATCCGTTAGCTAATGAGCCCAACATTTTTGAAATTCACCTTCCTCCTGGAAGAGGCCATCTGCTGTTGTGGAGGCCTCTCCATGCCCATCAGATCTGGAGGGATCAGGACAGCAGGCACGTGTGTGCTTCACAACCTGCCCATCCGTGTGGGGCGAACGGGAGCAATGGTGGTGTGAAAGGCTGCCAGTCGCCTCGGGAACAGATTGGGGTCCTGCTGAACGGGAATTTAGCACTTCTCCGCAGGCACCGCCTGGTCAGATGGCGCTCCTTGCTGCAGTTCCGTGTGCGGCACGACAGCTCACTTTCACTGTGCTTTCCTCATCTTTGTTCTCCTCTTTGTGACTCCTGTAGCAGCTTCAGGGGCCTGGTGAAGGGTAAGGGGTGGCCCTGGGCCTGGCCAGACATCCCATGGTGGAGCATGGGGAGAGGCCTCAGGGAGCGTGCTGTGGGGGCATCCTGTTCTCCAGAAGGGCTTTTGACATGGCCGAAGACTTCAAAAACAACTAAAGGAGGGAGCAGTGCCTCAGAGCACGTGGTTGATAAATTTGGCAGCAGCAGCAGCCCGGCTCTTGGTGCTCTGAGCCCTTCTGAGAGCTCACACTGACAGCACATTGGAGGCATGTTACTGCACATCAACTGCAGTCACCTGCGGTGTCATTTGTGGTGGTGAGAGCCCAACTGCAGTGGGGACAGCCTCCAAGAGGGGCTGGGGAGGGTGAACACATCAGCTAATGTCACCTTTCACCACTGATGAACAGTGCTGTGAGGTGCCGGAACAGGAGAGTGTGCAGACGGAGAGAACAACACCCATCAGGTCTCCATCACGTTTCCTGGCCCCAGCATTACAAAGGCTGGGAACTGAGACTGAGAATAGGATGTGAATCACCAACAAGTCATTCGTGCAGCTCTGCTCTCTCCTTATCCCCCTTTCCTTCCAGTAAACCTTTCTTTACCTAAGCCCCTGCACTAAGCACCAACAAAACCCAGCCAGGAAATTACCTGCAATTTATCCCAACGCAGAAACAAAGTGGTGACAAGACCCTTTGGCCTCCATTGAGATACAGAAGATCCCTCCTGGTTAGGTTGCTAACTAGCAGCACAGGGAAGTTGTCACCACCACAGATTTTAGAGATACCAATTACTGTGTGACAGCTCTGGGGAAAAAGAAAATAACGCATCTGTCTTTGTGTCACTGGAGATGGCCCCTGGGTCTCCTTCGTGCTGCTTCTCTTCCCTCATGTCCCTGGACAGGTGCCATGATCACAGTCCCACAGAGTTCCCCATTCAGCAAAGCACCTCCGCATGCTCTTCTGATAACACATTTCCTATCATAGCTGTTTTCCTACTCCTGC
Organism: Tetrao urogallus; assembly: GCF_951394365.1. Classification (NCBI taxonomy): domain Eukaryota; kingdom Metazoa; phylum Chordata; class Aves; order Galliformes; family Phasianidae; genus Tetrao; species Tetrao urogallus. The sequence continues at coordinate 9,837,650 of NC_136813.1, read as the reverse complement.
CAGGAAAGCATGTGTCAATTAGTTAATTCCAGTCTTTGAGACATAACTGTAACACTGAATTTACTGCTTTTTTTCACAGTATTCAATAGAAGTATGGTATCCAACAGTAGCTACCTGCAACCCACGTTTTGCAGACTGCTTTCATGAGTCTTTGCATTACAACACTGAAGCTTCCACCAACATCTAATAGCAAGAGTTAAGACGTTTGCTTTTTGCTGTAAGAGAAGACCAGAAGCCCACTACGAAAAGCCCTCTTGGAGCCCACAAGGCTGAACAGCTAAAGTGATTATCACCATGTGCCTGAAATTGCTACGTTTTATTAAAGCTGGCATGTCACATCTAAGGAATTTGCAGCAAGCAGGCTCCTCATGGATGTTATTACTGTGGAATCACAAGTGCAAGCACGGCAGTGCTCTGCAAGCTGCTAGGAAAGCTGATCAGATTTCAAGTCTAAATACAAGATGGGAACCCCTCAGCCTGTACTGCTAATTGCAAAAAGCACCACTCTGCTGATTACAAATGGTTTGGTAACAAATATCTTGGTTCCCAGCCCCCAGCTTGCTACAAACAACATGAGATAAACCCCTGCTTATGGAAACAGTAATGTCATTATCACCCTGCCACGCTCAATTATTGTCCAGAAAATAATGTTTAACTATGGCAAAATGTAGCTCTGCACTATCTATATTTTAGGTGCTAAGTCTATGCCTATATATTCAGTCACTAATGTTGTTACTGTTCTGCACCCTGCACAGTCACAGTCTCCTGTGTCAAACTGGACCCTATAGCTGCTCTTAAAAAGTGGAAATGAGATTTTGGTAGTATACCACTAACACCATTTTGGTTTAATTGAGCCATGGCAGCTTTTTGCTGAGCAGCTACCAGTGAGGTCCAGGAGTACCGCAGGTAAGTTTCCTCAGTTTTTATATCTTGTGGCAGATTGATGATGGTGTCTATGATGATAGAGACCTGCAAAAAATGTCATTACAATATCTCAAACTCCTGCTTTGTGTGCTTCCTTCAGTGCCCATCACACAGATTCTCTAGTGTTCACAGCACATGCTTCTGTTTCTTCTTTTCCTCCTGTAATTTCATATCCTTACATCATTTGAAAGAACTTCATCATCTTCAAGATTCCTATCTTACTGCCAAGGTTGGAACTGGTCAATGAACTAAGTACACATCATACATATACATATCTATCAGCAGTACACTCAGCCCCAGAGACTAAGGCACAAATCAGATGATCACAGAAGAAGGCAGGCTATAACAAATCACTGTGTGGTGGAAACATGTTTGATTTATACCAGCAATGGTGTCCTTCCCATCAAACCTTTCTTCAGAAAGCAGACATAATTGATTTGAGAGATGAAGAGCATAAGGATCACTTCTAAAAGTTACACTATATTTCTTTAATATAGAGATCTGATGTTTTCCAGAGTAACACTTTGTATTTAAGCGGTGATCTTCAGAAGGCGTTAATCCTGAAAGCAAATACAACATTACAAGAGAAGCTTAATATTCTTCCCTGTTCATGAGGGCTCCTGGTGGTCATCTGTAAGGGTGACAGTACCTTCCAATAATTACGATGCTCTGACACACAGAGTACTATATAGACAGATCACTATATAGACATGTTTTACTTTAAATGATTTTCAGTATGAATCTCGTCTGCTATCACTGCCCCTGTGAAGCAGCTATGTTTTGTTACCCAAATCGTACCAAGGAGCCAAATAAGTGAGTTCAGTGTTCTCATACATCTGGGAAAGAGATTTCAAGAGCAGAAAAAAAAAGGATTAAATGATACATCAGGTGGAGATGAGATGAAAAAAAATATACGCAGCTGTTTATGCATTTAAGTAATATCAAATGTCTGCTACAGAGGAAATGTCTTTATGTGGTAAGTGGTAAGACTGACCCAGATTTTCAGGTGCAGGTCCCTAGGAAGTGGATGATTGCAGCAAGGCTGGGTAGCTGATGTTCCAGGCACTGCAATGGCCATTTATGGGCTGCTGAGTGCTGCTGAGAACTGAACCTTGTGTCTGCAGAATATAGAAGGTCCTACCAGTGGGACTGCAGGTTTCCCTATCATCTTTCCTGAAAATTAGTAAAAGCCCAACCCCAAAGCTTTGCCCAAGGAAGAAAAAGAAAGAGATGTCAAAGAATTTGTGAATTCCTCTTAGGACTTTATGAAAAAATTACAAAAGAAACTATGATGGTGGCACCTACAACAGCGTCAAACTTGGAAGCAGTGCTGAATGACCGAGACCTGCTCTTGTCGAGCGGCCATCAGCAGGGTTAGCAGTCAAACAAAGCTTGCAGAGCTGGGCTTGAAATAAAGCACTCATCAGAAACCCGACATCCTTGTGGAATCAACCCCTTGAATTTTTCATCACTTTCCTGAACTCAGACATCAGAGCAGGCAACTAAGTTTGACAGAGTAAATCATCCGAACATGAGCTATGTAATTGCTTCTGATTTTACATGGAAAAAAATCTTGGACAACGTAGAGAAGAGTATCAGAAACATTTGAATAATCTTGTATTAAAGCAAGTCAAGCTGACGAGCAACAGAAAGCACAACACGAGGAAAATCAAATTGTCTAATAGTGTTAGGAGGAACCTCTTCACCAGAGAGCTCACTGTGTACCATTTGATTCAGAAGCCATTACCCTGCATCTGTATGTTAACGAAGCAGCTGTTCCACTGCTAATTGCTCTTCCGACAAATTGCTTTTTTCCAATTAAGATTTTATTATAGAATTTATTATCGCAAACAGAAATAGATGTATTTCAATTTTAGAAAGACAACAGAATGGTGCAATTACCCACCAGTCTTCCAGCAGGGCATAAATCAGAATCCATAATGTCAGGGTTTTACAAGTTCCTTAGAAATTGAGCAGACTATTAGATACATACTTCTTTGGTCAATGTCTGTCTCCACAAGGATACTCATAGTAACCTTTTCATACTGGATTGCCACAAGCCACATAAGTCCAAGTGCTTATCCAGGTATTTAGCTAAGTAGCTTTCAGAGATGCTGGATGCTTACAAAACTATCCCCACTACAGTTTGGTAGTCCTAAACATCTCATACCACAAAAGGAATTAAAGTAGTAGTTATATTTTTCTTAAAAGAGTCCTCTACTACAAGACTGCCTCATGAAACAGTAAATTGACTTTTAAATGATCTGAGAATGTGTAAAATGTAACTAAGCAACACTTCAGAAATAAAGGATCTGAAGAATCGGTTCAGAAGAGTACATCTCAAGGTTTCTGCAATGGTCCACCATGGCTGGAAATGCAGTCCTCTGCTCCCTGTTTCTAAATGTAATGCTTACAGAATAGACCAGGTAACAGACCACTGAAGGTTGGACTTGATGATGCTTCTTTCAAAGTACTGCTACTAAAGCCCTAAAGCTGTGTGCGCTCACTGGATTGGAGGCATGAAGTTATTTTCCATTCAGAGGAAAGTCAAGTAATTACCACAGAAATAAACTACAAGGCTGATCTGAAAATAATGCCTTCTATTTTATTTTGCTCACCCACAACATCAGAGGTGGATGTTGGTGGTACAGCAACAGAGGCTGAACCTTCCCACTAACATCCCATTACATTTTATTGCCATGTGACAAATGGCAGCAGAGGGTCAGTCTGAGAAAACGGAGTCTGACATGAAGTGCATATGAAGCAAAGGTGTGGGACTGAATTCCTCCAGTGGTGCCAACTGACATTCACTGATGCTTGCTGAAAGTTCACGGAGACCAAACGGTGGATGTGAGCACAGTGAGTGCATTTCAGCAGTGGCAACAGCAGCATGAAAGACACGCCATGTTCTGAACGCCCATGCACATTTTTATGAGCATGGCATGCAGGCTCTTGTTCGTTGCTGATTAAAATGCATAGCTAATTGTAGCGACTGTTTTGAAAAGTATCATTGTGTAGCTGAGAATTTGCTCTGTCAAATGGAGTTATTGTGTTCTTTGCATATATTGTACTTTCCACGGAAATAAATAGGAGGCACTACTTTCAGAGCAACCTATGCTTTTAGCATCCTTGCAGAAAACTCTGAACACCAATTACCTGTTCGTAACGAACAAAAAGAAGGGCACACCTGTTTACAGAAAATGTCTCAGAGAGGCCAAGCAGCAACCAGCAATAACACCCAATGTCAATGACTACCACTGCAGCAAGGATGGGCAGTGAGAATTATACAATGGCTGATCTGCAAGGAACCTCTGGGTCTATCCGGTCCAACTTCTGCTCTAGCACCAAGAGCAGCGTGACAGGTGGCTGTGGAACATCCCCAAGGGAAGGGGAAGTACCCCACAACCTCTCTGGGTAAGCTTTGCCATTGCTTTGGCACCTGCACAGGAGTTCCCGTGTTTCAGTTCATGCCCATTGGTCTTGTTCTGTTTATGAGCATAGAACACGTTTCTTTTTTTTTCTTTTTTTTTTCTTTTTTAATTTCAAAATGCTAAGTTCTCTAAAAACATTTCAGTGGCTTTTTAGACAGATGGGAACAACTCTGACAGCAAATTTATAGCTGGAGAAATAACTACTTTCACCACAAACATGGCAATAACCATCCATCTATCAAGAACCAGATTAGAGTAATGGATTACGGAGAAGAGCCACTTTAGTTAATCAGGTTGGACAATGTAATATTTTTATGTTCCATAAATAATTTCTAACAGGAGCTTTATTGATAGAGACCACTTTGAGGGAAGGGTGAAAATAAGTCCGTCCTTTGCTTTGTCAGAAAGTACCAAACAAAAAGACACACTGATGGATACCTCTGCCCTTGGAAGCAAACTATTAGAAAATCAGTCTCGTTAAAGATGACCTGTATCAGCATCAAGAAAGACCTAGCAGCTTCAAAATCATATACCGACTGTCCGAAATAACAAGGCTAAAAGGAGCAAGTCAGAAAGATGCAAATGTGGTTATTTTCTCCAACTTAAAAGGAAAAACCAACCAACAAAACAAACAAAAAAACACTGAAAAACATTAAAACTTCCAAGGTCTCAGAAGCAATGATTTGCGAATACAACTTTTATCAAGGAGCTGTGATGAATACTGCACTAGGGGTATGATTAAGTGGTCGTGTAAGAAATGCACAAGTATTTTTTTTATTGGTTCTCATCAAAAGTGCCTATAACACATCATATTGAGTTGAGGTGTGTGAAACCAACACATTTATAGAGACTTTGGAAAGTGGGTTTCCCTACTTATGCAAATACTTGGGTTCCTAGGAACGTTCTTCTAGGCTACCTTAGGAAGTCTGTAAGTAGTGCAATAAAATCAGTAAGTGAAAATGAGTAATCCATTTATGGCAGAAGAATCTAAAAAGCTTAGAAGCATGGTGCAGTCATGATGCCTTCAAGTTCCACATGCTCTTCAAGAAGTGAGCCTGTTATGGTGATCAGAAACTCAATGTCACTCAATGATATATGCACTGCCAAAGCATTCCGCTGGGATACGTACTACAGTCTTGGAGGCTGCAGGTAATTTGTAATGCAATCATGCAAGACAAATCCAGTCTGTAGTGATTTGGCAAATTTCTACTATTACCAAAAGTGGTAATGGAATGTAATGGCCACATATATCAGATGTGGTCTCAGTCATTAAGATCTCATCTGAAGAAGAAAATACAAAGTAATGGCTAGCTTTTAATCCTCATAACAGGAAAGGATAAACACTAAGGTGATTCGGCCAAGATCTACAACTGTTGTTCCAGGAAATCGAGGTATTTTTGGCCTGATGCTGCAGGTGAACAATGAATCTTATCTGTCTCTCAATGTATCATCTTTCATCCCGAAGCATTTAAAAAATAGGACACAAATCAGGATTTCTGTTCATGGGAGCATTCACTTCTACTCTTTACACTTTAAGTGCTCATAGCACATGCAACAGAAGAGAAATGGAGGCAACTTGATGTGTTATGTCCCACAGATCATTTTAATCTATCCTTAACATTAAATAAACATACAGTCACACAAGCTCTTCCACCAACAAGTAAACACTCAGTCTTGAACATGGGCTCGTGCTTGCTTTCTCTTGTGCGACTGCAGACCATAATCTAAATGGAGACACACTGATGCTAGGCGTAGGGCAAAAAGGCAATCCCCAATAAAAGAGCAGAGTGAACACATCCCTGTTGTTCAGTGTTTCAATATTAGCCACTGCCCTGACAGCATGATAGATACTCTGACAGATCTATAAGGAATGCAGCTTCGGTTGCATGGAAGTGTATGTTGTACGGTAACATCTTCTAACAATAAAAAAGGATTAAAGAAAAAAAATCTCTTCCACGGAATTGGTTCCTATTTCACAAACTGTGGCTTTTGTGAATTCTGACTGGAGCTGGCCACAAGGACTGCTAAATTTCCATGGCCAAAATAAATGAAGATGTACGAGTTTTACAAGAAACAAGTCTCACCTTCCAATGTTCACACATTGTTAATCCATGTAAAACCATTTTTGCCTTCATTAATCTCTTCTCAGTTTCTTTGCTTAGCTGGATATTATCTCCCCTGTATCACCAAAAGTCTTATTTGAAAGATTCGAGTGATTCATTGAAAGTGACCTTGTATTAGACTTCCCAGAATCCCAGATGCTGGATGCTTCCTACAGAGATGCAATATACCTATAACCTGCAGAACTACTGCACTCCATGGAGAAAAAGTCTTTTTAACTCTATGAAGAGCATACTGTTCTTTTCTATTTCTCCTTAAGCCATAAAACTCAATATCACTTATTATTTCTGTCCTACTAAATGTAACAGTGATTGTAATAAAAAAGAAAAACTATTCTTTTTCTCCTGATAAAGGAGAAAAATTTCTTGAACACAGCTCTGGGAAGTTATAGCACTATTACCTCAGCCTAAATGAAGTTAAAACTTTCAGGAACCTAAGAGTAAACCATGGTTTTTACACTGTACTCCATCAAGCTTATCAACTTTCTCAATATGAGGAGAAGGGCTGCTGGTATTTAATACATGGATTTGGAAAATCAAGCCACTGAGGCTCACCAGGAGTTACTGTTGGTAAAAAATAAAACAGAAATTCTGGCTAGCACTTCCAAATAGGGTGCCCACAATTCTCTTTCCAGGACAACGGAAGGAGGCTCTTGGACCCAGGAAGGCACACTGCTCAGCAGGTCCTACGGCGAGTCCGGGTCTGAAATTCTTTACAGTGAAGGTGGTGAGACCCTGGAACAGGTTGCCCAGTGAGGCTGTGGATGTCCCCTCTCTGGAAGCATTCAAGGCCAGGCTGGATGGGGCTGTGAGCAACCTGGTCTAGAGGGAGGAGTCCCTGCCTATAGCAGGAGGTTGGAACTGGATGATCTGAAAGGTCCCTTCCAGCCCAAACCATTCTCTGATTCTATTCTATAATTCTGTGAACTGTATCAGTTTGTCCTATGTGTGCTTATACTCTAACCAGATTGAGAGCTCTGACAAAGACCGGAAGACTGGTTTGGGTGTTTGTTTTTTCTTGTTGTTGTTGTTATTGTTTGTTTTGGCTTTTTATTGTTTAAGCAGCAGAGCCATCTTTGGTAGCAATAAGTAGCAGATAAAAGGACACAAGTCTTGAAGTTTTCTAAATTTTTCAGAAAGAAAAAAAAGGAGCCAAGTAAACAGCAGAAGAACACATGTACACCCAGTTTCTAACACTACTGGAAGATAATTCAGCTTCCCAATTTAAATATGCCAGGAAGAATTTGCCAGACACGGATGGACTACTTGATGGTGTGTCAGTTATAAATTATCTTGAATAAAGTGGCTAGACTTTCTGTCTCATTCCATCTTCACAGTGAAGGCAGCACCTGAGACTTTCCTCCCCTCTGCTGAGTCTCCAAGCAGAAGGGAAGAACTGAGTACCTTTGAAACAGAGCATCTCTGTGCTGCTTCCCTTTGATGAAGCAGAACAATTCTTGACTATCTCTGCACTTATCCCTCAACCTGATGGCTGCTCTTCAGAGACTAAATTAAATGCTGCAGCTAATCCATCATCTCACTGCAACAGACTTCCTGAGAAGCACACACAAACCTCAGACACAATAGTTGCCTGATTACGCTTCTGAGAAAAACCTATTTCTTTTTTTCCATTGAAGATAAAGTGCTCTGTAGGAAAACCCAACAAATCCCACTCACAGCTGCATAGGCAGACCGTGGTAAAAGCTCTCCTCCTTTGCCAAGGCATTCTTCCTGTACCTGGGCCAGATCTGTTACTGACTGGACACTGAACCACTGAATTAAGCACCCAAATGCTATCAAGGAAACCATTCTGGAGAAGGTGCGTAGGAGTTCTGTACTCCCATTAGCTTCTGTGAGATTGATTTCCGTTACTTACACTGCCTTGCATGACAAATTGTCCTTGATGCAGAGGCTGATGGAAACATGAATGGCCCCAATGAGGATTCTTTTTATTAAGGATGTATGAGAGGATACACGAGTTGCTTAGCTTCAGATAAAGAATGACTCAATCCCTTCTGACACTAATGCAAAAGTTCTTTAAAGTGTAGGTCAGTCCTTCAGTTATTTTAGGGACCCTGGAAGCACAATATTGGTTCGTAAGGCTGAAAATCCTTGGTTGTTGGTTTTTGTTTTGTTTTCTTTCTGGAATGCCCTCCCTTTCCTTTATAAAACTCCACTAAAGGGGCTGGATCTCACTAAAGACTTTTTTCAGGACCAAATTACAGTCATCCTATGGAACTGACCCACAGACTTAAAGTATGTAATACAGTAACAACCTTCTGCTTGTCCTTAATCTCAGGAGTACCATTATTGCTCTTTAGCAGAGCAGTTTATGTTCCCCTCTGCATTGCACATCATCACATTTACTTATCAGAAGAATTATGAATGCTCCAAAAGAGAAAAAAATAACCTTGGATGTCTGACTGAACAAAATCTGTACCTTTTCCACCTCTTTAAAGTCAGACAAGGAGCTTCTCATATTCATTCTTTCAGGCTTTAGGCAACTGATATTCAGGAAACCAAAGATTTCATTATGATCTCTTGCATTTTCTGTAATGGTTTGATGGAGATTAACCTCCAGGTTACACTGAAAGCTCTCATGTCTTCTGCTCGCAATGACTAAAAGAATTATCCAGCTGCATAAGATTATTCCTTTAAATGAAACTGAAAAGGTAACACAAAACTTTTATCATACAACGCCAATGCCACATACTGTCATAAAGAACTGCGAGACAGGCAGAAAGACAACTATCAGAGAGGTGAAGGCAATCAAGCAGATTACCACAGTTTGAAGACTTACTGCTGAACAGCAGCATATTGTGTGCATGCTTTAACTGTTTCAAATGCAAAGAAAAGCGTGCAAACCTCAACTGTCCTAATTTTTGCATTGGAATTAGTCAAGAGTATTCACCACCCATCGCCATGCTCTGCTGATGAGAGTGGTTCATTAACCATAGCAGATGCAGTGCTTACATCTGTCAATACCCTCCTCCTGCACAGTGCTGAGAAGAGCTGACAAGGAAAGCATCATTACAATGAGGAAGGATAAATAAAAGATATTTGAGACCAAAAAAATCAAAATCAATACGCAGGGTAAATAAAGAAGCTAAAGGAAGCAGTAATTAGATAACTTGTGCTATGAATTTACTTTGTTCAAGCAGAGGGACAAAAAGAAACATCCTGAAAAATTAGTGAAGGAAATTGGATTTGAAATGTAATTGTGGTTAACTGGAGGCAGTTCTGCCATTCTGAGAGAGGAAATAATGTCTCCGGACTCAAACTGCCAGGATCTAAGCTGGTCAACATTATCTAAAGAGAAGTGACTTAGGTCACCCATTTTAATCATGATTTACATCAGCAAGCAGGAACAATTCATTTAAATAATCAATTCTAATCTTGTTTTGTAGCAGTACCTTTTATGTATTTCCCTGAAGTTAGTTTCAGTCCTGTGATTGGTAAACATTAAAACAATGACTTGTGACTTTACACTAAATCAGATCCCCTTTTCTAACCAAGAAAACGGTGTTAATCTATACATACTTTAGTGCAGTCCTATGCCTTGTTATGCTAGATTTGTGAATTTTATATTTGCTAGGCTATTTTTATTACTTCACTTTGTATTTTATTCCTGTACAAAGTCACACTGGGAGGAAACTGGAATTCAATTACAAAGCCCATAAATGATGTTTGGAAGTTACTCGCTAGTTACTATGAAATGATAGATTAATTGTAGGAAATGCACAATAAAAATGGACTGATATATTAGATGGATGTAACACGAGTCAGCAAATTGATCTTCTGGTGTCTAGTCACAGTCACTCTCTTAAGATTTCAGTTTCTGTGAATCTCCATCTGTGCCTCTTTAACCTGGTCTGATGTTAGAAAAATCGTTTTCTTCCTTTTTGAACTTCATGTCCATTTCTGATGAATAGGACATCGGAGGCAACTACAGGAAGCCAACCAAACACAATCTGAAAAAGAAAACTAAAGTAAAGGCTCAGATTAACAAGAATCGGTTCCAATCACTGAACTGGTGACATCCAGCCATCCGGGGTCAGGATCTGGTCTGAAGATAGAGGATCTCACCCAGAAGGCAGTGCTCAGCTGGGCTCACTTGCCACATGGGTGGGTGCTCTGGAGATGAGAGCTGAGTTCTCCAGCTCCCCCTACTGCCTAAGCAAGATGCACACCAGAAGTTTTGAACAGTTTGGTAGATTTGGGATGTGTGCTACCAAATTTATGTAAAAATCACAATACTGGTATGTCTGCCACTGTATAAACTGGATTGCTCTAGGAGACAGTGAGGAGCAAATGGCAGCGAGATCAGCACATAAACACACTCATTAATCAGGAAATCACTGCTTTTCTGTGACTGTGCTTCTGTGTTGACAAGTGTATCACCTTTTAGGCATTTGTAAAATAAAAGTGTTAGCAATGATCACATAAATGTATTACCTATCTTAAACGAAGCTAGCTGAATCCATAAAGTACCATCAACCTATCAGTTTCATTGACTGCAAATAGTTGGAATTATGCTGCTCATCAGCACAACATTGTGCAGAAGGCATTCTATGGGATGTGCACAGATTTCTTCTTGCTTGCACTTGTATCTGAGTGCAGTAGCAGCCAAGACGAAGCTCACCAGCAGAGCAGGGCACGCGTGCTTCAGCATCCCATGTCAGGCTGCAGCCACGGGGCCTCCAGTCCCCTCCATCAGCATCATCCTAACAGCATCCATGCCGCAGGCATTTAAGATGCAAATGTTAATTTTACTTAATGATGCATTGTACCTCTATTTGAACATTTACTATTTGAGTTCAGAGAACATAGTATTTTGTGCCCCTGCCCTGAGCACTCAGCAAATACAAGCAGTGAAACATGTTACGGGGCACAAGAGGCCATGCGGTCTTACTTAATGTGTGCTGCTGAACGAATGGGATATAATTGCTACCACCAAAAGAATTAGCTACTCTATCATGAAAAAAGTGTGCCCGTTCTCTTTCATGTGTTATCTTTATGTTGGAAGTATTAAGTAGTTTTTCTGTGTATGCATAAGGTTTTTACTGGATTATGCAACGGGCGAAGAGTTGAAGCAGCTTGAAAGCCATTAACAAGAGAAGTCAGAACAGTGCCTTATCTTAAGCTGCTGCAGAGAAAATGACTGACGTGAGAACAACAACATAATAACAGGATGCAATTAACAGCATGAAGGACGAATTCTGCTCTAACTCTGGATCAGTGCTGTAAAACCCAACCAAATCTAATGAAGCACCTCAAAAGGAAGATTTCATATAGCTCTCTGCCTATTAACCTATTAATTAAGTGTGTGCAGAACCAGTGTAGTCAGAAGACACAAACAGCTGCCTCTGGGTTTTTTAAACACAATCACAGGGTGTAAGGGCTCTTCGGAAAATGCCACGCATTATGTTCATCAACACTGCTAATTACAATACTGGGATACCATGACTGTACTCATTCCGAAAGACAGAGTGGTAATTGCTGCCTCTCAATCTGGAGTGGCACTAGTTGACTTTTTAAACTGAATCGGATCTAAACTTCTGAGAGCACTGATGAGCACCAGACAACAGGCAAACAGCAGCTCAGCCTCTGCGTTTAGCATCTTCAGCTCCAAGTGAGTCAGATCTGGGCAAAATTAAAAGGATTAGTCCTGATGCTTTAGAAGTCACCGTCAGGATGACACTTCTGAGTTTTAATAATGCTTCAATATTTAAGTTACATTTATCTTGAGTTATTAACTACACTTATCAGCGATCTCTTCCATCTTCACATTCTATAGAACCTTTTGCATTATTGATGGAACCAAAAATTGCATTTTTAATGTAAATTACTGGCAATATTGAGCTTTTCTTTGCACAAATTCAGAATTATACTTCTTTAAGTCCAAAATATCAATGAGAGAACTGTATCAGACAGAAATCTTCCTAAGCATGTGCTATTCCCAACTGTACTCGAGCATTTTCATTTTTTTTTAACTTACAAAGAACTGTGTAATGTCTACATACATACATAAAGCAGCCTCTTTCTTTTCATTTTTCCCCACTTCTGCTATTCAGTCATTAATAATGCAAGAGACCAATTCTGCACTGACCTTCAAGCCATATGATGCTAACTGAATCAACTGAATTACTCCAATTTGCAGTCAGTGAAGAAATCAGTTTTCAGGCACTGTGCTATACTCAACTTGCATTTATTGTACACTTTTCTCTTGCAATAATGAAGTCAAATTTCTGTGCTCACGAGTAAAGCTGAAGAGATTGGAAACTCTCACAGATCAGAATATACAAATCCCTTTCACACAGAAGTGTGACTTTTTCTATTTATTGATTTTTGAGGCATTCAGAGAGTAGATGCATTATTAGTCTCTTCTCTTCTGCTGGCTCTTGTTTCTTACAGTGAGTTCAGCTTCAGCCATAAACTGGGATGGCTCTGAAAAAAAGTATGGCAAGAAACATGATTCCAGATTATTCTGTGGATTTTTGCTTTGGTGGGAAATTGTGTATTCAACTCCAAAGAACAAATCCTGTCCCGGTACAAAAAGATAGTAAAAAATGGGATCCTGAGAACCTTTATTTCAGAACTGATTTTTGTTCATCCCAGCTTTCTGCAAGTGAAAAACACAACTTATATTGCTAATGACATATATATATATATATATATAAAAAACTTACATATTACTATGAAGATAACAGTATTTGTTCCCTTTTTCCTTAAAAACCTCTTAGATCCTGAGCAGGGCTTTCCCCATTCCTGTTCCTGGAGCCCAGCTTAATGGGTGAGATGGCTGGCCTGAGGTCACAGGGTAAAACTCTTCAAGGAACTGCTTTCAGTATTAATTAATCCAACAGTAGTCTGGGTGGGACATTACAGACCTCAGTATCTACCTCTGAGAAGCACACATCAGACTTTGCAGAGTAAGTGAATGAGGGGAAGAAAAAAAGAAAAAAAGATTTAGTGAAAAAGAATTAAAATCCTCCAGGCATCCTTACTCTAAACGCTATCAGAGAAAACGTAGCCTGAAATTCCACCCACCTATCTACAATTACAAAAACACTGCTGTGTGCAGAGACCCTTTCTGTGGACAAAATAAAACCTGATATAGAACACTTCATAACTTCACACTTCTAATAAACGTCAGCACAAAACTTTTTAGAAACCCTTCCAGAAACTCAATATGCTTTATCAGCTGGGCTACACAATTCACTTACAGAACTCCAGTCCTTCTGGAGATGCCGATATCCTCTACATAAGCTGCACAACAAAAGTTGTGTTGGATTCACCGGCCTGAAATTTCTGGTGGCATCTTTTCAGATGTTTCTGCAGAGTGCTGCCAAACACTCCAGGCTATGAAAAACTGAATTCTGGGCTGGGAGGAGTAGAAAAAAATAAGGTAAAATAAGATTTTGATATTGAAACTTGTAGAAAAGATTCCAGGTATCGCAGTGGGAAAAGCTATGAACAGCACTTCTGGTTGAGACTGCCTTGGAGAGGAAATGCATTAATAAAGCTTGAAATAGTCTAATAACGGTAGCAGAGAAAAAGATGCTGTAGGTGAAAAGACCTTTCTTAAATCAAAGCTCAAAGCAAATCTAAAATAATTCTGCCTTTTAGCTCTCTTGTAAAAGTACATCTGAAAGATGTTACTGTATTGCACCGATACCTTCATTTAAAGGAAAAAAAATGTTTTAACCTATACGTGAAACAGAAGGAATGAATAAAGTGTCTTAACATGCAAAATACATTGTCTCTCTTGTCTGGTACTACAGAAGTGACTAGAATCTCTAATGAAGCCAAGCACACCTCTTTCTTTCATATGCTCAAAATGCCCTACTTTCCTAACAGCATCGCCTGCACTAGAAACATCGCCCATGCAAAACTGCTTCTTGTACTACACTGCACTCTCTTCCAAAAAAAACTTATCTACAGAAACAGACTGGTTTATTCACAGGAGTGTTTTTATTCAATCCCCCTCTCCTTTATCCTCGTACAAACTTGAGTTGAGAATAATGTGCATTTGCACTCTGCTTTCTCACCAGGAGCTGTTGGTACTCTCTATGTGCTGGCACCTGGGGAATATTTTTTGAAAGCCTCAGGCAAACTGTCTCTTAGATTTAGACATTCCTTTTATATTGAAGAGCTTGTGCCTCTCCTTGAACAGTTCAAATACTGCAGTATAAGGTGTATCTTTCGGTTGCTGCCTTGTAGCAGTTAATAAAAGTCAAATCTGAGAACCTTAAGATAAAAACAGGAAAAAGGATGAAAATAACAATAAATAAGAAATGGTGCACATAGATGTTTTAAAGTTGTATGGCAAGGAATGTGGGGTACCGTGGCTCTTTCTCCATATAAAAATAATGCATCATTATTCTGAGGTTCTGCTGAACAATGAATTCTACAAAGCTGTTTCTCACAAAACACAACTACAAGAGGTGCTGAAGACTTTTCCCCAGTGACCTTTTGGGACCAGATTGCCAGGTTGACTTCACTGTAAAACAACTCTTATCTTTACATGCTGCAAAATTCCAGCAGTGAATAAACTGAGTCTTTTTCTTCCCCCCCCCCCCCAGTAAATTTATATTAAGTATTAGTTTTAAAAAAGGCACAAGTTCCAGGCAGGATACAATTTATACAGTGTATCTCATCTATATCTGTACCCTCCGTTCTTGTGAACCTACAGCACTGAAAACAAAGCACCTGAAACACAAATGGCTCTGTAAAAGAAATGACCTATAAAGAGTTTGCTCTGAAAACCCAGATAGCCACAGAGTTACAGCATACATCACAAAGGCAGAAAATACAATTAGTGTATATGTTGTGACATCACTGACTTTTCTGTTCAATATCACAAAATCGATGTGGTTTAAATATGGAATGCCTCATTTTATCTCATTTACAGCCAGCCCTAAGTGGTTTGTTACAGAGTACACTGAGTGACAGAAGATTGTCCAGGGAAAAAAAAAGCTTTTTATGACAAGAACCTACAGAACTAGAAACACAGAATTAATTAGGTTGGAAAAGACCTTCAAGATCACCAAGTCCAACCAGCAACATGACCTACTGAGTCCAATAATTAAATCATGTCCCTTAGTGTCATATCCACACAGTTCTTAAATACCTCTGGGGATGGGGATTCAACCACTGCCTTGGGCAGCCTATTCCAAGCCCTAACCGCGCTCCCTGTGAAGAAATACTTTCTAATGTCCCATTTAAATCTTCTCTTCCTATTACGAAGAAGAAATGAGACACGATGCTTTGAGCCCCATGCACTGCCTGTTCTGCAACAAAGAGCACAGACTATCTGCCTTTTATGTCTGCTAATACAAATAAATGAGCACATTTCCAGATTTCCCAGTGGAGAAAATTCTCAAACAAAAACTTTATGCAGAACAAAACAAGGTTGGCGAGCTTTTTGTGTCATGTGTGTGCGTGACAAGGTGTCATAATGACAGACTGATGAGCAGGCTCAGCCTCTGCTAGCCTCCTTCCCCTTGTCATAGAGACATTAATCAGGCTCTGCTCTTCTGCAAGGACTTCAGGATGTTTTGGTCAATGTCAACACTGGGAAAATGAGAAGTTTGCCCTTTTATTAAACTTGCCTTGAGAGACGTCTTCACCAATTATATCTAGGGGCTGTTCAGAAAAAAAAAGCTCCAACTGTACTTGATTTGTACTAAGGCACTTGACAGCATAAAAAATGACCAATGACTCACAGAGTTCCCCTTCCTGTGTTTTACTGTCTCTTTATATCTTGTTCAAAAATTCTATGCAAAGCTGTATTGTTCACCATCAGTCCACCTCCTAACAGGTTACCGTGGGGCTGAGGAAAGCTACTGAGAGCTCCCTGAAGCCACACTCCTTGTTCTTCATAATCCCAGAAGTAATTTGGATCAACCAAAGTACAATACTGGGGCTCAGGTTCAAGATATTCATTTTAGCTTCTAATACCATGAGAAGGTTGCTTTCTGCATCCAAAGGCAACACAGGAGGAAATAATGATGAACAACTCTGCCATTTAGTCAGTACTGCCAACCTGAAGAATTCAGAACCTATGAAGATGCTCTAATCAGAATGATGTTTGTAAACAAATGCTAGTAATAAGATGCATGCAATTTCTCCATTTCAAGGATTTCTAAATACAGTACCCAAATGTAAGAAAATGAGGAAGGACAGCAGATGTTCTCCATCTCCTTTCTTCAGGATCTTCTCCATCAGTAACTTTTCTGTAACATAATGGGAATGAACTGAGCCCAGGATGCATTTGGTTCTCCTGCACTGTGTCTGATACGAGTTCATAGTACCTGAACACCAGAGGCAAGTTCTACCCAGCTGCTGGTGTACTGTATAGAAGATTGTAAGCTTCTCTTCCAACACACACCTTCCCCAGCACCAAACCTCTGTATGAAGGCAGATGAGGAGCAGCTGAGGTCTGTGGTGTGCTCAGCCCGGAGCAGAGCAGGCTGAGGGGAGGCCTGATGGCAGCTGCAGCTCCCTGAGGAGCGGAGGGCAGCGCTGAGCTCTGCTCTGTGTGACAGCGACAGGGAACAGCATGGAGCTGTGACGGGGGAGGGCGGTTGGGGGTGAGGGCAAGGGTGTGCCTAATGCCTACACCTCGGCAGCCTTTTCAGCCAGGCTGCAGTGCTCCTCTGTCACTAGCTAAGCACTACTGCAAAAGCTGATGGGCTTTACAATTTCTTCTCCAAAAATGAGGCTGCATGTCTGTGCACAGGATTGCCACTCGTTTACCCGCTGGCTGCTGTGAGGGCTCCCTGCACCAGCACAGCCCCCGCTGCTTCCCAGGGAGCACTTCCAAATGCAGCAAGTCAAAAACAGCACAATCCATGAGAGACTTCACAGCCAGACTCCTGCAGAAGCCCACACAGCCTATTTATACCTCAACAGCTGCAGAGAGGCAGAACAGGTTGAACGCTTGCAGACTCAGGAAAATATCACGGCCTCGTTTCGGAAGATCATTATAATACGGAAAATGTAGACCCCTTTTGTTCATCCTTAAAGGAAAAGCTGAGACTGATCAATCTGCTCTTCATGATAGTGAGAACATGCTCTTTCTTAACAGCTGCTATCAGTAACTGTTTGCTGGAGCCCTGAGCAACTGTGAAGCGTAAGTATTGAGCCCTCCATGTAAAAAACAACTGGCAATTTTATCTGCCTCCGCACCCGAGCAGTGCATGCTTGCAGGCAATTAGTCACTGCAGATTACTTTTCAGCCCACATGGCCATAGTTTTCTGTTTGTTTGTTTGTTTTTATCTGAGAAAAAGGAAAATGAGACCAGAATGGTGGCATTAAATTCTAATTCTTGCCCAGGTGGCCAAGAAGGCCAATGGCATCCTGGCTGCATCAGAACCAGTGCTGCCAGCAGGAACAGGGTAGTGATTGTGCCCCTGTACTCAGCTCTGGTGAGGCCTCACCTCCAGTACTGTGTGCAGTTTTGAGCCCCTCACTGCAAGACACTGAGGCCTGGAGCGGGTGCAAAGAAGGGCAACAAAGCTGGTGAGGCGTCTGGAGCACAGGGCTGATGAGGAGAGGCTGAAGGAGCTGGGAATGTTCAGCCTGGAGAAGAGGCTCAGGGGAGACCTCACTGCTCTCTATAACTACATGAAGGGAGGTTGCCCAGGGAGGTGGTGGAGTCACCGACCCTGGAGGTTCAAGGAACGTTTGGATTTTGTGTTGAGGGACATGGTGTAGTGAGAACTATTGGTGATGGGTGGATGGTTGGACTGGATGATCTTGCAGGTCTCTTCCAACCTTGGTGTTTCTGTGATTCTGTGATTCTGTAATTTTCTGATGTCCCTACAAGTAGAAAATTGTCCGCTTACCTGCAAAACTCTAACTACGTATCTTAATGCTTTTACAGCCAAACATTAATTGGTGACTAAAAACAGTAAATTTTTCAATTATATTAGAATTTGCTTTAACCAGACAAGAAAAGAAGAAAAAGACCACCGATGCCTACCACTGTACTCCCCTCAGCTTTGATATCTAATCAGTAAATAATGTCAGAAGAATATTCTTCCTCTGCAAACTGCCTTCTGGAAGACAATTCAAGTAACAAGCAGATTTGCTATGTAAATTAAAACTTGATAGATTCACTCAACATCTTTTTTTCTTTTTTTTTTCTTCTTTTGTGCAACATCTTCAGAGAGATGCACACTCCGTTTTACATTTACAAACCACAGGAGGTTAAAAAGGTTAAAGATCTTTAATTGTTACTAGATGATCATCAGCCAAAAAACTGTATTTTAACAAAGATTGCACTGTTAGATTCATCCCCCCTAATTCCTCCTTTCCCCTTGGAATTTATTGTTAAACTGCATTTATGTGTATTGAATGACATACAGTCAGGAATCAATCTGAAAAGCCAAATCTGAAAGCTTCTTGTCATTTTCCATTTTCTGTGACCAAGTAAGGGAAAAATGTACATGCTTTTTTGGTGGAAAAGACCAGCTTTGCCATTTTCATCATTTGTGCTATGACAGCCTACAGAGGTCCCAGATGTGGAACAAAATTAATTGTTCCAGACCCAAGATAAACAAAATATAAAACCAGGCTGGATGCCAAAATACATATATATGTGCATAATTTCCCACCTTTTTTTCCTCTTCTTTTACTGAATATGTTGCTGAACCGGGGCATGAAAGAATAAAGATTTTGCATGCTACCTGTCCTGTGGTGCCCAGTAGTGCTGTATGACAGGGAACAGGAAAGACAAAAGAAGTGAAGTCATGGAAATTCTCACCCTGAAGTATCCTTCTGCTTTCTGGTCTCCTTATCTGGAACCACATGTTCTGCCATGCTTGTGGTAAGACTCCAGAGAGCTACATTAAGGTACTGCTACTTGCTCTTTAGGACTGTCAAAGAGCCATTCATCCTCTTCTAAATAAAACCATAATGGGAAGATCTGCACTCTGGAGGTTTTTCTCTCTATGCTTTCACTACAGAAGGAAAGTGGAGAGTTTTTTTTTTAGGTTACTGGCTTATATAAGCTCTAATGCAGCAGGGAGTTTGAAGAGTATATTAATATTATTTATTATTCAGAATAAGCCTCTGTTTTCCTGGTGATGTTAAATGGATTGGTTAATGATTTCTTGAAAGGTATTTAGATACTGTGATATTTAAGCATGATGCAAAAATCTGAATAAAACACAGCCAAATGCAATTTAATAAATACCTTAGTATATACACTGCAGTATTTAAGGCACCAATTTAGGCAGCAAATCTTGTCTTTTAATGACCTTACATTTTTCTCTGATCAAAAAGCAAGAGATAAAAAGGCACTAGAGCACAAGGGTCTCGAAAGTTGCACAGTACTTACAAGATGATAGAACTGGATGGAAAAAGGTCATTCCACTTGCAGGATATTTTGAAATGTGCACGCCTCCAAGCATCTGCTCACATCTACTCCTTCCAGATTTGAAACCTATAGCACCGTGATTTATTATTATAGCACTGATTTTGGCCCAGACGCTAGGAATAGAGCTGGCTCTAATAGATGGTCATCACCAAGAATTAAGCCACACAGAATTTTTTGCTAGAAATCACAAAAATCTGGATATGATAGGCAAAGCACCTGCCCTGTGCAAGGGAGCCCTAAATGCAGACAGAGATCTCCGTGAAGGTGTGGGACTGGGGTGAAGCTGTGCCTTGCAGCAGTGCCGGGGCCTGAAGGTCACCGTGCTGCACATTGAGCAGCTGCAGACAGAGCAGCAGCAATGCCATGTGTGACTTTGCAGGTTGACTTTGGTGATGGAGAGCATTTACACTGAATGCAGATTGCATTTTAGTGAAATCCAGTGCTGCAGCATATTATATCCTTCTAAACAATATTATTAAACTACCATAATAATCACCCTGCTCTTCAATCCAAGGTCTCAAAGCACATTACAGGCGGTAATGAAATAACTCACACAAGACCACAGAAAGGAAGAGGGGGATCATTACTGCTAGTGCTTGCAGTCATAAAGCTGTGCTCAACACAGTTTCATTGCAAGAAGCCAGGCACAACCAAGTGGTCACCATATACTTCACTCCCTGGAAGTCTGTGATCAGTATGGGCCCTGTCAAGCATTTATCAACTCTTTCCTGCTGCTCAGTATTTTAGCTGAAGTTCCAGGTCTTGAGACTCTTCTAATTAGAAGAGACTCTCAGCTTCCAATCACAAAAAAGAAAATGAAAATAATCCCCAGAAACAATCAAACACACCTGTATTTGTGGAATTAAAGGTGGAAAATCTGTTCAGTCTACCCTGAGACAGAAGGCAAATGAAGACAACAAAGATGTACTTTCTTTTTGTGCTTCAGATAGTCTCATCCTCTTAATCAGTTGCAGCATTTTCTTGGGGGCTGAGCCATGATTTTCTTCTGTCTGCGCCTGTTAGCTCTGTGCAGCTGCATGGGACAAAGTCCCAAACTCAACACTGAGGATGCTGCCCCAGGAGACATTTCCAAATCATGCAGGATCCTTATGGCTGAGCAGAGAAAGGGATGCAGATCTTAATTATACCACACTTTACATTAACAAAGAACTGTTAATACACGAACGAGTTAACTGGCAGCTTGCTACAATGCAGCATCCTGTGGTTCGGACTTTTAGCTGGAGCTCAGAGGAGTCGAGTTCAAACGTGTGACCCTGACACAGCTTTTCATCATCACCTATGGCAAACCTCTTACCCAAAAGCCCTGTTTCTCAAAAGCACTGCTCACACTGATTTGCTGCATTATTTTCTGTGCCAGTAGCCACTTTTTGCTTGCAGTTAACAAAGCAAGCATCCTTCTGGGCAAGCAACAGAGTCAGTGAATTGATGGGAAAGCAACAACCAGTAGCCTAGATGCCAGTGTTGGTGTTCTGGGGGACCAGTGTGTCCCTATGCAATTGGATCAGACCAGACTACTCCTCTTCTGCACTACCCATTGGCTGTGACTGATGAACCACGTTGGTCAGGCTTGCAATGTGTGCAAACCTGAAGGCGGAGGCAACAAAGATGAAAACAATGGGAATTTTGATGAGTTTCTGCTGCACGTTTCAGAAAATACATACTGGGATGCATACAAACCTACCAGCTGTCTAAATTCTCAACCCCCAAAATCCCTTCTATATGCTCAGATATAGTACCAATTTTTCCAGCTTTGGACAGTAAATGAAGCATTAACTGGGATGGGGAAAAAAAAAAAAAAAAAAAAAAAAAAAGCCCACACAGCAAAAGACAAAACACACACATTAAAAAAAAAAAAAAAGCCAAAAAAATGTTTCATCTTTAACCATAAACATAACTCAGCAATTTGCCCTTGGGGAGGGAGGCAGTATACACAGTAGATGACAAATGGCTAAGCCATATGCATTCACTTCCTATCTATGCTGAAAAGAAATTAAGCAGCTATCAGCTTACCATGGAAGCCAGAGCCACGAGCAATAATTTTTGTGAATGATAACCTGGAACATCTCCTCTGCTGCAATGGCAGCTGCTGCTTCTCATGTCAGGAAGGTCCTTGGAGCTCCTCTGGAGCTCTGCATTCAGTCTGACTCTGAACGTGAAGACTTGGAGAGGAAGGACTTTGGAGGTCACTGCTGGACTGTGACTGTGGCTTTTCGGGGGCAGAGCCACCTGTGTTTTCCTACATGGAAGTCAATTAAATCTAGTGCTAATTAAATCAGTGCTTCTTCTGTCTGCATTAAAGAACTATACTATGTGTAATTAATTAATAATTGCATTAATGCACCTTAGTACCTGCACAGGGAGAAATTACTAGAAAGTAATGAGCTCTTTATTGCAGCACACGAAGGTACAACCAAAGCCAGCAGCTGGAAAGAAAAGGCAGACAGATTCAAATGAAAAATAAAGCAGACATTTCAAAGAATGAAAAAGATAAGCATCAGGAAAAAAAAAAGGTCTTGTAGCCTTTGAGTCAGTAACTTCCTGGAATAGAAGCTTTGGTCAAATACCAGTTAGACCTGTCAGTGCAGAAGTAATTAGGTGATTTTCTACAACTTGAACTATGTGTGGGGTCAGTGCAGGTGAACTAATAACCCCTGTGACCTTATGATGATGAATCTTTTCATTCGCTATCCTATCACACTGCAAAACCTCTGCTTTCACCTCTAAACCAGACAATGTTATAAGCAGGAAAAATAGTGGGGCTTTCATGCACTGTGCTGGAAGGTCTTGAATAAAATCACTTCTATCAGCAAACAAATGGAGCACAGTATCAAAAATGGTAGTACAATAACATTACAAAAATAATGGGATTATAATCATAGCAACAGGAATATCATCTTCAACTTTGTATTTTCCTGAAGCTAAAATAATCCTTTAATTACGGTCAACTTTTGAGGGCAAAGAATTGAACAATTTGCATTTTTTCCCCCATGTTTTGTTACAGTCCCCTTAAAGTGAGGAGACAGATACAGCAGGAAGGGTTATTCCACACTCATAGCAGAATTTATGGTCATTATGCTAGAAGGCCAGGGAAATTAGCTCCAGCAGTTATCCTGGACAAGAATGTGTATCTAATAGTCTCATAGGAGCCCAGCTAAATATATTTTCTCTCCTCACATTCAGACAAATACTAAGGGTTCAGTCCCACACCCATCTGCGGCAATGGCAGAAATCCCATTGACTTCACTGAGAGCAGGAAAAAACTCATGCCTTGTAGGTGTTACAGCATGGTTCTAGCCCCTTCTTTACAAGCATCTAACAAAAAAGCGGCATTTTTATTTTTTTATTCCTTTTTTCAAGTTAAACCAGCAGAGAAAATGAAGTTGAGCTTCTTTTACACCAGCACTCAGTTAGATATAAAATAGTGGAAGTGCCAACGCACCGCATCGAGGCAGCCAAGCCAGGGACTTCATTATAAGCTCACATGGGCAGTGCTATTTTAAAAAGCATCTAAAATGGCTTCTCAAAAGGCACTTTTAAAAATAATTTGCTGGCATTTTTGATGACTTTACCACGGTTGCTGTGCCACCTATCTTACAAATCAATCTTGACCAGACAGAATGAAAGACTGCAACAAAATTCAAGGTGGGAAAAGGATAAACTCTAAAGTAATAAGATCAGGCTGTTACTCATTTACGGTACATTCACATCCTGACAGTTCCACTATTTCTGGGAAAGATTTATCTTGTCTTAACAAAATCATTTCTCAAATGTCAGGACTCGAGCGGCCCCTGGCAGAGGCAGGGCTGAGGTGTGAGTGGGAGCCAGGGGCAGCACCATCAGCCCGGCCGACGGCGTGGGTGCACAGCGAAGAGGGATGCTTTTGCTTGGATGGTGGCAAAGTAAACCCACAGTTATCCCACAATGACACCAGTGCCAGAATTATCACCGAGTTGGAACGCGTTTGTCTTATCTTTAAAAAACAAAATGTGTACGCAACTTGCAATTGCAATGCAGTGAATATTTTATGGCAAGGACTCACTTATGAAGGGCACTTCACAGGCTCTTGTTCCTATAAAGCATTTCTAAGCCACTCTGAGCTACATTTCTACTTTTTTTTTCATTTTAAAAGCAACTGAATATTCAAATGCACTTTTGTATTTTAAGTGTAATTTCTAATTACATGCACAATTGCTAATCCATCTGTTTACTACATACTGTAAATGTCTGCAGTTATATATGCTTGAATAATTATTGAAAATTAAATATTGTAAACAGTCAAATTAATTTCTTCCAGCATACTAAATTGCAGGAAGGCTGCATGATGATAAGATATTACTTGCCCTTAGACATGGAAGAAGTCACTCTTATACCACACCTCACTGAATGTGCTTAGTGCTGTGCAGGAACTGATAGGAAACTTTTTAATCCAAAAATTTCTAACAAGAAGTGTCTGAAAAGCTCCATTACACTCTGCTATCAGTGAAAGAGTGATTTAAAAAGAATGTGGTCTGCACATGTTTCAGCCGTGTTGGAACAAGAAAATGATGCTCTGTATGTAAGGCAAGTTGCAGTTAACAACTTCTCTTTTTTGTTTTGTAAGAAGCACTGTAAGCATACATACAATAAGATGAGTTAAATAAGTTTTTTCTTTCATTGATTTATTTATAAAGTCGCATGGTAAAAATGCTATTTGAGAAGCCCAGAGCAGGAAAATACTGGAACACACAGATGTATATTTGAATATAAATTACCTGTTCCCAGAACAGACATGGCCTTTCTTCCCAGCTTTCTGTGCAAAACTGCTATGGCCATTTTGGGTTTAAATTTTGTTTGTTATGCATTTAAAGGTTTTCATTGCAGGTAAGACCATTGACTTTGAGCACCTGCTTAACAGCACCTGAGAACTTTCACTGCTCAGACTCTGCTTCATGGACTGCAACTTCAGAGCAGCCCCTTTACAGCTAGTATTATCCTGAGACAGAAAAATATGATTTTTTCCTGTCTGAATTCATCTAACTTCACCTTCCGCTGACTTTTATGCCTTTTATCTTTTAGATGAAAGAAAACTTTTGTCAGAAGTCCTGTCCCTGTGTAGGCACCAACAAACTGAAAGCATCACCTCTTGAAGTTTTCTTGACAAATTAAACAGGCTGAATTTCCTCACCTTCTTAGTGAGGCAGTGCAAATTTTAGGTTTTCAAACAGGCAACTGAGAACCTTGGCAATGTGATCCTTTCAAGTGCATGGTTGACACAGGATGCAGGCATGCTTGAAAAGAGATGACAAGAGACATCGAACTTCTTCATGTAAAAGTGAGTCCTACTGCCTACACAGCGAGGAAGAAGATTTAGGATCATAACTCTAGGACAAATGGCTACAGCTATCACAGATGTCACACAATAGTAATGGGACATCAGGTACCCAGACACCTTCCTAAATCTCACTTTGGCCATAGACAACATGTCTTCCTCTAAATTTTCCCTACAAAAATAACCTTGAGCTGTGGTATTGGAGGAGGCAACTGAGATACTGTTAAATACTGTATTTTTTAACTCTGTTGAGAAGACAGAGAAGACAGCTTCTTCCTGAAAATAAAGGAATTTCACCTTTCAAGAGCACAGCTGGGCACCGTGTTTGAAAAGCTCAGCCTTCCTAGGTGGCTCTGGACATACACAGTCCAGTGAATCTGCAACCAAGCACTTTTATTCTAAGACTGCTGCTGTCTTTCTTCTCTCATGAAAAAGAATGAGGAGAGGAGGAAAAAAAACAGTGTGCTATGCATGCTATCAATGAAAAAAATCAAGAAAAAAAAAACACACTTTGTATGTTTCTGTTGAAAAACCTTTCCCTTTACACACAACAAAACAAAACAAATACTTTGCAACCTGGGCAAAAATTTGGTAGAAATATATAGATACATATCAATTAAATATATTTCTATAGAGACATCTGAGAGATGGGTAGGGGGATGTCTCTGTGGATGCTGATGCAGATGCACTGACTGTCAGCTCAGCTGGAGGAGCAAGGAGCTGAGGAGCTGACACCTGTAAGACAGAGCAGGGAGGAGGCCAAGAGCTGCACCCACTGCACCCCTGCCGTGCACAGAAATGCCAACCATGTCCTGAAGCCCATTCGTACAATAAGACTTGGGGAAGCCGCTTGGAGCCTGAGGCTCCAGCCCCCGTGGAACACCATGTGGGGAGCTCAAACATCATGCCAGAGTATCCAATACAGTCACCTGCATGCAGGGTCAGTCAGAATTTGCTGGGCATGGCATATGTGATAGAATCTGTCAGCCACATGCTACAACACCACTGCTTCCCTCTCCCATTCCTGTGATAATTTAGGGCAAACCCATTCCGCCATCTCCTTTCTGCCCTACCTGGTGCCAGGAGGCACAGCCCCAGGACAATATTGTGGGCACACACAGGCACACCAGCGAGGTGGTGGAGTCACTATCCCTGGAGATGTTCAAGAAGAGGGTAGATGCCACATTGGGTGACATGGTTTAGCAGTATGACGGTGATGGGTTGGCGGTTACACTGCATGATCTTAACGGTCTTTCCAGCCTTACTGATTCTATCATTCTATGAGTCTGTTTTCACAGTGTGGTCTCAACTCCCTGAAGGATGATCAATACCGCCTTGGTTTTTCCATCTGCTTTTTCCCATCTGTTGTCTCAGGCTCCCTTTAGACTGTAAGTTTTTTGGTGCAGCAACCATCTTTTACTCCACTTACATTGCCAAGCTCAGTGGGGTGCTGCCTCATGATTGTTGCTATGAAGGTGCTACAAAACTGCAAATACATACTTTAAAAAGTCATACTTTCAACTTACCAGGATCATAGTACAGGTTTTGCTTTTCCTCGCAGAATTCTTTTTAGTTCTGAATTATTTCTAAATACTAAAGAGAGAGTAAAAATGAAGTCTCTCATTTTACCATACAGCACTCAATACAGAAAAATTAAGATATCCTGAAGGCACTGTGTTTTTTGTTGTTTTTTGTTGTTGTTTGGCAAAAGCATTCTCAGTGGTAAAGGTGAGAGTTCATGAGAACAAAAGCCAAATATATACACAGTCCGGATCACTTTGAACCACTCTTCAATGCGGAACATTTTTTGATTGAGAGAATGTCTTTGTACAGTCATTTCAATGAAACATATTATCTTACTGAGGTTTCCATCTCTTGCCTTGTGTTTGTTGATAAGAAGAAAACAGTCTCTACAGAAACTTTCCTTTCTCTCACATTTCTGTTATCCAGTTAAATCTTTTAGCGCATCCTCAGTGCTGTGTTTCTGTTGTTAATAGAACAGCAAGTTAAAGAGGTCAGGTTGATGCCTTGCAGGGTGTTTGTAAAATCCCAGCTATTCTGCACAGCAATTCAGGGGAAAACAGTGAAAACAGAAGTTTTGGAGGTGGAGAGGAAGATTCTTCCTCTATAACATAAATAAGTGGATGAAAATCACAGAATCACAGAATTCTAGTGGGTGAAAGGGACCACTAGAGATCATTGAGTCCAACGCCCCTGCAAAGCAGGCCCAGGCCCCATACAGAAGGCTGCACAGGTAGGCATCCAGGTGGGTATCGAATATCTGCAGAGAAGAAGAATCCACAACCTCAGTGGGCAGCCTATCCAGTGCTCTGTAACCCTCCCTGTGAAGAACTGCCTTTAGATATTAGAGCCGAACTTCCTATGCTTCATGTCAAAGCCATTACCTCTTGTTGTATCACTGCAAACCGCCATGTCCCTCAGACTACAACACATAAGATAATTATAAACACTGACACCACTGCCGACCCTGGCAGGAATTTCAATGGCCTGTCACCCTCATTGTGAACACGTTATTATGCACGTTTCTGCAGAACTTCCTATTTTGGCCATTTCCCATTGTCCTATCACCATGCACAGCTGACCCAGCATGACCGCAGTGGGACGTAGGTTCCCGCTCAACATGTGCTCTCTCCTCTGGGGCATGGCTGTCTCTGGACGCTTCACAGCCACCGATGCCTCTTTTATCCCTGGCCCACCGCCCTTCCTCCTGCCTAGGAACATGCCCCCAGTCCCTGAACAGCAGCGCTGTCCTGCACCAATGCCTTTAGTGCTGCCACTGTCCCGGACGCCCTGCCACCACAATGACACAGGCTGTGGAAATGATGATGTTATTTATTTGATGACTGATGGAAAATGGAGGTGATGATCTGGGGGAGGTTGGTGTCCACCCAGTGGAAGATGTTGTTGTCATCGCAGGTGCCTTCAGCGCCACGTTTGGTCACCATTTGACCCACAGGCTGCCAGATGGACAGAAGCGCCTTGTGGAAATCACTCTGTTTGCGTTCTGAAGCTGAGGCCGTTTGTTCCGTTCCCTGGAAATGACAGGGCATGAGCGCAGAGAAAGGGATGCAGGCTCGTTTTGCAGAGCATCGCCCTGCAGGGCTCTGATTCTTGCGCCGCTTTTGCAGCGTCCCAGGACAGCTCGGGGCAGCCCGTGGGGCTCACGGCACCTCCGGCAGGCCCCGTTTTGCGTGGGAGTCGGGGCTGGCTGTCAGCCCTACGGCCGGGCAAGTCTCTGGGGAGAGCTGATGGACCTCTGGAGGTCTGCTTTGCTTGGAAGCCCTCACAGACCAGACCTTTGCGGTTCCCTGCTCCCCACCCTCAGTCCGTTGTGTGCAGTATGAATCCCGAGCGCTTACCTGTGCCTGATGTCTTCAGAAATCTCTCCAGAGCTGGTAGGCAACCCACAGCAGCCGGAACAGATAGCAGTTTCCCCATAAATCCAGGATGACGCAGATTATCAGGGCTGGCGTTATTAAGTCCTTGAAGTTGTTGAGGATGTCAGGCACGCTGAAGGCGTTTTGCTCGGTGTGCGGGGACTGCTGCTTTGGGCCCTCTGGATCAACAGACTCGCTGGCCCTGTTTGGGACCCATCTGGGGTGTGGAGAAAGGCCAATCCAGAAGGGCCAGAGGGAGGCACGGCGCTCAGCATTAACGGGCAGGCTCTTCTCAGGACGCACGACTTTTTTCTCTCCATTCTGAGGACAGGTGTTCAGTCCAATCCAGCAGAGCCAGTTGGAGGGCTGGCCCTTGGTCTCAGCGGGGCTCTGCTCCTCATGAAAGACCTTGTTCTTCTTCCCGTCGTCGGTCTTGGGGGAGCAAGATGTCAGTCCAAGCCTGCAGAGCCAGTTGGAGGGCTGGCTCTTGGACTCAAACAGGCTCTGCTCCTCGGGAAGGACCTGGTCTTTCTTGCTGTCCTCGATCTTGGTGGAGCAGGATGTTAGTCCAAACCAGCAGAGCCAGTTGGAGAGCTGGCTCTTGGACTTAACAAGACGCTGCTCCTCATGAAGGACCTGTTCTGTTTTCCCGTCCTCCGTGTTGGTGGAGCAGGATGTTAGTCCAAGCCTGCAGAGCCAGTTGGAGGGCTGGCTCTTGGACTCAAACAGGCTCTGCTCCTCGGGAAGGACCTGGCCTTTCTTGCCGTCCGCAATCTTAGTGGGGCAGGTGGTTAGGCCGAACCAGCAGAGCCAGTTGGAGGGCTGGCTCTTGGACTCAATCGGACGCTGCTCGTCATGAAGGACCTGGTTTTTCTTCTGGTCCTCCATCTTAGTGGGGCAGGTGGTTAGGCCGAACCAGCAGAGCCAGTTGGAGGGCTGGGCCTTGTTCTCAACCGGGCTCTGCTTCTCGTGAAAGACCTGCCTTTTGTTCCCGTCCTCCATCTGGTTGGAGCAGATGATTCGGCAAAACCAGCAGAGCCAGTTGGAGGGCTGGCTCTTGGTGTCAGTTGGTCCGTGCTCCTGGTGAAGGACGTTCCTTTTGTTGCCATCGTCGATCTTGGTGGGGCAGGTGGTTGGACCAAGCCAGGAGAGCCAGCTGGAGGGCTGGCACTCGGTCTGTAAGGGATGCTGCTCCTCGGGATGGAGCAGCTTTTTGTCCCAATTCCCGACCCAGCTGAGGCAGCTGGACGTGTCAGGAATTGGAGAGATGAAAGCAAGTAAGATGAGGAAGAGAGTCAGGCTGAGCTTCATCCTGCTCTCTCCCAAGGACCGCTCTCAACACACAAGTGGCTGTCACCCAGAGCAGAGCTCCAGCAGTGACCACCAGGACGGAGCGAGTGCTCCAAGTGTCTGAGCTGGGGGAGGCCGCCAGCGTGACTTGATGAAGACTGATGTCATGCCCCGCCTGTGATGTCACAATGCCTTTCCCCGGTGCGGGTGTGGCCGTGCACCCAGCTCGGGGCTGGGGACCCTACACCCCAATCCCACCTCCCTGTTCCACCTCCCCTTTTTGCAATCCGTCTGCACTCTGTAATTTTCATGAGCGCACGAGGCCACAGAATCACATAATTGCAGATTTGTAGGGGTTGGAAGGGATCTCTAGAGATCATTGAGACCAACCCCCCTCCCAAAGCAGGTTCCCTACACCAGTTTGCACAGGTAGGCGTCCAGGCAGGTCTTGAACATCTCCAGAGAAGGAGACTCCACACCCATCCTGGGCAGCCTGTTCCAGTGCTCCGTCACCCTCACAGTAAAGAAGTTCTTGTGCACATTCGTTCGAAACTTCCTATGCTGCAGCTAATGTCTTTTTCCCCTTGTCCTGTCTCCACGTACCACTGAAAAGAGACTGGCCTCACCACTATGGCTGCCACACCTCAGATATTTATCAACCTGGATCAGGTCCCCTCTTAGCCATCTTTTCTCAAGTAATTCTCTCTGTAATTTTCATGAGCGCACGAGGTCATAGAATCACCGAATCATAGAGCGGCCTGGGTTGAG
Source organism: Tetrao urogallus (assembly GCF_951394365.1). Lineage (NCBI taxonomy): Eukaryota > Metazoa > Chordata > Aves > Galliformes > Phasianidae > Tetrao > Tetrao urogallus. The sequence continues at coordinate 9,807,002 of NC_136813.1, read as the reverse complement.
AAGGCCCACAGTGATCCCCTAGTTTCAATCCACCGGGCAGCCCAGAGCCACATCCCGCCTGGCCTTGAATACCTGCAGGCATGGGGCATCCACGGCCTCCTTGGGCAACCAGTTCCAGTGTGTCAGCACGCTCTGTGTGAAAAACTTCCTCCTACTATCTAACCTAAACCTCTGCTGTCTTAGTTTGAAACCATTTCCCCTTGTCCTATCACTGTCCACCCTCGTACACAGATGTAAACAGAGGTCCGGTGCTCCCCTCCCATCCTTTTGAGCCCTTCACTCCAGCAGCAATGAATATTGGATTAATTTCCTTTATTTATACGTCGGAAAGAAAATAAAAGAATAGATGATAGTACAGACCGAGAGATTTGAACGTTTGCTTTGACACCTCCCGCAGCAGTGTCCGTATTTGCCTTCTCCTCCTTGGCAGCACAGTGTTCTCCCTGATGCAGAATCACAGAACTGTAGGGGCTGGAAGGGACCTCTTGAGATGATCGTAGAATCAAAGAATCATAGAATCACAAGGTTGGAAATGACCTATAAGATCATCCAATCCAACCGTCTCATCACCATTGCCACCACTAGTACTAAACCACATCACGCAGCACGTCATCCAGATGCCTCTTGAACAATTCCAGGGGCGGCGACTCCACCACCTCCCTGGGCAGCCATTCCAGTGCCTGACCACTCTCTGAGAGAAGAAGTTCTTCCTTATGTCTAACCTAAACCTCCTCTGATACAACTTGTGGCCACTGCCCTTGTATTTTGGCCGCCGTCACCTTAGATGCAGACATTGATCAGATCCCCTCTGAGTCATCTTTTCTCAAGGCTGAACAGACCCAGGTCATAGAATCACAGAATCACAGAATCACCAAGGTTGGAAGAGACCTAAAAGATATCCCAGTCCAACCGTTCACCTATTACCAATAGCTCCCACTACACCATGTTCCTCAACACAACATCAAGTCGCTCAGCCTTTCCTCGTAAGAGAGGTGCTCCAGGCCCTTGATCATCTTCATGGCCCTCCGCTGGACTCTTTGCAGGAGATCGCGGCCTTTTCTTGTACCGGGGAGCCCAGAACCAGACGCCGTCCTCCTGGTGAGGCCTGACCAGGGCAGAGTGGAGGGAGAGGATCACCTCCGTTGACCTGCTGGCCACGCTCCTTTTAATGCCCTGTAGGATCCCACTGGCCTTCTTGGCCACCAGGGTACCCTGCTGGCTCATGGCCAGCCTGTTGTCCACCTGGAGCCCCAGGTTCCTCACCGCAGAGCTCCTCTCCAGCAGGTCCGGTCCCATCCTGTACCGATACTTGCAGTTATGCCTTTTAGATCCTCCCTCGTTATCAGCAGGTAAGTGGGAGGGGAGAGACATAGTAGACAGATGGGAGCTGAGCTCATGGGAGAGTGATGGTACCACTGTATCCTGTTGGTCTGACGCCAGGCTGTCACTCAGTGGAGGACTCTCTCCTCATCAAATGAAGACAATTCAAGCAGAGGGGCTGACAAGCATAGAAATTCAGATTATGGGCCCCTTACTGAGTCAATGTAGCTGTTTGTCCCTGTGGACTACTTTGCAGTTAATTTTGGTCATACGACTTATTTTTTTTCTTTTAATACATAAGATTCTCTTAATCTGTTTGTATTACATTAAGTATTACAAGAGAAAAAGAAAGTAAAAAAAGATAAATCTCATAAGAAGTTATAGACTCACTTGAAAAATATCTACTGCATCACATTCATCTAAGCCCTTATTATTATCTGCCATTTTTTCCATCCCTGCACCTATTTTGGGTAATCTTTTGTGTGTTTATTCTCTCTGTTTAATCAGTCCAATTCACAAATATTCAATAGATTAAATTCAGCAACAATTATTCCCAGTGTCATTTCTAATATGTTCCCAGATTCCATCTCAAGAATTGTCTTAAATTCATTGAATAATAATGAAAATGAGAAACTTCTTCCTCAGTTGTTTCTCCCAGAGGATCTCTCTGAATAATGTAAAGTCATGGGCACACAACATTTCTTCAGAGATTTAAAAATGCCCTGTTTTCACATTAACAGAAATGACTTGAACATTTTTCAGCAATGACAATATCGTCTTGTAATAATATCTGCTAAAGGATAAGATGGCCAAATTCTTGGATGGTATAAACTGCATCACTCAGCCAAAGTTTTAGTATTATGATCACCTGTGCTTCTCTCATAAACTATTTTTTTTGATACTGCACATTTTATTATTACTCGGTGTCGGTGATTGAAGTGATGGTCAGAAAATATGCAGCATATGGTGAATGGATGCAAATTAACTATAGCCAAAATAATCTCTTGCAGAGCAGGCTTACATTTACCTTTTGGGTATTGTGGCTACTTGAAAAAAGAAGTGAGTGTGCATCAATGTTCATACACTGCTATGAAGTTGAAGTTCAGGAATTAGGCAGTTTTAAAAGCAAATCCTTTAAAGATCTGAAAAGCTACTTGTTGACTGCCAAATAGATCACTGTAGCACAGATTCCTTGCACGCAAACTATCTGACAAAAACATGATATTTCTCTTAAGATGGCAGCAAACCCAAAACAGATAATGACATCAACTCATTCACAGGATGCAATGAGTAAAAATGTTCTCGCAAAGACAATACAAAGAAATGTACTGGTGACGAACAAAGAGCACAGTCGTGTGGGGGCAGTCTGAGATGTGAGAGCTCCGGTTTTGCCTCCTCGCCCCATGACATCAGACATACTGACAAGCTGCTGTGTAAGCATCAGGCTGATGGTGATGGGCTTCACTTTATTTTCCCAAGGGACATGAGTCAGCTCTGTCTCTATATGCCTTGGAGGCCTCATTAGAGCCATCCAGGTCCTGCACATGGACAAACTGGAATCCTTCTTTGCCCTTGGGCATCCCAAGCTTGCCTTTGAGCAAGAGAAGAGGAGCTGAAATGCAAGGATGGGAAATGGTGGGCTAATTAGAAATGGAGTAGGAAACAGGTGCTCCTACATGCCCACCCAAGGCACTGTGCACATATAGAGGAATCTCTGCAGCTGAGAGGGAGGAGGTGTGGGATCAGCATCTGAAATTCAGTGGGGCAGTCTGGACGCTCACCAGAAAGGCTTTATGTTGTACATAGCTAGTGGTTCTGAAGGTAAATTAAGTCTGCATCTTCACTATTAGCATAGCTTATTAGCAACTCTCTTTGCCTCAGTTTCTGGTTTGCACAAAAGGGGCAGCACTGCTTCTCTGTCTCACCACATGGCATGAAGGACTCTGCTACCAAGGGAAGAGACACCATGCAAGTACAACAGGTGAGAAAGTGCAGATATCGTAGAAGCCACGGGATGATGAATGTGAAAATATAGCTAGGAGACCAGAGTCCGTTACAGGGAAACTTTTTACATTTAACTTGGGGCTCTAAGATTTCTGCAGAAAGTTTTGTATAAGATGAAAGCTGTGATTAGGGGGGTCTTCCAATATTTAACCCCCAGATACTGCTTTATTTTTACACATATATGTCTTCCGTTAAATTAAGCTCAGTGCATCTAGACATATGGCAATGCGATCTGTACAATTATACTGATAAGGTCACATACTTAACTGGCAAGAACTGGCAACAGCGTTACTAACTTCAAAGAAGTTGTGTCAATCTTACCAGTGAGAGAAAAGCACTCTCATTAACACAGAGGGAAGGGAGAAAGTGATGGGAGAATAATTTCACAAGAAATAATTAACTTTGGTTATAACAGAGTAACTCTAATGGAGACAGAGAGTCAGAGAGGGAAGAAGAAAAACAACATTAATCTGCTATTAGCCTTAGCTGTGATCAGACCAGTTCAGCTGTATTGTAAGGTGATGAAGCTTTGCAAGTTTATTAGGTGCTGATGCAACCTCCTATGTGATGGAAGACAAAGAAAAATTAACACTGCAATTACTGACATCATAATGGCTTATGCAAACACACCTGTCTTTACAGTTGCCCCCTCTTCTTCTTCCCATTTCCAAACTATTTTTTTTCAATATTCACATACAGCATAGGTCAATCTCATTTCCTCAGGTTGGAAATGTCTCCACCCCTGTTTTTTAAGAGCTGAAGATGGCTGTTACCCTCAGAGCAAATACTGGCTGCAGGTTACACTTCTAACTTCCAGACCATAAAGAGATAGAATGCTCATACAATAATGTGAAGATACACCATTGAAGCCAGGAAAAGTGCCTGACCTGAGATGACAATATGAGCATACTCACAGTAATGAAGGAAAAGATAAAAATGTTGATCCTAGCAATATCTGCTTTGATATGTCTGCTAGTGATATCTGTTCTGATCCTAGCACGTCCACTTTGTCCAAAATGATCGGCACCATTAGTACCTTTGACTGCTAGGCAACAGCAAGATGCAAGTTACTTGATTCATTAAAAAGCAGTAGCAAATCAAAAGAAACCAAAAGTCATTACCCCCCCACCCCAAGTCTTCCCCTCACCTGGCCTAACATCACAGCTTTACTTTCCTCCCTGGAAGCTCCTGGCACACCCACAGGGTTCTACATGAACATCACATTCTCAGGCTCCATGTCTCAGCATTCATAACTCACAAACCTAATTTCCCTTGCCAGAGTTCAGGCTTGGGCCACAACCAATTACTGTAACATAAGGGCATTCACTGCTATTATCATAATAACGTGCAGCAGGATATGACAAGTATCCATAGACTTGTGCATTTGTTTAACAGGATTGTGACTCAATATTTATGGTGCAGAGTTTCCCCCAATAATCTCAGTTATGCTTGTCATTAGTAATAGTTATATCAAGAGTATTTGTCCACCTGCAAGTGAATGCAGTGATCCAAATTACAAAGTAGTGAAGGAACAGAACAACCCATGAAAAAGACAGATGGTTTCTTGACCAGTTCTGACTGGTTTAGACTTCTGGAAATGCATGAACAGAGAAATCAGACTGACAGACAGAAGGTGACAGCCAGAGTTATGAATATGATAGAGGTCTGCTTTCCTGATGTTCTTGAAAATAACATGACAGATGTAACATACAACAAGATCAATTTATGGACTAGTAGCAAAATTCCTGCTGTCCCAGAATCTGTAATGAGGCAGGGCAGGGGGGAGTTATTTTCCATCAGGGAAATGTCGAAGGTGTTCAGCATGGGACTGCGACAGGCGATGGACTGACGCTCCTAACATCTGCGGGGAAATTCCTCCCCACTGGCATGACATTAACCCAAGATTCGTGCTTCCCTGCTTTGTTCTCCTGTCAGGCAGTAACCTTTTCCTTGAGCAAACAAAGACTCATGGGCTCACGCCATGCTACTGCCCTTCGGACTTATAAGTCTCTACTGAATCAAGTAGGGAGCTCAGGTTAAAAAATGTTTATTGAGTAAGTGAGGACACAACAGACCAGTCAAGTCAATGGGAATTCTCACAAAGCTTCTTAATGTGGAAGAGGGAAAAAAGGTCATCATGGAGATCTAAAGAAAGGTTAAAATTTCTATAGGCCGTGTTTAAATCTGCTGATTATTAAAAAAATGGCATTTATGAGCAGTATTGTATTTGTGAATGCAATTTTAAAAGAGGCACTTGGTATCAGAGCCATCCAGCAAGCTCAACTGTATTCAGCTGCTCAGGAATCAAAACCCACAGCTAGCAGAAATCAAGTCTGCTCAGCAGAGGTGATAAAGCTGGATTTATTATTTTATTAATAGCAGCATTACTGTAGTCTTAACTAAGGTGACACAGCTCACACCTTCATCCCCTCCACAGATAACACAGAGCATGGAGGAAATCACAACCATGGAATAAGGAAGAGATGGGTGAGCTGAGCCCAAGCCTTCTCCTTTTCTTAATGGAATCAATGGTGTGGCACTAGATTATAGTACTTAATCTAAAAGAGTTATTTATTCCTCTTTAATCTATGATTTTAGAAGTGATGTTGCTCTTTCTTCTTGTTTGCCTACGAATAAATGAGTGCACATGGATGTCTGTGAATGCTTAGATGCCTGAAAAATCAATAGCTTGCATTTTCAGAGCCCATTTGACTCTATATGGTGGACAAATTTTCAGAAAATGAGGTCAGAAAATATTTCCAGTTGGGAAAAAAGAAAAGAAAAAAGAAAAGCAGTGAGTTTAAATGACTCATTCAAAATCAAAAGAAGAGTCTGTGTCACTGCTGAGCTGCAGGAGTTAATTGAGAATATGCTCCGGGGAGCAAATATGCACTGACAAGCAGATGGACTTGATGATTTACATCCTTTCCTCCCTGTTATTTTTTTTTTTTCCTAATTATTATTATTATTACTATTACTACTGTTGTTATGACAAGTTCCTCGAGGCAGCAACTTTGTCAAATATGTTGTACAGTGCCTGGCAGGTTGCTTAGGTCCCACTGACTAATACATAACTGCAACATCTCTGAACCTCTGATTTGCGAGCTGCTAACCCCAAGCTCAAACCATCGGAAATATGGTGTCGAGTAAAGAATGAGCCATCCCAAAGTAGAAATTAAAGCGTTTAAAATACTTAGAAGCTCGATTTTTAATAGTTAGCATATAATAAAGAAGTCATTAAGAGTTATACTTTAAATAATATTGAGAGGTGAAAGAAAAGAGTAGATCGTTTAGTATGTGTTGATATAACATAAATTACAGAAAGGGGAAGCTAGCTAATGCACTAAGGGAATTACATTTTAAAAATCTGTGTTAGTTACGGATAGTTACAGATCAGTTATGATATATTGGGCTGAACTGTGCAACTGTTGGAGAACTGAGTATTTGTATAAAGCTGGATGTAAAATAAAATAAAATGAAAGCCAACTGTATCCTGGGCTACATCCAAAACAGTGCGGCCAGCAGGGCAAGGGAGGTGATCCTGCCCCTCTGCTCTGTGCTACGAGGCCTCACCTAGAGCACTGCGTCCAGGAGTGCTCAGTACAGGAGAGACATGGAGCAGTTAGAGCACATATAGAGGAGGGCTACGAAAATGATCCAAAGGATGGAACACCTCTCCTATAAGGACAGGCTGAGAGAGCTGGGGCTGTTCAGCCTGGAGAATAGAAGTCTGCGGGGAGACTAGACTAGAGATGTAGTTGATGCCTCATCCCTGACAACTTTCAAGGTGAGGCTGGATCAGGCCCTGGGCAATCTGATCTAGCTGTGGATGTCCCTGTTCATTGAAGGGGAGTTGGACTAGGTGACCTTTACATGTCCCTTCCAACTCAAAGGATTCTATGATTTTATAACAGAAGGGAGAATGAAACCATTAATTTAAGAGATCTACAATGGAACCAATGGTTGCTTCCATCACGAAATTTCACATGACCTTGGACAGGTCAGCTGAGTTGGAGAGGGTCTGGGGATATCTGATCAGGTCTAGCGTGTAGCATCCCTGCTCATGGCAAGGAGGTTGGAACGAGATGATCTTTAAGGTTCTTTCCAAGCCAAGCCTTTCTACATTTCTGTGATTCCGTGGTTCTATGAATGGCAATGAGCATGACACAATCTGCGCAGCTGTCACACAACACATGGAGCTGCTGAACATGGCACTACACCAACAGTGTGCAGGAGATACCACCAGGCACACTGCAGAAGGACCTTCCAGCAGGGAGGGAGGTGATTTCCCAATTTGATCACAGTAGCACCTGATGTATTGTGAAGGGAGATGGCAGCTTAGAATGCAATTAAACAAACAGGCAAATAGAACAACCCCCTCAGATACAAAACTACAACCAAGCAACCCAAAAACTACTGGCGTTCATTTACAAGATGCCTTAAGATCTCATTTCATGGGATATTTTAAAAGAGCTTAATAGCATAAACACCATCAGCTGCAATCTCAGCAGGTCCTCCAGTGATGCAGAAGAACTCTAAAATTACAGAGGAAGAAGAAAGAATCGATGTTCAAGAATGAACATATGAAGTTGTCTATTCTTGAAGAACAGACTTTTTTAACAAGTAGCATGAAATCCTTCTTACACAGTAAGAAACTACATTTAGTTTGATACTGCTGCTCCAAAATCCCCTAGAAATGTTATTAAGAAATTATTTTGTTTCATCTTCTCAAATGGTCTGGTGTTTTATATGGAGGAAGTTTTAAATGCCCCTTGCTTTATGGAACCAATAAATATTAGTCTTTTCATTGACCAAAGGCAGCATGAGTTTAAAACCAAAAGATCTGAATGCAGCATGGACTAAGTTGCTTTAGCTTCCACTCATTGTCCATATGGTCCTTGGCATAACTCAAAGTACAGCATAAATGTCAATAATTGGACTATTGTCCCTCTGAAATGTTATCTCCATAAAAACCCAGCAGAACTTAAAACAAAAATCTGGAATATTTAACATTTTTTCTTCCTCTACTGGAAAAAAAGCAACACGGAATCACTTGGGCCTTGGAGAGCAAGCATTTATTGCAGAGTTCCAAGAACTCCTGAGCACAGAAGACAAAAGCAGATGTAAAAATCGGGAGGCATGAAGGAGGGTGAAGTCCAGGATTTATATGGCATGGCAAATGTGGCGTTCACCCCCAGCAGGATGTTATGCTGTTTCAGGAAGTGCAAAGAAAGAAAAGCCTTCAGAGGGGTATTATCTTCCTTAGCATTCATATCAATTAAAACCTGACACTCACTACTCCCAAATTAGCTTATGTAAATATTAATATTACTTCAGTCCGAAAACATCCGGTCTCTGTCAAATCTTGATGTGACAGTTCAGAGACAACTTCCAGAAGCTGAGAATTGCTGCTCTGAAGTGATATATTGACCTCCACGCACAGTTTCTAACCCCACTAGTTCAGTGTGCTTTAAAGCCTCAGCAAATACTGTTTCGGGAATGCCAGGGATCTGTCTTTGTTAAACATGACCAGCAAGAGCCAAAGCCAGGTATAAACAACATTCTCAGACAGACCAGCATAAATGTAAACTCATAAACATCAACAGAATCACTGTGTGTGAGAGCTAAGTATGGTCTGCTGGAGTGTTAGTTAAAATATCATTTAATCAACATAAGGCTGAAGAGAACTTTATTGGGTTTGTCCAATATATGTGGAACTCTAAAAAAAAAGAATGTAGTGGTTTGAATTAAAATTCATTATTTTCTTCAGAGCACAAAAACTAATAAATCAATGCAGTAAATTATCACTGTGCTGTTCTGTGAAATTAACACCCATATACGTGAAATAAAAGAAGAATTTACGGCTCTAATCAATCATTTTTTTATAACTCCATCACACGTTTTATTTACCTTCTTCCACTAGCTTCTCACCCTGAAATAACTCACCAGGCTGGGAGCTGCCATGACATCCCGTGGGCTCAGTCCCTCTGCATGCCTGGTCCCTGGCTACAGCCCCAAATCCCAGCCCTTACCAGTGCTGCTCCTCCAACTGCACGAGCTAAATGCAGAGATCAAGTCCTCCCCTGCACAACAGTCAAGGTAAGAAGGGAAAGCCCAAGCTCTACATCAACCCCACCAGGTGTTAGCTTGACCCTGATGACAGGCAGGCAGTGTACCAGACAGTGAGAACTCATCCATCCCTGCTGAGTGCAAATGTCACTGAGAAAAAGAAGCACAGAAATCACTATGCCTTTCCCTGCAGTAATGTAACCATCAGAGTCATTCTCAGCTATTTGAAAAACACTTTAACCACCCCCTCAGAAAAATATGTATGACAATACCCCTTGCCCAGTAAAACTAAAGAAAATCCTGATTTGCTGAATTGGACCCTGAGCTGTAGAAGTAGGCTCCAGCAGGCTGCAGAACAAGGCTCCCTTGTTCAGGAGTGTGGGTGATTTATGGTTTCACACATACTCATGTGCGCCATTATTCACTTAGTGCTTGTACCTATGAATATCAGCTCATAAGATAAAAGCACGCTCTGAGACGCAGAATGATGCTTGGCTGTGTGCTAGGAAAGAAAACAGAGGTGAGAAAACAAAGACCTTCCCATGAGATGACAGCAGTTAGCTGCACAAGGTAGGGCTATGTGCGTTCCCATCCTAACTCTAACCCCATCCACAGACACATGGCTCAGACCCCAGCCAACCTCTATAAACCCCAAACATGATCTAGCAGAGCCCCAAAGTCCCATCTGCATCCTCAGCAGAGGTGGGATGCTGGTGGTGTGCTGGTCTTGCTTTCACAGCTCTGCAGCAGACCCTTTCACAGCTCTGTGGCAGACCCTGGCTCCTAGGGGAGCAACTGTTTCTCTCTGTTTTATGTGCGGCAGCCTCACCTCGAGCACTGGGTGCAGTTTTGGGCACCAAAATATAGAAGGGGCATAAAGCTATTAGAGAAAGTTCAAAGGAGGGCTGCAAAATGTCTAGAGGGTAAATGACATATAAAGAGTGGCTGAGGTCCCCTGGTTTGTGCAACGCCAAGCAGAGCAGGCTGAGGGGAGGCCTGATGGCGGCTGCAGCTCCTCACAGGGAGCAGAGGGGCAGCGCTGAGCTCCGCTCTCTGCTCCTGAGGGAATGGCACAGAGCTGCATCAGGTGGGGCTGAAGGAAAGGTTCTGCACCAAAGGGCTGTGGGCACAGCCCCGAGCTGCAGGAGTTCAAGGAGCAATTGGACAATGCTCTTTGATGTGGAGCCAGGACTCAATGACCCTTCCAACCCAGGATATTCTATGATTCCATGATTTACCAAACAGGTCCAAATGCACGCTGTTTACTTGCAGTCCATCATACTTAAAATACCCATCCAGAGTTGGGCCAGTCTATAATCATGGAATGCTTTGGGTTGGAAGGGACCCTTCAGATCATGTAGTTTTAACCCCCTGCTATAGGCAGGGACACCTCCCTCTAGACCAGGTTGCACACAGCCCCATCCAGCCTGGCCTTGAATGCTTCCAGGGAGAGGACATCCACAACCTCACTGGGCAACCTGTTCCAGGGTCTCACCACCCTCACAGTCAAGGATTTCCTCCTGAAATCTGGTCTATATCTACTCTCTTCCAGTTTAAACTCATTTCCCCTTGGTCTGTCACTATCTGTCCTTATAAAAAGTCCCTCCTCAGCTTTCATGTAGGCCCCCTTCAGGTACTGGAAGGCTGTTATAAGGTCTCCCCAGAACCTTCTCTTCTCCAGGCTGATGAGTCCCAGCTCTCTCAGCCTGTCCCCATAGGAGAGGTGCTCCAGCCCTCTGATCATCTCTGTGGCCCTCCTCTGGACCTGCTCCAACAGCACACGCCCTTCTTGTGTTGGAGGTCCCAGAGCTGTATGTATAATGTAGGAAGTTACAGGTTTTCTATTAAAAGGTTTCTTGTACCTACAGACAAAGCATACAAGGAGTACTGGAGGAGAAATAGATCTTACTGCCTTAAAAGCACCCAAATGCTTCAGAACTTCCTCTCTCCAGTTGAGGCCAACTTCTCCTGCATCCCAGAAAAGGTCCTAAAAATTTTGTGTCAGGGCCTTCATGCTGCCTGTAGACACGGTGAGTCACAGCAGAAAGGTGTCAGTTTGCTGGCTCTGTTTGAACTCTCAAACCAACAAAGAAAATAAAAGATCCTTTCTAACAAATGACTGCTCTCACTCACCCACACTCCCTTCCATCATCACATATTTGGGTTCACATTAAACCTTTTAATCTTGATTATACAGCACATTGCCACATTTACGGCTGCTGTGCGAAGTGCTCCATGAGTTATAGTGTCACCGAGTCCCAGCAAGCACGCTGAGCCGGCACACTACAAATCTCTTCTGCATGTGCAAAGTCACCGATATAAATGACCAGAGCCTAAATCATTGCGTTAGCAAAGGTAATGCCCTGCAGGAAAGTCTTGGCTGAAGATTTTGGGGACGTTTTCTAGGCAAACCCATCAGCCTTTTGTTCCTGGGACGCCAGCCTCCTGTTGGGAGGAAGACTCTAAACTGAGCAGAGGGAGGGCAAAACTCGCCATGCTTCAGTACTTCACAAGGGAAGACAAAATCCTTCTGTTCAAGTGACAGAACTCTTTTTTGGGACAAGGGGCTTCAGAGTGCACACACTTCATCAGCCTGATCAAAGGGAAAATAAACAAGAGAGAAGGGGCAGCCTTGGCAGCTCGCACTGCTCTGTGTTTGGCACCAAGTGGGCTGGATGGAAGGGGATGATTTATTCCCTCATGCAGTCAGGCACTGGCTGGGAGCCTCACCTAATGCAATGGGGGCCGGGTTGCCCAAACAGTAAAATGTTAACCTCCTGATGCCTTTTAGCTCTCAGAATTTTCTCAGCTCAAAATGAAGTTGAACCATCCTCAGCATTAACTGCAATTCAATAGGGTGATGCTCTCAGTCTGGCACAATCTGCTCCAGCAGAAGGAGCAACCCCACACCCTGTACCGCTGGAAGCAGCCAGCATTGAGCACCCACCTCTGGTACATGACACTGAAATCCAAAGCTGTGTGGATAAGTGGAGTTGTGCTGAGCAGGATGCTCTACAGTAGGAGCCGATGGCAGGGATGTGCATGCATTAAACATGGCAGAGTCCTAACTCTGCTATTTTGTCCATATGGGATTTCTAGGGCTGGGGGAGGAAGGGAAAGGATGCAGATGGAAGAGCCATCTTTGACCATTTCAAGTGTTAAAAATAAGTGAGATATGTGCCTTAGGGCTCACCAGATTGAACAAAGTGAATACACATGCTCTACGATTTCTTCACCTGGGCTTGTGCCTGAATGATCCCGACCCCTTCTTATGCTACACATTGCATTAGGCTTGCCCAGCCAAATGGTGAAAAGTTCTTTCATGAATATAATTTTTTTATACCACAGTATAAGTATTCCCTTTCAGGTGTATTCCTTTTATTTCTCTAGCCACTTAGAAATTTGCAGCAGATATAAATACACTTGGAAAAAAAAGAAGTCAAAAGCTCAGACCAAAACCAGGAGCATGAGAACTGCATCGATCCTCTGAGCTACTTTGACACAGATCAGCCCACTCCCCTTGGCTCTTCAGCCCACACCGTTAGGTCAGACGCCTCCCCGTACAGACCATGAGCAAGGCAGATGGTGGAATGAGGCAAATGCTGGAATGAGGACTGCTGGTGGTCAAACACAGGCAGACATCCAATGGAGCACCCATGACATTGGGAGACATCTGCATCCTCACCTGAACAGCCCAAGCTGTGGCAATGAGGGCGCGGCGATGCCCAGGGTTGTTCCAGCATAGTGGGGCTGGGACAGCCAACCACAGCCCCATAGGTTCTTTTTAAGGCCAAAAGAATTTTTAGATCATCTGCATTGTCTTTTTATATGAAACAACCTGTACAGCTGCATCCGGCTGCTGTAACAGACAGCCTAATTACAAGTGCTTGTCAAGTGTGCTGCCACTCACTTCAGCAGAGCCACAACGCGTTACAAAGCATGAGGCTCTGCTTCACGGTATACAACAGCTTGAATCTGCCTCCCAGCACTTCTCAGCAAAGTCTCATCCCTACAGACACAGAAAAGAGGCCACAGCCAGCAGCTATTCAGTGACCTACACAAGAGTGATCATTGCAGCAGCATCAGCTGCCATGTGCTCATTTACAAGTGCACAGGAAGATGCTTTAGGCACATAACTAAGAACAAAACACATCTTAAGAAAGCAATGCACCATCAACAGATCTCGAAGCCCATAAACAACTGACTAGCATTTCCTGACCACCATAAGGCAGCAGGATTTTCTTACCTGTTTTGGGATTGATTGCAAAGAAATTCTGGGGATTTCCACTTGTAATCCGGTATGCCAGTTTTTCATTAGTGCTGGAGTCAGGGTCCTGGGCTTGGATCTGAATGACAGATACATCCTTTGGCGAGTTTTCCATGACGGATGGGTAGTAGATGGGTTCAGAGGTGAGTGGGGCATTGTCATTCACATCCTCCACCTCGATGTAGACTTCGATGGTAGCATAGAGCGGGACAACCCCGTGGTCAGTGGCATACACTGTCAGCCAGTAGGATTTGGTTGTCTCCCGGTCAAGGACATCTGCTGTGTAGATAACTCCTGTGGAAAAACAGCAAGCAGAGGATCTCAGGAATAGGATCAATGAAAAAGCACATCTATTTTGATTTGGCTGTTTGACAGAAATGTGTGCAGATTTTTTAATGCTTCAACCTTACAAAACTAAATATGTGCACATAAAGAATCTCAGCCATCGATTCCCGAAACCTGCTCAACATCTCAGCCCTTTGCACTGAGAAAGATGGTTCTTCGTAAGTGTCCTAATGCCATAACCAGTTCCATGCTGGGGCTGCAGCTGAGTAACAGAAGCAGTGCCTTCCTTTTCTGCTGGCGATGCAAGCTTGTACAAACCTTGATAGGGAAGGAGCTCACCATTGGCTATGAATTGCACAAAGAAATATGGAGGAAACCAGAGTTCTGTGATCAGTGCTAGCAATGAAGGTGTGTTTTTTGCCTTATTTTATTTTATTTTATTTTTTTTAAGAATCAGACTGTTCTGCAATTTTCTATGAGGCCTTAGAGAGGCTTTGGGACCCCATAATAGGCACAGATGACGCTTCAGAACCCCCAGCCTGCAGCAGCACCCAGCAGAGAGGCTCTGGGAGCTGCTTAGCAGTGCAGGGTGCAGGATGCTGGGAACCTTTCTTAATTCACTATCTGCAGTTCAGCTGTAATTCATCTGCATTATTCCTCAGCTCCTGTCCAACAACTTATGCATCAAATCTGGCTTTTGAGAAACTAGCAATTATTCCATTTATGACCCTGGACACAGCCATGACCTTTGGTTTAAAAGCCAACTGGAAAGTCTATTACGTTTCTTGAAGAGAAGCCATGAAAATGTCTGCCCTGTAATCATGAGCCATCAGGGGATGGAATGGATTTGATATTCTGATAAAGCTTTAGACACCTAATGATCTATACAGCCTTGGAGAAAACTTCCCTGGACAGCAGAACCCATCCTCTGGTCAAAGTTACTAGTGAACTTACTGCATCATTGGTACGAGGGGCAGCAGCAAGAGGCAGAGAAGGTAACTTTCCTCCTCGGGGAGTACCACTCTCATCGTGAGACAGAAGATCCCTGAGCAGAAGGGATGCTGTCAGTTCCTAGGAGTCAGGCTCCAGCTCCTGATGTCCCCACTCAAATCTGCTGGACAGGAGGCAGCACAGGGCCACTGAACAGTCTACTTGTGTTGGTCTTCTAGGACACGCTTTTTTTTTTTCCTTTTTTTTTTTTTCAAGTTTAGATTTTTTCTACTAAGCTTTTAACACTAGTTTGAATTGGCAGGTATTTTCCTACAGCTTTATCAACTATACAGAGAGAAAGGAAGAAGTGCCAGTTTGAGCCACATACGGGCTCAGGTCTTTTTCCAAAACATCAGGTCAGAGATATATTATTCACCCAACAAAGGTGAACAACATAGCACTGTAGGATAAAGGCAGAGTATTCTAAATATTCCTGTCAGTAGCTGGCTGTGCTACATAATGACTTTCTGTAGAAACATGGGTGAAATATGTAGTGAAGTGTGATGAAAATGCCTACAAGTCCAGAAGAGAAATTACATCGCAGGGATGAGAAGAGCCTATAATAAACAGCATATTGTGGAAATAAATAAATAAGTCCACGTGGGCAAAAAGTTCTGCTTCTTGAGATGTTGATTTATTCAGACGACACGAAGAATTATTTTAGATCTTTAAACACAAATTGAAATCACTGGGGTTTTCCCCCAGTGAGAGCAAGAAAGGTTTTAGCAGATTAACCTCTGTTTATGAAGCTGAATTGCACCAAAATTGAGATGCTAATAAATCTATCTTCTGAGTTTTTCCTTCATTTTATGACTCCTGGCAACAATTCCTTTCCATTTGTGTATTTCAGACAGATAGGATCATGAAACAAGTGTTAGCAGCTGCCAGCGGGGCTGCTACACTGATTCTTCGTTTTACTTTTGATTTATTAAAAGGTCTCAGATACAGATTAATTTCTTTTGCTCAATATGTCTTGTCATTTCACCTGTCAACACACAGCAGCTTGATAAATAAAGAAGAAAGTCTTCTCTCCCTTTCAGGTTCTCCAGGTGCGGACCCTGTGTCACCACTGGGAGCACCCTTCCCTTCCACTCGAATGACCTGCACAGAGTTTGTCCATGCTGCCTTCCTGGCCATGGGGCTGTAGTTCACACCCACAAGAATGCACACAAGAGTATTTAACCCATATATATGGGTGACACCTTCCAAATAGATGTCAAATTTTATCTTCAGATGAGGGGTGAACTCTGAAAACTAATGGCAACAATAAATTATTATTACTGTTTCTTCATCAGTATGGCATGAAAGGAAAAATGCCAACACTGCTGGTGTCTGAGCTGCAAAACACTGCCTGTGGGTCTCCATGGGTTGGCCTTGGGGTAGCTCAGGTTAGCTGAGTGAAAGTGTAAGAAAAGATGAGAATATCTCTGGATAAGACCACAAAATGAGAGCTTATTGCTCGCTACAACTCCTTGAAAGGAGGTTGTGGTGAGATAGAGGTCGGCCAATACTCTCAGGTAACAGCAATCAGGTGAGAGGTAATGGCCTAAAGTTGTGCCAGAGGAGATTCAGGTTGGGTAACAGGAAAAATTTCTTCTCAGCAAGAGTGGTGAGGCACTGGCACAGGCTGCCCAGGGAGGTGTGCAGCCACCGTCCCTGCAGATGCTCAGGAACCATGCGGATGTGGCATCCAGGGATGCGGTGTGTGGGCATGGGGAGGTGGGCTGATAGTTGGACTGGATGACCTTAGTGGTCTTTTCTAACCTTAATGATTCTATGATTCTATGATACTCTAAGTAAATTAAACAAACAAACAAACAAACAAACAAAAAAATCCCAAAACCTCCCTATTTCAAAGGTTTTTGATATTAATAGATAACAAAAAAGTGGCTTTTTTTTTTCAGGTAAATTAGGGCAGAAAAGAAGACAAACTTTGGAAGGTTTTTTATGGACTGTTTTTGTGGTTCGCTCATCCCAGCTGCCTGTTTATTTGAAGAGAAACATGACTAAGGCAATGACACCCTAGCTAAACAAAGCAAGAAGAGGCATCAGCAGAGATCCTGAACATTTCAAAGTGATTACGAAAGAAGTTCACAATTTTGCAGACGCATTCATGAACCAGGCAGAAAAACAGATGCTGCTGTCCACCGGGACGCCACATTACAGAGGCAATACTGCCATTCTACACGGGGCAGCTGAAATCCAAGTAAGCAGGCTCTATGCCAGCCCTTTACATCCCCCTCAGAGAGAACTGCCTCATTTTACAGCATCCCTGAAGGACTGAAGCCAGCACTTCCTCGGGCTCCTGGCACCCTCGGAAATAAACCAGCAATCCATCAGGCCAGCGGTGCCGTGGGTACCTCTCAGTCGCATTCCTCACAATCCATTTGTCCTACGCAATCTGCAAAGCACCACGTGCGTTATGAGCGCTGTAAGTGAAAAATGACAACAGAGCGCTAATCCCTGATTAAAATCCTGGGCACATTTATATGTAAATGAGGTGCAACCCTCGGGCTCAGCAACGCGCCAGAGCAAAGGTTGTGTGGTTGTTTCTCTTAAATGTTTGTTTTCCCTCTTTGCTCAGGAAAACAATGGAATAATGTTTCCTGCACGGCTCTTACAAGTGGCGCGCAGTGAGAGGCTGCACTGTGATGGGCGAGAGCAAAAATAAAAAAGGCAATGAGAAGCTAGTGGCTATTCAAGTGGCCCAAAATCAGCAAACCTAACTTCCTTTCTGCCTCTCCCATTCACTTGACGCCTATCTTTCAGCAGGCCATTTCAAATGACGCACGCCACACAAAATTCACCTGAAAGTTACACATTTACTACTGTCACAAGAAACACAAGAGGCTCTTAAAGTAAAAGAGGAAAACATTCCTTCTTTCCTCACTTCTTTCTACTCCCTGCTTGTGTGCCTCACACATCTGGCATGTTCTGTGTGCAGACTGCATGATGAATGGAGCTGCCACAGCCCTGCAAGGGAGTGCTCACAGGGCTGTCTGTGCAGGTGTTTACCGAGGTGCCCACTGCCATGGGTATCTGCTCTGTACATACATTCCTCCCGAGAGTCACATCATCCCTCAGGAATACTCTCAATAGTGCAAGCACTGAAAGGAGTTGAATTCTTCCTCTGAAGGCAAGATTAAAAGTCAACTTGGTGATCCGTAATAAATCAGGCAGAGAAAAGACAGAGGAGAGTAACGAGGTTCTTTAATCTAGCTGAAAAAAAAACAAATTAAGGTCTGATGGTTGGAAGCTGATGTCAGAAAAAGGAGAGTGCAAATTTGCACTGGGCACCTGGCAGCAGCACCTGCATGCTGGAGGTAGGCCAGAGACTCCCACCATTCGGCACCTTTGTGTGGGACAAGACGGTATCGCCTACTTTCCTGCCCACGTTATTGACCTAGATGCAAAACATATTTTAGTGTATGATTTTGCTGACTTGACTCAAGTGCCTGTGTCACGGAAGTTGTCAGTGTAAGCAGTCATAATCTCACGGTTTCAGCAAATGATGGACAAGGAAAGCTTCTGAGCTCTTAAACAGGAAGATGGGAAGTATCAGCTACTCTTCTCAAAATGTTGCTATTCAGCATTCTAAGAAAATGCTGGGGACAGTGGCAATGACAATCATTCTGCTAATCAGGAAAGCTGAAAAAGTACTCTTCATTGGAGAGTGTAGTCATAAAACAAGGGCTAACAGCTTTAAAATATAAGAGGGCAAACGTAGGTTTGATATTAGGAAGAAATTCTTCACCCAGAAGGTGGTGAGCCCTGGCACAGCTGCCCAGAGAGCTGTGGTGCCCCATCCATGGAGGTGCTCAAGGACAGGTTGGATGGGCCCTGGGCAACCTGAGCTGGTGGGGCAACCAGCCCATGGCAGGGGTTGGGGCTGGGTGGCTATAAGGTTGCTTCCAACCCAAACCATTCAGTGAGTCTGTGACTAAGAGTGATGCTCAATTCAGCTACAAACTCATCATCACTATGTGCAAGACCACTTTAGCTTGTGCCATGTAAAGTGCATCCAAAAGTTATTTCCAGAGTTTCCAGCATGCATCTCCTTCCTTCAGCTTTAAAACAAAAAGGGCTCCATGCAAAACATCCACAAAGCTTATTTTATTCTGTCCACCAGTTGAAATGATGAGAATGAGTTAGGAATGAATACTGATAAGGAAGTGTTCAAGTGTTCTGTTTCATCACTTGAATTCAAAGGAAGAAAGGCAAAATGGCTGATTTTGAAATACCACTAATTATTCACAACCTTCATCAAAGACTCTGCCAGTCTCCTGGCAGTAAAACAACACCTCGTTGGTCATCAAGCCGCCACCCAATGCTCCTCACTTGCATTTTCTTGCTGGCAAAGAAACAAGCAAAGAAATTGAGCTCTAAAAGAAAAAAGTTCATAATGACATCTTTTTCAAGCTTTCCAAAGGGGGAGAAAGGGTTTACTGAGGTGCTCAGGCCTGCCCAAGATGTGCAGGAGTCTTGCAGCAGTCTCTGAACGCCAGGTTCCTCACACTGAGCAAGTATGTCATTTCTGATGGACGTAGAACAGAAAGCTAACGTTGGCAGGAGAAATTATGAAATTATGCAAGCCCTTTATTCATCAAACTAACAAACATAAAATCAACCCAAATAGCATGATTTGTAGGCAGAAATTACACTTTCAATTAAGAAAGAAAATTTATGATTTAAAGAAGGCTAACATTACGCCTAACGCATAATTCTTTTATTTACGTACTTCAAAATAAAATGAGTCAGACATACATAAAAGTCAAGTGTACCTCTTTTAGCTGATACTTATTTTGTTGCTTCCAGTGAGGATAAATTTAAAATATAGGCTGTAGGATTGAACAGCTTTAGCGTGACAAAGATGCACAGTGGACCTGAGCACCAGTGCCAGGCAAACTGAGCATGCTGGGGGCACTGGAACTGGTGGGTACATGAACAAATCCAACATTATATTCACCTCCTTTGAAGCCATGAATTGCCAGGACCCGATATGAATATGGCCATCATATGGCGGCGTCGCATCAGCCATGAACCTGGCGCAGCATGGAGGCGGCCCATCACCCATGCCACCCACTGCTCCCAGCGGGCAGCTCTGAAAGCCAGCCTCTTTACACTGGTGATTAAATGCTATTTCTGTGCCTTCATTTAAGCCCCCCCGCTGTGCAGAGTGTGTCCTCCTGGTTTTATTTTATTGCACACATTTTGCAAGCTTTAATGCACATTAAAACGCAAACCCAGCTACTACTGAAGCTAAAGGAAATATCCCTGTTGACTTGAATGGAGATTAGATCATGCCAAGGAACAACTCCAAAAGCAATATTAACTTTGTGAGGTTATACATATGTAGAACTTTCCAGTATTCTTTTTGTCCATCAAACAGTGCAAGACAGGTAACAGTCTTGTCCGGAACTTAATTGTCAATTTTCTCTTTTTTACTGATGCTTTTAATGTACAAATCTGCTGTTACCTCAACATGCAGTTTCTGCAGTGGATATTATATCAAAGTTCCCATGGCAGTAAAAGAGAATTAATTAAAAATGCAATCCTCAGCAATTCTATTGAAATGCCATTGGATTAGTCGGTAAATACAGCTTTTAACAAGTTACTGTTCATTGTCATGAATATCAAAACCAGCCAGAATTGTGACAAGGACATTAACACTGCTGTTAATAAGTGTAACATATTTGCACGTAGTAGACAAATAGGTAGATAATGTGAAGGCCTACAACTTTTACTCTGCCTGAGTGCCACGGTGCACAGAAGTGACACTCAAGTTGAGATCTGGCCAGTGCTCACTCAAACAAGAATGACAAGGAGAGGAATCATATCTGTGGCTTTGCATATCTTTTGTACCACTACCAGCTCTGGGCTTCCCATGGGGCTGAGGGGAGCTCCCCAGGTCTCACAAGGCAACTTGAAGGCAGCAGTGCTGCCTGGCTCTGGAATAAAGGCATGTCATAGTGTGGGTGCCTGACCTCCACACTGCTTAGATTTTGAAGAAAGATTCTTCCTTCTTTACTTTCAGCCCCACATGACACATTTTCTTTGCTTGCTGTGTTTGGGGAGGAAGAGGGAAAAAGAATGCTTACAGCTTCAGATCAAAGTGAGCTATCACTTAAATATGACATCTTCAAGGTCACTTACACATCAATTTCAGAGCAATTTTCCAAACATATCATCAAGACACTGAACCAGGTGCTTAGTCAAATAAATTCTCTATCTTCTTCCATTTATGAATTAAATGAAATAAGATGTGCCAACATTTTAACCTGACTGGGCTTTATTGTAGTTTCTGCATCCTCCTTCACAGCGCTCTAATTATTTAAAGAAATATTCCTATTCTTTTTGCTTTGATGCTTTTCTGCTTGGGAAAAACAATAACAACAACAAGAACAAAAATAAACTTATATGGATAAATGAAAAATATACAGTGGGCTCCCCTGGAAGAACCAAATTGTCTTCAAATGCACAAATACTATAAAAATCCTTCTCATTTATGAATAATCTCTGTCAAAGCCTAACACAGTCCCATCACAGCTGAACAGTGCAATAAAACCTTTCAGTTAAACCACACTGAGAGGAGCTGGGAAGCTCCAGTGATGGCTGAATGCTGCCATGTACTGCTTCCAACTCCACATGGTGCAGAGAGATGAGACCATAGGCTCTCAGGATCACAGAATGGCTTGAATTGGAAGGGTCCATAAAGCCCACCCCATTCCAAGCCCCTGCCGTGGGCTGGTTGCCCCCCACCAGCTCAGGCTGCCCAGGGCCCATCCAGCCTGGCCTTGAGCACCTCCAGGGTTGGGACACCACAGCTCTCTGGGCAGCTGTGCCAGGGCCTCACCGCCCTCATCATGAATTTCTTTCTAACATCTAACCTGAATCTACCGTCTTTTGGTTTGAAGCCATTACCTTTTGTCCTGTCACTGTTAGACGGTGTAAAAATTGTGTGGTGTGTAAGTTCCCCTCACGTACTGGAAGATCGCAGTGAGGTTTCCCTGAGGCCCTCTCATCTCCAAGCTGAACAAGCCCAACTCGCTCCTCTTTTCTTCACAGGAGAGGTGCTCCGGCCCTCTGATAATCTTCGTGGCCCTCCTCTGGACCCACTCCAACAGCTCTGCAACCTTCTCGTGCTGGGGGGCCCCAGCGCCTGGACTCAGAGTAGACCAAGTGTTAAGTGGCCGTGACAAAGCAGGATGTCCTCAAGGCCGGTGGCTTCAGCCATTTCCTTCAACCTGTATGACTGAGGCCTTCTGAATTTTTGGCTGCTCATGAATTGCAAACTGTGAATTCCCTTCAGTACTGCAGCACCTCTGTAAGTATTTCTCTCCCTGTATCTGTTTGTCTCTACAGCAAACTGAGTTCTGCTTTGCTTTCTGAGCTGCTCAGGTTATACGGCTCACCTCTGCAGTCCTTGTGACCAAAGGCAACCCACAGATGGCATCAGCACAATTTCTCATTGTTAGACCAACAATGGAAGTTGTTAAGCCTCACTAATAAACCGCTTGTGCAGAGGCACTTTTTCACAAAGGGCCTAGCTAATGCCCACGGTAACCCAGATGTTCTGTACATCCTCTTTAGTAGATTAATAAAGTGATCACAGTCCAACCTGTGTGTTCTCCGCCGTAGGGACTGGGAAACTCTTTTAAAAAGGATTTGGTCCTGGTTATTTTAGAAATGAGATCAGAAGTGGAACAAAGCCAAAGAAGAAAGAGGAGACAGAGAAAAAAAGGCACGGGATGCTAAAAAGGATGCGGACACAAGTCCTGGCCTGAGCAACAGCAGGAAGGGACTTCTGTGCAGGTTCTTCTTATTGGCACAGAGCTGCTTATCTTTTGCATGGCCTAAGGGATGAGGGATTGCTCTGGGAACCCTTCTGCTACATCCATGCTGAGCTGCTCCAATCATTGAGCACCAATGGGGAGAGACAGAAGGGCTGAGCTCCGCTGCTAGAAGAGGCTGCCCAGGGGCCTTCACCTCCCCCGGCCCACAGGAAGGCATGATGACTTGGCTTAACATAATGGGCATCACTGCTCTGATGGATCTCAATAGCGAAAGGTCAGCCAGGGATGGTTGGCCAGAGCAAATAAGGGCCAACCGGGAATATTGCTGAGTTACTTCAGTCTTTTATTACACTGAAAACAGAATCTTGTTGGTTTTCCTCCTTTGCCACTGCTTCTTTCAGCAGCCTGTCAGACCACAGCAAATGGGTAACCCTGTGAAAAGAGTAATAACATCAACCCTGAAATATGCCTGTAAGTGTTCCTCTGCCCAAAAATAAACCCAGAGGAGTAGTCAAAAAGAAGAGAAACAGTACCTCTGAATAGGGTTTAATAGTCACGCCGTGCTTGAACACAGACACTGCAGGGAAGAGGCAAGAATGAAGCACAACATAAGCACCAAAGCACAGTTTAACCACTGCATGGCACAGCAGCATTCCCTCTATTCGGAGATAGCGTACATGACTCTGGAGTCTGCTTCGCAGAGTGCATCAAAAATTGGAGAAGATGTAAAAAAAGGAAGAACTCCACAAACAGTATGAGGAGCAGAGAGAATGATTTACAGTAAGAGAGTTTAAGACTTCGATCTGCTAAGCTTATTAAAAAGAAGATGGAGAGGAAATTTGATTATAAAATCCATGTAAAGTTCATGAGGAAATATTATGGGAAACTAAAGGGCTCTTTAATCTAACAAAATAAGGCGGAGCAGCATCTCATGATTGGAAACTGAAGCCAGAAAAAATAAAATTAGCAATCAGCTTGATATCCTTCTCTATTATTTATTTTTCTAAAGTGAGTGATTAATTTCTGCAATAATTTTTCCCATTTCTAGGTATCTGCAAATGAGATCTACAGTCTGCTGAAGGAGAAAAGCTTCATGGCAAATATACATTATGTACTAAATAAAGAGGTATAAAGGTGAAATATGGAAGGCTCAGATTTAAGGCAGATGAAAACAGGCAACCTGGTCCATTCTGGCCTTCAGCACTTGCAATCTGCAAACATTGTACCCACCGAAGGAGCCCTGAGAGGGGAGGTTCCTTCTATAGTGATGGGTAACTCCCAAATTGCCCAACTTGATTTGATTCTAAAACAGCGCTAAAAACAGCGATGGTGAAAAAAACAGCTCTTTCCCCACTTTGAAATCCTTGTCATCAAAATAGTTATGGCTGTAGAAAAATATTGTGTCCACTGGAAGGAAATTTGGGATTCCAGCAGCCCAGTGACACCCAGGTGGGCATGCACTGAGCATGAGAATGAGCCCAGCTGCACAAGACATCACTTCTCTTTTTCATAGAGTCATAGAGTATTCTGAGTTGGAAGGAACCCACAAGGACCATCAAGACCAACTCCTGGCTGCCCAGAGGACCGTCACCTCACCCACAGCCACATCTATGGTTGCAAAAAGTGAAATAACAAGAACTGATTTCCTTGCTGGATTTTTTCCAGAACACTTCAACCAATCTTGCAGTAACTTTGTAGGAAAACACTGCATGTGATCATTAAGATAGTCAGAACTTTAATTTTCTACTTTGTGTAAAGCATGGAGGAAATGGAGCTGGGGTTATAACATCAAACCTTGCACAGACTCCAAACAAGCAGACGGTAATGGTGTTTCCGTTTCACTCTCCATACTGTGTGCGATAATAAACCCAAGGGTTAAAGAGTACATGGGAATATGTCAGAGTGCATTAGTGCAAAGTGCGATTCTTTTAATCTTCAGGTACCTTCAGTCTGAAATTTATCGTCTTCAAAAATATTCTACAGGTAGGCTACCGTTCTTCAGACAAGAAGACGGAAGGAAGCTGAGATACACAAGGGACTGTGGCAAATCAAAGCAGCACAATAAAAAGCCTTAAAGCAGGCAGCCCTACAGTGGTCCTTGGGAAAGGTGCCAGTTACTCAGTGGGTGCTTCCTTTTGGCTCTGAACACAGCGAATCAAATAAATGGGCTGTGGCTGCATCTTTTCGAAGTACCGTCTTTCACGTCAGACTGAAAAGTCAGATCTTATTCCATCAGCATCCCCAGAAGTCATAATGTTTTCTGCCAGCTCTCTATGCCCGTTCATCCAGGAGATGACGTGGCTCTGCCCAGAAAGCCAGGAAGCAAAGCAGGCAGCCTGGCATCCACGAGTACCAAGACACTGGCATCTGCCCAGATGCCCACTTCCCATCTGGGGCAAGATGGGCAACATCTGGGGCAACAGAAATAAGTTCTACATTCCCCAGTTGACGTATACACACAGGCACATAAACTACAGGAGCTCAGTTTTAAAGTGCTTTATGACTGGACTCCCTAAATTAGTGCGGAAAGTCAACATCCTGATAAAGCAAATAATGAAATGTTGCAGCACTGATACACACTGTGTGATCCCCTGAGGGAAACCACAAGCATGAACTACGATGAAATAAGGCAGAAAACAAAGCCTTTGTGTGGACACAGGCCTTATGTGCTCTTTATGCACTGCAGTGACTTCTGACACCTATTCACCCTGTTGAAACACTGTATATATCTACAGACATATGATATGTGTAAAAGCACATACACGTTCCCTTGAACATGCAATAGGAAGTAAATGTAAAGTACAGTAAGTACTTTATAATACAAGTAAAGTAAAAATGATTTATTTTCATTTCTGGAAATGGCCAGATCACAAAAATATAGCACTCTTCTCCGTATGGCTTGCCTTACAAATCCATCTTCAGATGCAGTTTACAGCATTCACGAGCACTTAGCACTTGCACGTGTGAATATTTTTGCTTTAAAAGTGCCTTTGCATTTTACGCTGCAAGTTCTTTAACACTTGATACTACCAATGAGGGCTTTGCCTAGGGCTAGTCTATAGTCTTCACTTAAGACAGCAAAAATCTATGTATCTATTTATGCACAATTTTGAAATTGATATTATTTTTTTCCTATTTGAAATGCAGCGATTTGAGTAAATCATGACATAGGATTGAATTATTTATTTATAATGCAACTTTGCCAACTGTGGAAGCAATAAGACCAGCCAAACAAAAACCAGGAAATTATCCCAGATCCAAGAGCAGGAGCAAGCATGCCTCCCTCTAATTGAGTTTCCTCCACTCTTATCTTCATAGATCCTTGAGATTGGTTTCCAATTTTCATTTCCATTTCTTCCATTAAACGCCCCTAACCTACGACCTCCATTTACTGGCACCCATTTATCTTCTGTTCTTAATTGAGATGTAGCTTGTCCACTTGTCCAGCACTGAGTGCTCAAACTCTGACAGCATTCTTGATAAACACTGGCTCCTTCAGCAATGCCTACTTGGGAAAGTACAGTGCAAAACTCTATTTTTGAATGAGTAAGTCTACACCTCTAAAATGGAATTCCCCTAAAAAACACATGGCAGTGAAGGCCAAAATCCCAGCAACAAATAGTAATCGCCTTGGTTTGATTTGCTTTTAAAACACGAGATGGAATTAGCCTTGTTTTGACCCTGGTAGGATGAGGCGTGACAGGGCCAACGAGAAGACAACAGATATGGTGAGCTCTCAGCAGTCCTTTGGAAGGGCAGCAGTGTTCAAAAAGCAGTTAGACCCTACACTACATCTCTGAGAGAACTCTTGACAAGCGTCAGTGACCTCCCAGCAGCCAGGTGCTGTTGCACCGACGTCACCGGGGGTAAGCCCTGCGTCACGGGGGAGAAATACAACAGGAGAAGGAAGCCCCAGCTGCTAAGCTGTTATTTAATCCTGTGGAGCGCTTCTGATCTAAAGCAAGAAAGAAGTGAGCAGCATTATCTTAGCCACTTGAAACAGTACAGCAAAATTAATACAGCACCCCAGGCTGCTATTAAATTGTAGAATTTAAGAAAACATACTGTGGTCAGGCATTCAACCTCTCAAAATAAATAAATGAATCACTCTCCGCTTATTCTAAAAGGCTTCGTGTTTGCACCAGTGATACCAAGGAAAACATGACTTTGCTGTAGACCTGAAGGCAAACATCCAAGTAGAACATTTTTCATTCAAAACCATTGTACCACAGGGCCTGGGCTGGAAAGCACTATGGCCAAAATGTCTGAATGCAGTGCTCTCCCACTTCATACTGCAGAGGTGTGACTGCAAATGGGGCTGACGTACCCCCGACAGCTTCAAATTAAGGTTAAGGCTTGGCACTGGCAGGCTGATGGTGGCAGCCCTAAGGCTCTGAGAAGGCCCCACAAATTGCACCCTGCACACTGCATCTGAAGATCAACCATCGGAGTGATTCTGCTGCATCCCCAGACACAGACAGGGGTTCACCCAGAGAGGAAAATGGTGGCAAGGTAAGTTGGAGCACTTTGAGTGAAGTCCAGGAACAAGAAACATAGGCTGTGCTATCTCAGTTTCTGAAAGAAGGTGGCAGGTAAACCTGCTCTTCTCCCTGTTTTGCAGCAGTCTCCAAAGACAGAGCAAGGGAGCATTTAGCTTTATATGGGTGCCATTTACAGAGATGGTGACAGATAGTCAGGTATCAGTGTGGCTCCCAGCAGAGAAGAACATTAAACTTTACATTACAGACATGTATAAACAACACCGTGCTCAAATTACTTTTGCTGTTTTTCTGTGTCTGGTTGTCCCCAGGAGTCCCATGTGAAGATCACATCACCTATTGCCTGCATGCCCAAATCAACTCCAAAAGGATTCAGTCTGGATTGCTGTTGGTATTGGAACAAGGTGGTTGGGACCTCTCACATCTGTCATTGTGACTAGGAATGGCAGCATGGACTTTGCCTTAATCCGAGTTTGCAATTCCAAGAAGAACTGGTCCCATAGAAAATCACTGCTTGGAGAACCTCATGTATGACAAGGAAGGGTAAAGTCCGACTGATAATGCCAGAATGGGACCCATCAATGAGCTTTATGGATACACTTTAATCACAAAACTCCCAATCCTATACACAGCCAGAAAAAGACATTGGGAAAGTCCAGTGGCAAATACTCCCTCTGGTTAGTAGTTTTTAAGCAAAGCATTAGGCCATGCAAAGCACGATTGGATGGGATGGTCCTTGTGAGGCACAAGAAAAAGGAATGCAAAGGCTGAGAGTGAGGAGAGATCGTCACCACAAAGAGCATCATCCTGAGAACAAATCGAGATGGGAGGTGGAAATGGCACTGCAAGGACATTGGCATTCCTGACACAGCCTGCATTCCCGGCAGAGCCCTTTGTAACTTGCTTACCACCAAACAAACATCTGGTGCCACCTAATTAAAGCACCAGTTCCAGGAGGTGGCATCCAGCATCATGAATCAAATGAATCAAATGAAACATCTGCTAATTCCTACAACAGTGAGACAAAACAAGCCAAAAAATAGCAGAACAAACACACACACACACTTTGCTAACTTTGGCACTCACATCCTACTCTACACAAGAAGCACATAAAATTCCCACATTATAAACCAGTGCACAGTCAGTTTAACTGATCAACTGTGCATATTTGCAGCAGTTCAGTGGTTCAGTGGGCAAAAATAGATCCAGTTTTACAAAGGTGGGGAGTGGCTCAGCACACAGCATTGCAGCATGGAGGGGAGCCTCCCTCAAGCTGATGGCACACACTATTAACGTGGTGATTGAAGGACTAGAGAATGCAGGAATCTCAATCTGTGCACAGCCTCTAATAGAAAAATGCATGGTGTGTTTTCCCCAGTGACAAACAGATTGTTTATTTTTTTCTGCTATAAATAATTGTTGTTGTTGGGTTTTAATAGGTATAGATAATCAGGCGTTTACATCGTTTCCAGCAGAGAAGCAATATTAAACTATCATGTTACAGCCATTCATAAACTGAATACATTGCTGGAATTACTTTTTAGTGTCATTATTATCCAACAATCTCTACAATATGTGTTGTTACCGCAGAAGTAGAGTGATTAGATTCTGAACGTCGCTGGAAATCTGTAAGTAACACCATGGTGGTGAGCCATCAGGCATTCAAGGAGAACTTCCTGTCATCATCTGTACAAATATTACACCAGCAACATTTCATTTACTTGGCTTAAACCTGCAAATGAGCCTACAGCACAGGTGGGCAATGGCACTTCTTTAAGTGCCTTATTTGAACACATAATCTCATTAGCACTTTATTAATTCTTATGTTCTTTCTCCCTTCTGCTCTTACACACACTTCTGGCCTATCTTGCTCTGAAGTGGCTTTTCTCTTGCTCTACTGTAAGACCTTGGAAGCAGAGGCTATGCTTAACCTGAATGAACCCTCTGGAATGTAACATCCCTGACTTGCTCTGGTACTGATTTTTAAGCAGTATTTTATATAAAAAATAAAATCAGAAAACAAGCAAAAGGACAAAAGATATCCTACAGCTACTGTACAGATGACTAGGTCAATCTGTCAGGAGGGGCGAAGGCACTTTGGAAGTCATCCAAAGAGATCTAGCCAGGCTCACACAGTGGGCCCACGAGAACCCTATGAAGTTCAACAAAACCAAGTCTGCACCTGCATGGTAGCAACCCCCACTATCAGTAAAAGCTGGGGGATGCACGGATTGAGCACAGCCCTGATGAAAAAGAACTGGGGGTACTGGTGGATGAGAAGCTGGACATGAGCCAGCAATGTGCCCTTGCAGCCCAGAGAGCCAACCGTGTCCTGGGGCACAGTTAAAAGAACGTGGCCGTGCACGTCCCTGTGCAGTGCACGGGAGTTGGACTAGATGACCTTTAAAGTTCTTTCCAACTCTAAGGATTCTATCATTCTAAAAGAGGGAAATTTACACTGGATGGAAGGAAAAAAAGGAGTCTTGTAGCACTGGCAGGTTGCTCAGAGGTGGTGGATGCCCCATCCCTGGAGACACTCCAGGTGAGGCTGGATGGGACTCCGAGCACCTGACGGAGGTGGATTTGGACCAGATGCCCTTTTATGGGTCACTTTCAACTCAATTCTGTGATTCGTAATTAATTGATTCTATGTGTTGCAGAAGGAAAACCTAACAGTAACCTTTAATGACCTTTCCATGCTAAGTCAAAAATAACAATTTCAGGAAGGGATAATATGCAAGCTGATTGCAGCAACTTGCAAATGAACTACTGGGGAGTATATGGGAATAGATAGTAATTTCCTTTGCAACAGGAGTGGAAGTTTCCTTATTAAAAGGTATTATTTCTGAGCAGTCAGCACGGAAGGAGAAGCTGGTGCAATAAAACATTAAATTTCTAAGTGATCAGGAGCAGAAAGAGAGCAGGAAAGTAAAGGAGGCTGCAGCCTGGCTAAATATAAGATGGGGGGATATGGAGAAGGTGCAGCTGCCAAGGCAGTCACTGAACAACACACTTCAGAGATAAGAGGCACCAGCCATTCTGCGAAGCAATCATGGCTGCCAAGAGCTACAGAGAAAAGACTGAATTGAAAGGATAGAGGGGTCAGCTGCAGTGAATACAAAAACAAGTGAAGGCCAAGGACAGGCATGATGCTTTGGGATTTGGCCAGGAGGTGATAATTTGTGGGTTTAGTTAACTGCCATCTCAGTGGAGTATAGAAGAGAGAATCTCAATGAGAAAAGAGAGTTGGCAGTGGGAAAACGAAGGCAGCCAGCATAAAGAGCAGGAAAAAGGAGCTTGGGTAGGAGAGAAAAGGAGAAGGGCTGCCTGGCAGCAGCAGATATGTTCGGAGAACTGTGTGTTTTTCCCAGTCCAGTGTAGGGAAACAATGGCGGATCTGAAAGTTGAAGTGATGCCAAAGGAAGAAAACAGAGTTAAGTGAGGTGACAAGAAAGCGAAGACTGAAGAAGGTCATGAGGGATCCAAGGAGCAGCTCAAGAGAGTAAGTCAAGAGTGGCAAGACTGAGATTTATCTATCATGGACAAAGGAGAATTCCCATCCCAAATCACTACTAGCTGGTATTCCACAGCCAGGCTAAAGAGCCATGTCTTCCCACTGCACCCTCCTTAATCAGCACCCATAGCCCCACAAAGACTACTTGCTTGCATTTCCAGTAGGACAATCACAATAACCTCTAAGCAAACGTTCCATGAAATCATAACTTCTCTGACATCAACACTAAATCTCTTACGTCCTCTGAAGGAATCTGGATCTCACTCTCTGGTTTTAAAGGTTTCTTGTAAGAGAAGCCATAAACAACAGAACTGTTTCATAGCATATGCTGGACATGGTTTCTTGTATGTTTCAGCCAGACAACTTTTCTTACTTGATATATGTATTACTAACTTCAGGATATAATTACTTATACTGTTTACAGAACACAAAAATATGTCCTAAGAGTGCACAGGGGAAAAAAGAATGCTCTGAATAGACAAGGACAACAGCATCGCAATCACAGTGACAACAAAGCTGCACTTATTGACCCCAGCAACAAAGGAAGAGTTGGAGGAAAAATCTGTTTAATACGTTATATCCTGAGCTAATTAAAGATCTCATTCCCTGAACAGCCAGATAGCAAACATAAGCAGTGCCTCCAGAAGAATTCCTATTTTGATGGTTACTGTAATGAGCACACTCCCAAAGGAAAGAGCCAATAAAAAGCATCTCCTATCTGGAGGATGCTGAACGAAAGCTGACTTTCCTTCATTTCAAGCAATTCCTTATTGCATCATATCAGCCTCCACCAAAGGTCTCAGTTCAATTTTTCTGTAATGAATTCGGAGACTCCAAAGAAAAATTTTGTCCCAACTTTGCTAGCTAAATTTCTCTCCTTGACTTAGGGCTGTCAATGACTACGAGTAAAACACCATTTTTTACATCATTTTCTGCAGCTTTAATTAAAGTTTATTAACTTGAGGGAAGCTACCTTCTTATCACCAACAGACACTATAAAAATGCCTTTTATTGTGTGATTAAAGTGGTTTTGGACAGAACCATCTCCAGTGCCCCGTGGCAAGATCTTCCTTCCTCTCCCTTTCTTTTCATGTGTACTGTGCCTCTGGAAAAAAAAGATCACATCAGTACCTTCTGTAAAGTGTTGCAGTTACAGCTTATGTCTGTGGTATCTTGTAAAGCTTTCCTTACTCAATTGCCAAAGGACAAAGGAACTATCCACTTGTCCAACTCTTATCATAAAAAAATAACATACATCAGAGGCCAGGTCGTGATGCTACCAAGATCCATGTGTACAAGTCTTTGGAGCCACTACTGCCCAGTTGGCCAAGAGGGCCAACAGCATCCTGGCCTGCATTAGAAATCATGTGGCCAGCAGGAGCAGGGAGGTGATCATCCCTCTGTGCTCAGCACTGGTGAGGCCACACCTCAAGCGTTCAGTTTTGGGCCCCTCACTACAAGAAAGACATTGAGGCCCTGGAACGTGTCCAGAGAAGGGCAACGAAACTGGTGAGGGGTCTGGAGCACAAGACTTATGAGGAGCAGCTGAGGGAGCTGGGAATGTTCAGTCTGGAGAAGAGGAGGCTCAGGGGAGACCTCACTGCACTGCACAACTTCCTGAAGGGAGGTTGTGGCGCAAAAGGGTCTGGCCTCTTCTCCCAGGCAACAAACAAGACCTGAGGAAATGGACACAAGTTGTATCAGAGGAGGTTTAGATTGGACATAAGGAAAAACCATTTCTCTCAGAGAGTGGTCAGGCACTGGAATGGCCACCCAGGGAGGTGGTGGAGTCGACGTCCCTGGCAGTGTTCGAAAGGCGTCTGTATGAGGAGCTGTGAGATATGGTTTAGAGGCTTGTGGTAGCAATGGTAATGGGAGGATGGTTGGACTAGATGATCTTGTAGGTCGTTTCCAATCTTGTGATTCTATGATTCTACTGAAGAAGTGATAGATGGAGTTAAGAAAGCCAGAGAGAACACATAAAAGTAAGAAGAACTTTTAAAAATACTTCTAGAAAAGTAGTCACGGAATCACAGAATATCTGGAGTTGGAAGGGACCCACAAAGATCATCAGTCCAACTCTGTGCTCTACACAGAACCACCCTACATTCAAACCCGGCGTCTGAGTGCACTGTCCAAATGCTTCTCATCACCTTAGTGCTTTGTCCACTGCTCAGAGGAGCCTATTCCATGCCCTCTGGTGAATAATCTTTTCCTCTCACCCAGCCTGATGCTCCCTGACAGAACTTCATGCCATTCTGCCACATTCTGTTGTTGTCACCAGAGAGAAGAAAACTCAGAATGCCAGTAATTATGATGGTGGGAGTTGTGCAGTAGGGAATAATTCAGGGAGCTTGAAGAGTGAGCAGTAAACCAGGAGAACTCAGTATTCCAAATTGAAAGTTAATCTTTATAGACTGGGAAGATGGTGTTCAAGATGACGGTGACCAAGAAGAGATACTAGTGACCTTGCCAGAGAGTAGGGGAACGGGGCCCACGAACAGAGATAAACATAATATCATGAACACAAATCATTTTTTTCTTATCTAGCAAAAATGAAATAAATTAGGAAGGCATGGTGAGGGGAAGATCCTTCTCCTTGGTGAAGGGGAGATGGGAAAAAGGACAGAAAGTACAAAGGGAGAGAATCCCCATGAGGGGAAGCTCACTGGCCTGAAGTAGTTAAAGAAGGAATAGGAAGATAAACAAGAAAAGCAGAGAGAAGAATCAAATTGCTTCAGTGATAAAGGACATTCAAGGTGACAGACAGTGCAGTGGAATAGGTATTTACTGGAGCAGATTGAGTTGAGCGAGATCATTTACGTGGGCTTTGAAAATCAGTACAAACCCACCAAGCAATTACACTGCAATAAATAAACCAGTAGCACATGTGCAAATGAGGAAGCCTAAAAGAGTGCACACAGGAGATGGAGCAATTGCCAGGAGACTCAGTAATTGCTCCCTAGAGCCTTACCCCGAGGGGCCCTGTGGGTGGAACAGGGATGCTGTGTCCACTACTGACAGAAGGAAGCAGGCATGGTTCTGCGTAACACTTCTGTGCCCAGGCACTGAACCACAAATGCCAGAACTCAGGGAAAATCAGCATGTTTTTGCTCCCTTTTCTCACCTCTCTGAAGATGATGACCTGCACTGCAACACAAATGCGGAGCTAATTCAGGTTCCCAATCCTGAAAATCATTCCATTTCAGTTTTAATGAGCTTTTGCAATTCACCATGCCCAGGTTCCAGCACATGATTTAGGCTTCCTTTCTTTCCAGTTGTCAAAACATTGACCACTCCTCCCCGTAACATGGCACTTGTGTGACCATTCACAGTTAGTACAGACCTTAGAATCTCTCTGCCCTCCCCGTGGATTCCTCGCTGTGCTACCAGCAAGGGTAACATTTTTAATTAAGTCTCAAATCCCCTTTCCTTTTGCTATTTTTTAAGTCATGTCTCCATACAGTGGCTCCTCCTTTGGCAGGTAGAGGACCAAGGGCGGAGGTCTATGCCTGACTGAGAAGAGACCACTTTGGATGGCTGAGCTGAAGCCATTAGTTTGCAGTCCAGCTTTTTGCAGGCATTTCCCCGCTAGACATGCTCTGGAGATGTGCAGAAACTTTGTTTTCCCCTCCTCCTTCCCAGCAGCATCTCCTCCTAATAAGCTGCAATTTATATTTGCACTTACCCATGCAGCACTTCTAGGACTCACTCCATTCATGCTGCACTGGGACGTGTTTCTGAAAATCCCACTGCCTGGGTTAATGGAAAAATGAGTGTCTGACATTAACAGGACATCTTCTACCTACTTGATGTCTATTTATGATGAGGCCGGAGGCGATGCTCCCATCTCAGAGGTAGAACCTACACACAGTCCCACTCGCTGAGCGAAAGAAAAGGCTTTGTCATCTTTCTCACAGGCATCACGACTTTGTCAAACTGCCAGTCTCAACTGAAAACAATCCCAGTATTGATTGGCACTGGGGTGCATTTTAAAGCTGGCAGGGGGAAGTACTTTCCTACTTGCAAGCTCAGTGAATTTGACAAAGAAATGTACTTGGACAGCTACAAGTCTCTTTTCGCAAAGTCAGTTTTCAGAATGAAATCACCCAGTAAAGGCTTTTCCCTGACAGTTGCAAATAATTCCAGCAGCAAAGTTATAACGTGTCTAACAGATTTTTTAACCTGTCTTGAAGAGTCTGTATGACATCTATGAATGGTTGCCATGAGAAGGACAAGGATTAAAAACACAGTGGCAATAAGAGTTGCTCCTGGAAACTAGAAAAGCAGGTGCACCAAAAGTTTATAGAGAAAAGAAATAGGAGAAAGAAGAGACATAAGCGACTTTTTATGGAAGAGAGAAAGAAAGAAGCCATAGCAATACACTTCTTCAAATTTAGATTGGATACAAGGAAAAAGTTCATTATAGTAAGGGTGGTGAGGGACTGGCATAGATTGCCCAGAGAGGTGGTGGATGCCCCATCTCTGGAGACACCCGAGGCCAGGCTGGATCGGGCTGCGAACACTTGATGGAGTTGTAGGTGTCCCTGTGCACTGTAGGAGGGTTGGACCAAATGACCTTTAAGACGGCTCTTCCAACTCAAGTGATTCTATGACTTCCTGTTCTGAATACAGCTGAGGAAAGCCGTGCTACAAAACAAACTGTAAACCAGTGGAACAGTCATAAAAATGGCCATTTCGATCTTTGATAATCAACTCCACAGCTGCTCTAACTCCAGCTCCACGTGCTGTGCTGACCACTGCCGTGTGACCACACATAGTCCGAAACAGCGAACACAAACATACAAATCACAAGCATACAGAAAGCCTATATTTGAGCTTATTATCATAATTACTTAATCACATGTTAAACGAGCTAAGAATTAACAGTTAACCATGAAAAAATTTGGCTTTCCATCAAAAGCAATTATAATTAATTCCTAAGAAATGTATTTCTGGATGCCAAATCAGATGGAGGAATCGACTGGGGGATAGATACACTCCTTCCACGGCTCCACTCAAAATTCTAATTAAGACCAGAAATACAAAAGTAGTTGTGATGGAAAGGTTAATAGAAGAGGAGGAAATTTCAAAGGAAACCACGCCAGTTATTCAGTCCCTGCTCTTGGCTCTCTGCACTTTTTTCCTTGATGGAAAGTCCCTAGAGACAAGGACATATGTCTATACATGCTTTATCATAAGGATATTTCAGTAAAAATAGAATGATCGAAAATAATGCACCCTGCCATCCTAAACCAAAGGTCTTTAGATAAAGTGGCACTGAATTTTTTGTCTCTACTGTAGCCAAAATCAGCTGTGTCAGAAAAGTTCAACTCCTAGAGCTATGGAGGCATGAGGAGAAAGCGTCTGTGATGGTGAAGATTCTGCATGCAATCTGCCCCTAAGCAGCAGTGATGCTGAACAACTGAAGTTCAGAAAACAGGATAACAGTGCAGAAGAGCTAGGAGAGCATTTCAGTTAAAATGTTCCCTTGTATTGTACAGATTCTCTTGAAATATTCATAATGTGAATAGAAGCTGTAGAAAAGAAAGGAGCTTTCTAGGTGAACCCATCTCAAGGTAGGGAGAAAAGAGAGGTGAGTATTTATGGCAGCTTTTTGTGCTGGAGTCTCCCAGTGGTGTACTGAAAGGAAGCTCAACATACAGCAAAACTTTTGAAACCTTATGGAAACCTCCAAGTCCAGGCTGGGGGGCACCATTTTGCAGTTTCTGAGTAGGTTTGCAAAAAAAACCCTGAATGCAGTCCTTTGTTACAAAACTTATCCTCTTCATTTTACCTGCAGGTATCACAGTAAAAGGAGCAACACCTACAACACTGTCATGGGGCAAAACAAGGCCACTGGGTGAGAACAGCCTGGCTAAGAACCTTCCCAAGGACAATAACAAGAGGTTTTGAGGAAAGCTATCAGAAAATATTTTTTAAACTTTCATCCTTTATTCCATGCATCATTGCTTTAAAAGACTGGGAGGAAGTGGAGTATACCAGAAAGCCTCTCTGCCACTTCCCAAATCCTTTTGCATACATTGCATAGAGGGAAATCCTGCAAAAGGGAAAAAAATAGCTTCCAAAAACTTCCAAAACATTTTCTGTTGAAAGTGATTTCACAGAGTATTACAGAATGGAGCTGGTTATTTTATTTATTTATTTTTTTTACTTCCCTTTAAGATAATTTTCTTGGAGAAATCATCTTCTCATTTGGATCCCCCCTGGCAGCCCCAAAATGCTCCCAATGAGAGCTGATCCTGCCTCCATGCATCAAATCCCCCTCCTGCATTTTACATCAGTTCAGTGAGAAATGATAAATAGTCATGATGGGGCCCTGTGCTATAAACTGTTTGCCTACAACACCTTTTTCTTTGCTATTTCTCTTTCAAAGCCTTCTATCTCAAAGTAAAGCTCAAAACATCCTTACAATCAGAAAATAACACTGATTATAGCTGTAGTTATTTCAAGAGGTGCAGGAGCTCCAGGAGCTATTCTCTGATGGAGAACCACTTCCCTGTCCCAGGTATATCTGTCTGGGCCTCCTCTACCTCCTCCTCCCCTAAAGGCATGAGCAGAACCTGGAGTTACCAAATGAATCAAATTAATGTGGTAAAAAAACCCACTCCTTACTTCATGTGCTTTTTTAGATTCTCCAGTGGCACTCATCTGGAAACAACCAGAAGTGCTACTGCCTGGTGATTTCAATAAATATTTAGGCTGTGTAACCAAAGCACAGTGCATAAAGGTATCTTCAGGATTATTCTACACCTGCCATCTTATCAGCAGAAACACTTCCCTTCGTATTATTTATCTTGCATGAAGTGAGCCATCATGAGTTGCTGGGTTGTTTTTTTTTAAATATAATTTATTGGAAATTCTCTGTCTGCATTAAGATTAATTTAAACCCACTAAAACTGATAAACCATTGTTATTGGCCTCAATCCATACTACCTTTCAAATCTTTGGAGTTTCATTCCAAAGTTCTGATGAAAGATTCATTCCAAGTGCCTAAAATAATCTCTACTTTCTACTCCCTCTTCCCCACTCTGCTCTCTTCCACTGTAATCCATTTTATGCTTTCAGTTATAAATACACAGCTCTGCCTACCTGGCACTTCAGATAACAGAGGCCCCGTATAGCACCATCTGCCTTGGCCATCTTTAATGTCAATCACGGGCACATTCTTATTCCTGATTCTGGTCACTGCATCCTTGGTGTAAAGGCAGAGGGCTGAAATATCGCCAAATTCAAGCTGGAAAGATGGAAATCATGGCTATGCCCCAGGTCTCCATATCTCAGTAAAACAGCATACATAAAACATTCCCAGTGTATCAGTTTGAGGATCAAACCTAGGAAAAGCCGACATCCTGAAGAGAACGGATAAACTTTCCTTAAGCAGAGGTTAGGTCATGCAGCGTTTCTCCTATTCTTTTAATTAACTGAAATGTAAAAGACAAGTGCTATGCACGGCACTTCCTGCCACTGAGAGCTACAGCTCAAAGCGGGGGCTTTCTGCAAAACTATTTTTCCAACTATAAAATTTATTTTCTATTCTTACATTAACAATCTCAGCGCTCTGGAGAATTTCTGATGCCACAGGAGATAAGAAGCTGCAAACAAAGAAGCCAATGTACATCAATGTGACTGTACCAACACGGTTACACACAGAGAGTTTTAACTTAGTGGAACTGGATCTGCAGTTGAAACCCAGCATACACAGGTACATAATTTCATGCTAAACAGGCATTACAGCTTAGGTAATAGTCAGCAATGAAGGGCAATAAAAACAAGGGCAGAAGTGTAGAAGCTTCCTAAAACAATGTTTATATGAATCAGCTTGATTTTTCATGACACCTTGGAAGGCATAAAATGCTTTAGTGGGTTAAATAATAAATGATAGGAGAGAAATGTGGAAGTTGTAAAGACTAAATTTTCTGTCATCTGATGAAATATGTAATGACATGGACTTGCTGAGGGAGGAAGATACAAAGAAGCTGGCCCAGATATCGAAATCTGCAGAGGTTCTTTAGTGTTAATAGTGCCTGCTTTTTCACTTTTATCTGAAATCTCGTTTTCATTCTAGGATAATACAGTATTCACAGGCTATCTGAGGGGTGAGAGCTTTGTCAAAGCACAATATGTATTAAGTTATTATCAAATATTCTCTATTCATGTTTTCAGACCTTAGATTTAATTCTACATTTTTAAGCCAGCTCCGCAGCCTCTGGTCCCTTGTTCCCTGTGAGTGCAGGTCAAGGAGGAGGGCACCCGGCACCTCACAGCCTGTAACACATGGGTGTCCAACCTTGTGGCTTGCCTGGGCTGCATTGAGTGAAGAGGAATTGTCTTGGGCCACATACAGAATATATAATAATAGTTAAGGTATATAAGAAACAAAACTGATTTTATTTATATATTTTTATTTTAAAAAGAGAGAAACAGAAATGCCAAACTAGTGGGATATTTGACCTTGTTTTTGTGAAACTAGTGTATCAGCCTGGATCGATGGCTGTGGTTTCAATTCTTAGTGAGTTCACAACATGTTCCGCAGAGATTGAGGAAATTTTGCTCTTTCGCTTCAAATGTGCATACTGCCAAAAATCAGTGATGTGACTAAGGCATGATAGTGAAGCAAGAGATATCCTTCTCCGGTAAAATATGGCTTATGAAAGTCTGGTGAAGTGACACTGCCACTAAGTACCACCTGGGTCATCAACGCTGCCTGCTCCAACCACCCAAAACCCCACTTGACAAGGCCCTACCAACTGGTGGTCATACTGCATGGAATATTCCTGCCAGATCCACTGGATGACAAAGCTTCATGGGGAAGAATAACAGCATGCATCAGTACAGGTCAGAGGATAACCTGCTGGAGAGGAGCAATGCGGAGAAGGTCCTGGGGGTGTCCTAGTGGACAACGGGTTGGCCGTGAGCCAGCAACGTGCCCTTGTGGCCAAAAAGACCAATGGTATCCTGGGGGGCATTAAAAAAAGTGTGGCCAGCACACTGAGGGAGGTGATCCTCTCCTGCTACTTTGCCCTTGTGGGGCCACATTTAGACTACTGTGTCCAACTCTGGGCTCCCCAGTTCAAAAAAGACAAGGATCTGCTGGAAGGAGTCCAGAGGAGGGTCACAAAGATGATCAAAGGCCTGGAGCATCTCCCATAGGAAGAAAGTAACCCACGTGAGGCTGAGTAACCTGGGTCTGTTCAGCCTGGGGAAAGGAAGATTGAAGACTGAGAGAAGGGAGCGGATGAATGTTTATAAATAAGGGAGGTGGGAGGCAAATGGATGAGGCCAGGCTCTTCTCGGTTTTGTGAAGTTATAGGACAAGGAGTAATGGCCTAAAACTTGAACATAGGAAGTTCTGTACAAGCATGCGGAAGAACTTCTTTACAGTAAGGGTGACAAAAGGACTGGTTGCCCAGAGAGGTGGTGGAATCTCTTTCTATGGAGATATTCAAGACCTGTCTGGATGCCTACCTGTGCAACCTATTGCAAGGAACCTGCTTTAGCAGGGGGTTGGACTCCATGATCTCTTGAGGTCCCTTCCAACTCCCATGATTCTGTGATTTGTGCCTACAAGACCGATACATTTCACTCTGAGGTTTCAGCAAACTGTTACAGGACTGAGAGCTGCCAAACACAAAGCGCACAGGGTGACAGTGCAAAAATGACAAGCATTTTCTTAAATACGTCTTTCAATTATTTAGAGATACTTGGCAAATGTGCTGCTAACAGCTGTTTTATAACAGATTTCATGGTACTGTACACCTGGTGCTAATGCTTCAGCATGTCTAAATGGTTTTCTAAAGATTACAGAGTCAAACACTGTAAGATAAAATCACAGTAATTGGAGCCCTCATCAACACAGAAATTACTGTTACACTTTACAAACCGCATCTATTACTTTCCAAAGCTGAGCAAAAGGTAACGATCCCATATAATAACCGTAGTGTTAGATCTCTCCTGGCCTCTGCCCAAGCACAGGTAGCTCTGGTCGTGATCCTTCATCAGGTACACATGGTCCTTGTGGTGATAATCTGCAACACTACACCCATCACTACACCCATCTCTGTTATACCTTCTCAATTTTAAGCAAAATAAAGATTCTGGCAAAATATCTACAGCAGGAAAAAAAAAAAAATCAGAAATATTGTGTCACAGACCCTTTTTACTTATCTGGTGGCATCTCTAAAGTCAAAATTTATTAGTGACCTTTGAATCATGCCTTAAAAATTGATTTCCTCAGCAGTGACACCATGTTGAAAACCTTTATTCTGATCCCTAAACACCACATAAATAAGTGGATGTTTTTTTAGATGCTGAATGTCAAACCAGTGCCAGATAACTGTTAGCTTCACCCAGGTGTTTCCAATAAAAGGAGCTGGGTAAAAGTAATACAACACAGATTTGCTGAATCCGATGATGGCTTTAGGGAATTTGCTTGTAAAACAACACACAGGAAACGCAGGCATATCTCCAGGTTTATAATCTGCCTCTGATTCCACAACCGGGAAGAGAACTTTCAACTATGTTAATTTTTGTGTCTATTTAAATGCTGTGGAATTGCGGTGATTGATTTGCACAGAAACAGCTCTGCAGACGGCCAGGTGTGCAGCCATCCTTAGGGGCTGAGATCCTACATTTATTGAAATTCACGCTAACCTTGCATCTAACTTCAGCAGGGATTTTGAGCACAAACAGATTATGTTAGATGAAATCACGTCAGTTCACAGCAGATCAAACGACTAATTCCTATGCAATATTGGCCAATAAATGAAGCAGCCTCCTCCTGGCCCCCGTGGGCCATTCCACAGGCACATTTCAGCTTACAGAAGGAACCAGCAACTTCTTTCTCAGCACAAACCTTTCTGTCCCTGCCAAGTTTAAATGCTCGCTTCGCTGACAGTGTGAACAAAGCCAAATGCCCACCTACTTCTTGGAGCAGCTCAACACGACCAAGCAAGTTAACATAAAAATTACTCCTATTAACCCCCTTCTGTTGTCTTCCCCTCACAGAGTCTCACTCCCACTCCAAAAGGCTGGAAATAAACTGTTTTTATTAAATCACATTCAATTACAACAGTATTTATTAAAACCAATAACTGCAACTGGTAAGAATCCCCCTGTGCTTGTTTCTAGGTATTTAAATTAAGTTAAATGCACAATAAACTTTGCATTGTTTCAATTTACGTGACCCCAGAGTCTTTAGACATCCCGTAGGCAAAATTCACAGACTTATAAACTGCTATTAAACATGAACATATGGTGGACTCGGCATCGTGCACTGTTCGTGTTCTTAAAGGAGTGTTGTGAAGTGCCTTGCCGCCACTAAATCCACTAAAGCAGCCTTGCAGCAGGCCCAAATCCCCTTCAGCCCGAGGAAAGGGGCTTTCTTTCCAAACGCATTTGGTGTAAAGCAGAGATGTGCCAGGTTGCAGCTGCATCTTTCACTGAATGATGTCCTGGTCACCAAGGCTACTGTGACCAGTCCTGGATCTCAGAGCCCAGCAGAAACATGGATCTGACCTCCGTGACTAGCATGACAAAGTCTTCTTACTGAAGAGCATTCCTCTCCTAGGAGGTGTTTCTCCTCTTCTTTGAGCATCACCTCACCACCTGCTCTGAGGAGGAAGGCACCAAGGCTTCCTCACCCACCTCAAAAACCCGACTATTTCTTGTGATCAAGCTCAGATTACCTGCTCTCAGTTACCATCTTTACACTTGTATGCAGTATTGCTTGGTTTTCCATTCAGAATAGAAAAAAATCACTGCATTTCTTATGCCAGTTCTTGATCCCCTGCTTTTCAGTCCACACGGCTTGATTTACTTCAGTATCACATTCAGGCAAATAGCTGCTTTCATTCCACCCCATTAGTAAATCTGCCCATAACATTTCTTCCAGGTTCAAAGTTTCCTGAGTCCTTCCTTGTGTCTTCTACTAAGGAAGTGACACTCAATTTCCCCAATAAAGACAACTTTGTGTCCTATACTAAAAATTACACACAATGCAACACATCTTCCCTGTATAAGAGAAAGTTCAGACAGCATTTGCTGAGAACTCTCCAATAGAGTCATTTGTCATTTCATGAGTTAAAATCAAGTGAAAATGAGTTGGCAGCAACCTCCTCCAGGCCCCTCTCTAGCCATATCTTTATTCCGCAGGCACAACTTAAGAGGAAAGCATCGTTTAAAAGACCAATTTAATCTGTTCCAGGACTTTAAAAAGAATAGAACCCTATTATTCACTCACAATAATTATAGACATATTACATGACCTCAGTACATAACAGTTAAGATTTTTTCGGTGAACTGACTGTGCATTTCCATTCCTTAACATGTTTGATTTTTCATAAGGTTAACCTTAACTCTGCATGTACTGCATTTATTAAGTTTGTTTTGGAATAATTGCAATATCCCTATAATGTGCCTAGCCCAAAAATACTTACACATACTCTCATCATTCACTCCTTTTTAATAAAACTTTCATTTTTGAACATGTTTTAAATTATCCCTTTGCAGAACACAAAATTTAAGTTACTTTGGACTCTGACTCTAAGGAAACCCTTATTTGAAGTTGAATCACCTTTTATTGTGTCTATTAATGTCTATTTTGCTTTGTGAAGTCCCTATCTCACTTCAAAGGCTACAGAGTGTCCAAGAAAACTCATTTTTTGCTCTGAAAATCCAGTCTGCGC
This sequence comes from Tetrao urogallus, assembly GCF_951394365.1. NCBI lineage: Eukaryota > Metazoa > Chordata > Aves > Galliformes > Phasianidae > Tetrao > Tetrao urogallus. Next base: position 9,763,554 of record NC_136813.1, on the reverse strand, counting down.
CATTCCCTACTTCTGACATCTGTCTCCTATATGGGTTCACTCTCATCATAATATATAAAACACAAAACTTACTCTACTTCTAGTAACAAAACTCAACACCACAATATTTACGTAATACACTGGAGCAGAAAGTACAGTACCTTGTATTCCATCACCTACGTGTAGTACTGGAGGTCTTTACCTCAGGTCCCTCTCAAGTGTTTGTTAAGTCACACACTGCTTATTTTTCTACCATAGGCATTACCGAGTGCAACTCAAAGAATGAAAAGAATGAATAGCCTATTTCAAAACAATGTCTAAATAGCCTTAACATGTATCACAAGCCTCTTTTCAACAACCTTTATCTGGCAGCCAGACAAATCACCAAAGCCTGAATCTGCATCTGTATTACAAATGGAAGAAAATTCCCCAAAGGAATCTGGTACAAAGCCATAACACTCAGATACTGTTTACTAATTTTGACATTTTTCTCCAGCTAAACAGCATCATATCCATGACCTGTGTATAACAGACGTGGATTTCCATATGTGAAACTGATAATGGCATGTAATACCACTTCACAAGGACCACTGAGTGTCCTAAACTGACCTGAGGTGTAACACAGCCCCCTGACCAAACATAACCTGGGCTATGCAGGTTACGTACTCCCTGAAGGCTGTTCCAATGGCTGCTCCCACTCGGGATTGAAACGGAGTGCTGACATATAACCTTGAGTTCTCTGCCCACAACTTTCCCTTCTTTGCTTCTTTCTTTTCCTCCTCTTTCTCTACTGCAGTGAAGATTCCATGTGACACAGTACTGTCTCTGGGTGAAGGTTTTCATCTCATTCAACCATCACCACCTATTTGCCTTAATGGACTACACAAAATAAACCTGATGATTTTCAGATTTCTCACCATAAAGCATTTTCTCCAGTACTTCCACCACTACTGCTCCATCAATAGTTCTTCTAACTCATTTGAGGCATACATACATACCTTCCAAGCTCTCATCTCCACAATCACTTTAGAAGCCGCTGATTATTCTTTTTCCCTTCTTTCCTTTCAGTGTCAGTGAAAGATGGGTTATTTCATTAAGGCATCATCCAACCCAAAATTTAAGCAGTCTGTCTGTGCAATGATAAACTAGACATAATACAAGTTATGTCCAGAGAAATAATAAATGCACCTAAATGGATGTTACAACTTGAGCCAAGACGTGGACGTTTCCACACATCCAATCCCATGCCACATTGTATCAACCTTCATGCCCATAAACTTTACTATCTGGTTTGAGCCTTAATCACCAACCAGCCTGGCAGGCTGCAATGTCCAGCTGCAATGAAACGCATGGGAAAGCAAAGGATAAGTGCATGCCATCAACGAATCTAATGGATCTCAAAAAGAATAAAATATAACAGATACTCATTGTTGTGTCCTACAGCAATATCTGCCAATAGGGAAGGATCATGAAAAACAACGGTAATGTTGTACTTAAGGCACTTTACTTCCTTGTAAACTACAATTGTAGCAACTGTACAAGCCCCTCATTTCATACAGTCTTGACAGTCCACGGCTTTTGCTTTCTCATTCTTTGCTACTGAACCACTTCCTGTTTCCATCTGCCTCCAAAAGTCCATCTCCCCCATTCCTTGGACTGAAAAATAGCCTACTGTTCCTACAAGCCTTTCTTTTCAGCCAAAAACTTGGAGAAAAACTCAAAAACCTGGCTAGCTCTGCCACTGAGGTGAGGAAAAACCATCTGCAAGCTTTTAAAAGCACACACACAGATAAAACAAAGATACCATTTCAAAGGGGAAGCTATAATAAGAAGGGTTTGTATTAGAGTCAGAACAACTTATGGCAGAAGGCCTGGAACAACCAACAGCAAAAGAACAGGCATCTTATCCAATTTTATTTTTCTTCTGATAACTTAAATTTAAATGCAGATTTCTCAAAATAAAACCTACTGTGGTTAGCAATTGCTCTGATGGGCAGAGCCATTACCCCAAAGGACCACGGAGATGTTTCCTCTGTCCCACTTTACAGAAGAGGAATGTATCACTACTCGTTGAGGTTGCAGCTGCCAGAGGGAAAGACACTCAGCAAGCTGAGCCAAAGACAGAATTGCCTTGGGGATGCAGCAGGAGATATGCAGGTTTTTACCTTTTTATTGAATGCAAAATTGAAGCAATCAGCAAACTTGACTATGTGGATAGATCCCAGATCTATGAAGTGTCACACTCTTTGACTATCAAGAACTGTTACATTAAAATTATAGTAATTACTCATCTGGTAACTATTCGTCTGGTGCAGTCAACATGTACTGTACGCAGCTAGTTTGCATTTTCACACTGATAACACGGTATAACACAGCAGCAGGGGAGACTACAATCTGTGCAGTGATGTCCCAGGATGAGCACTGACCCTTACCTTGCACCTGGCCTAACCTGATCTCACGATTTCCCAAATGGGCAAAATCCAGCAGGCTGCACTGCAAACATCTCCTGCTGTCCTCAACCACTGCAGTGGGTGCTTTTCCCAGGTGAAAACATGCTTCAGGTCTGCTCACATTTGCGGAGGTCAGCATGAGCTTTTTATTTAAAATCTCCTACTGGAAAGGTTTTCCAGGTTTCAGAGCCACCATAAAAGATGATTTTCTATCATTCTAGAGGACCCAGAAGCATGGTCATGGGTAATTGCCAATGCCTTATTTCATGTGAGAGAAATGATTAATATTAGCCCAATTATATCTTATAAATTCTATCTTCCACTCCCCTGCTCTGCCAAGGAAAGGCAGATGGCAACTCAGCCTACATCTAGAACATGAAAAAGGAAAAAAAAACCTTCAAGACAAATAAGAGCAAACTGACCTACTTCCAAACAAGAGTTTGAAAGAGTTCTGGGTTCTAATTACAGTTATATTAAAACAAGGTCTCTTCAAAACCTTCTAATAATATTTGCCAGGAGCAATTTAAAAGCTCAGCAACGCAGCAGATCCCAGGACTGCTGGGCTGAACCCACGCAGGAGTGCAGTTGTGCTGCTGCTTGCAGCCAGATGTAAGGCTGTGGGGACACCTCCCCAGCCAGACCTTATCAGCTTCCGGAAACCTAAAATTAGAGGTTTCCTGAGCCATGAGAAACAACTGTTCCTTTGTAAGCAATGACACGTGAAAGGCTTTTATCCCTGATTCTCTTCAGTCTGTTTGGGAACCTGTTTGGTCTCTGGGCAGAGCAGCCCGTGGGTGTGGAGCAGTGCAGTGCTCACTCAAGGGGAACACTCCCCCCTTGTTGGCTCTCACTTTGCTGCCTGGTTATCCCATTTGAAGCCCACAGACCTTTTAGCAGGCACAGCCATGAAAAATCACTCCTTCTCTTTTAGCCACTTTGGAGCCTTCCACCCTTCATTCCTACCCATTCTGCTGTCTTCATCCATCTGCTCCCTCTGGCATGAAGCCACTCCACACACCTGATAGTCACCATTGCTATGCCTTATCCCTGTGGCCTGCTGACAGGCATATTTTTTCAGGCCTGTTTTATTTTTTCAGCCTCAATTCCTTGGCAAGAGGGCAGTACCAATGACTCAGCCATACACAGCATACACACAGACGTATGGAGTGCGCACCCGCTATACAGGGGAATGTGCACTTCAAGTCTCGTTGCTGTTAGTGCACACACTTACAGCTGCACTTTCAGGATCCTGCTCCTCAGCATCGTGCCAAACTTCAGTGATTCAGGATTTAAACGTTCATAATGGAGCTCTGCCTGACAGCAAATTAATTATCATCACTGTTTATTTCAGGCCAAAGCAGAAATAGTGACTACTTCTCTGGATCAACCACTTTGCTTTGTAAATCTAATGTGGAAAATCTCAGTTTTCATGGGATGATTAGAGATGCAATTGTGTCGGCCTCATCAGGATGCTCTTGGGGTGTGAGCTGCAGATTCAGGGCATGATGTCTCTAAGCATGGCTGCAGCAGCTCCCATCACTACATTGGGTGGCAGGGGAATTTTCATATTGTATATGAAATGATAAAGGAAAGGGGAAAACTGGGAGCCACTGGGCTGTGGATGCCCCATCCTTGGAGGTGCTCAAGGCTGGGCTGGATGGACTCTGGCAGCCTGAGCTGGTGGGGGGCAACCAGCCCATGGCAGGGGATTGGAGCTGGGTAGGTCCTTTCTAACCCAAACCTTTCTGTGATTCTCTGGCAGAGATGGACTAGGACAAACAGATGACATGGGGACAACGAAGGATGAAGGTATGTGACATCCCCTTTAACCACTCCCGGGACTGGAAATCTCACCACTTCAGGAGCCTGTGGATATCTATAATACTCACAAGAAGGCCCCTGCTCCCACTGCTGGGACTCTCTGAGCATCTAGGGGGAAAATTAAAAATAGCAATAATAACTATTAAAAAAAAAGAAGAATCAACAGGAAGAATGACAAAGCTGCGAAGTCAAGCATTCAGACTTGGAAAATGCCAGAAGTTCTGATCATCCAAGGCTTAATTCCTCCCTGTTCCACACATGCATTTCCTTGAGCAGCCTGAGTAGAGTTTTAGGCAGCAGAACAAGTGTCGGCTCATAGACATGGGTCACACAGTGTGATGCTACTGGCTACCACTATAACAAACGCATGACATGGTTAGTGGGAATCGTGGTGATGTTGGACTAGACCATCTTAGTAGTCTTTTTTAACCTTAATGATTTTATGATGCTAGGAAACACGTTCCCAGCTGCACTCAGACTTGGTTCAAGTTATCAGCACATTAATTCACCCTGTTTATTGCCTAGTTCACAAAGGAATCCTGGCTCCTATCCCTATACAAAGGAAAAAAATAATGGGGATAACAACAGACAGACCCCTTAAGCCCCAGCATTTTAAATAGGGCCTTTGTGAGAGAAGACATCACGCTGCTACAGCGTGCTGGTGTACAAGGATGTACAGAATGGGCTAACAGGGTGCATGCACACAGCTCCAGATAAAGGCTGCCCCATCTGTAGATCAGGAAAGGAGGCCCAGAAAGCAGCTCACTACAAAACAGAACCAGCAGCAGCACAGTGCTTCTGCCACAGCTTTACAATGTTGTTGCTCCCAAGTTTTGTTTCTTTTCGTTTTTGTTTCAAAACTGGCAAAGAGATGAGGGTCTTCCATTGCTTTTGTGTATAGAATTTTGTGTATAGTATTAGAAAACGCATCTGCTCTTTAAAAATTCTGGTACCATTATTGGTTTTGCATGAACTTTGTGTTGCAAAGCAAATGGGAGTCTGAGCACTTCGAACATTCAAATATAATTCCATTAAGTTTTCAATTAGCAGTTTGCCCACGTACATGCAAAATAAATTGATTTAGCACCTTAGTCCTGAGATACCGAAATCTAAATGGAGGTTTTTTTCTTCCTCTATTGTATCCTGTCTGCAAATATTAGTTACCATAACGGAATATCACGTAAATCAAATAACCACCTCTCTTTCATAATCACGCTGGCAGCTGCAGTGCCATGTTTCAATGGCTATCCACTGGAACTCATTAAGGAAGCATTATGTATAGTAAATTAAAATGCAGGGTCTCTGATCTGCAGACAAAAGGATGACAAAGCTTATCAAATGTGTGCTGTGGACTTCTCATTAACTCGGGGCTTTAAACGGCATTGTCCTCCCTGAGCAGGTTCCTGCGCTCGAGGATATTTCTGTGTGTAATGAGCAGCCTGTATCTGGCCTTGTGGAAATTGCTCTGAAGGGAAAGCTGTGTTCCTTAATCAAAATAAGAAGAAATGTTGATTGGGATGAGATTGTGCTCTGAGTCAGCTCCCAGAAATTTGGTTGCTGCAAAGAGCACCAGCATAACTTACTCTCAGCCAAGCAGAGTTGCTCAGAGACAAACGGTGCCTGTGAGGACATATGGTCACATATCATTTCTGCTGCTGTGACAGAAGCTGGTCTGCCCCGAAGCTCTCCAGGGCAACAGAGGGGTTCTCTTCCATCCTCACTAGGAACCACAACCAGAATCCTGTTGGCAGGACTCATGTTCTTGCCATCTCCTTCCCCTGTCACAGCCCTGCATGTGTCGTGGGTAAGTTCCACAGACTGTAACAGTCTTTTGTTGTTCACTCCAATGTTGTGTCTTGGGTGACTGTCCTTTACATTATAGATGGAGCACAAAGCATCTACACCACTCAACACGCTAAGCTATTGGAAAAACAACCCAAGGTCCCAACAGCTGACACAAATTTTCACAAGTTCAATGCAGGGATGTACCGAGCATTTCTCAGTGCATCTGACAGATGCATAATTAGCTCTGCCCAGAAGCTCTGCAATAATACTGCTGGACTTGCACTGAACATGACAAAGCAGACAACACCAGTGTGCTTCAGTACATCTCTGATTTCCCCAGTGACAGCTCTCTTTGAGGAACATCATTCATTCACCAGAAAATTAAAAAACACATCAACAAACTGCCCACATCCAGACAAGGGCTTAATTAACTACAGCCTCTTTAATCCAACTGGGGGTATCAACGCCTACACCCTGTGCCTCACCTCTGAAAAGAGGAACCAAATCCATCTCCCAGAGATCATTTATTAAAAACTGCCATCAAACACTGCTCTGAGTTGCAAAATCCACAAGCAAAAAAGTGCAGGGAGGGAGTAAGCGCTAGGGCAGAAAAAGTAATACACGTTCTTTAAATACCAAGCAGTGAGCATGGTTTACACCTCAATAACTGAAGAAGAAAATTTTCCATTTCCAAAGCATTTTTTTATCTATTTTCAATGCATCTTGGTAATTACTTTTTGTTACTTCCCAGTGCTCAGCACGCTGACAAGCAGTGTACGTAAAATAAAGAACACCTGCAAAAGAAATAACGCATGGCAATGTCCCATGTTAGCAACACTCAGAAGTTGTCTCTGAGAAGATGCCAGCACAGAGGCCTCCCATGAGAGAGAAGCCAGAGAAACAACCTCCAGATACCGGATTTCAGCTCTGTCAGCCTTTCCAAAACCAAATTACGACACTGGCAAGACGCCTATTCCTGTGGTTGATCCATTTCCATGTGCTATCGCCTCCCTCTTGCAGTACCCAGGCCACAGGTACGTCGCTGGCAGATTAATTAAACAAGGGACCCACGTCAGAGCAACCTCATGAGCTCTCCCTATTTTCCATCAGCTCCTCCTGCAAAGGGCTAAAACTGCCAAACGTTCCATATCGTTTCAGCCTCTGCATCTCTGCACATGGACAATCCATCACCCATAGATGAACCGCTTACGCCAAAGACTTCAGAAATGCAAACAAGCTGGTTAAGATGGGAGTGAAATCTTGACCCATTCAGATTTTCTCCTAGTCCCACAACGTGGCTGTTTAGCAGTGTTCAGTGTAGAGGAATCAGAGGACACCAAGCAGGCGATCCCTTGCCCAAGCTTGGGCATCGCATACGTTGCTACAAGCACCCAACTTTCCTACACCAAAGACAAACGTGGGATTAAAATCCAGAGCCCTCCTGGAGTCCAAATTTTGGAAAACTGCTGTGTCGCAAGAGGCCATGTCTGGGTCTGAGAAAGCAAATCACCCACAGGAAAGCACTTTGTGGTCAGACCGCATCAGCCTTTCAAACTGCTGAGGTCCTGTTTCAAAGTCCCACAAACTCCAGCTCTCTGGTACTGCCTAAAAGCCCAAACCGTGTGATTCGTCCCTTCCTTCCTCTCCCCCTCTCTCCTACTGCAAGACTCAGAAGGTCCTTGTGTTTATTCACATGTAACGAAGATAACAGCATAGCCAAGGAAAAATAAAACGAAGATTGGAGCCCCTAAGCTCTGCCAAATGAGTGAACCTTATACAAGCTTTACAGTTTTCTTCACTGCACACAGATGTGACAGAGTATTTGGAATAGTTACTGTTCTTCCTAAATAGTCATATGAGATGATGCATTACTGACCGACAGTGGAGGCTGCAAAACTCTACAGAAGTGAAAATAGGAGATGGAACCTTGCTCCTGCAGTTCAGTGCTTGCTGAACTACTCACATGCCACATAACTTTTCCTGGTTACCTCATTCCTCAAGAGAGCCAAAAGATTTGAAGACAACAGTCACAGAGGTAACTTCGATGCCAACAACCCTGGGAAAACAGGAATTTTTTGATTCTGTGAATGCTTGACAGCTCAGAACTTTTAGGTAATAAGGACCAGGAATACAGAAGGACACAAAAAATTATGAAGTATTTTTGACTGGATGGGTAAAACAAATATAACAGGCTGGGATAAACCTACTGCAGCACTTAGGATTTTATAAACATCTGCCCTACACACAGAGATGTGCTCCCACCTCCATGGCCTCTGGAAGAAACCAAAAAGATACATCTTGCAGTAAGGGTGGGATGAAATCAGGTGCACGGTGAGACCAGTGTGTTGAGGTCTTACAGGGATTTCTCAAGAATGTGTGTGTTTAAGGCTTGGGTTGGGCTCATGTCTCCCTGGGGAAGGAGCATGGGCTTCCTGTGCTGCTCACTTAAACTACAGAATGGGGTCAGATAGGGTTAATGCTGGGTGAGGGCCCAACCTTCTTGACAGAATAAATACACAAAACAGCAAAAACAGTGAGTGGTTTTAATCTGTATCGATGTCCTTGAGGAGCTCAGAAAGCCAAAGTAAACTTGGAGTGAGCCATGCCACCAGGCAGTGGGCACAAGGCTGAGGCATTTGATCACTCGTGACCCCAGGTTATAGCAAACAGACTGTAAAAATATTCAGATGTGGGGGTTGGTTTGATTTTTTAAACGTTTTCTTTTTCTTGTGGGTGTCACTAGATGGCAGAGCCCATCACTGGGCTTCCTAGTGACACATTCCTGCAGCTTTCAGTATTTGGATTTCAATTAAGGAGTAAATTCCTGAGGTTTTCAGTGGTGATCTCAGGGGTAATTACAAAATCAATGTCCTTTAAAACAAACAAAGAAAGCTTATAGGTTAATGATATGAGCGATTGATCCAACTTAATACACTATATATGGGACGATGACAGAAATTTAACCTTTGCTTTAAAAATTATTCAAAATACCATGCCATCATTTAAATCACCTGGGCTGAAAAGAGGCTTTAACACTCTGCTGCTTCTTTGTGTAAGACGCATCTACAGTACAAATAACAGGGATTCCACTTAGCCAAGAGACTGAACTGCATCCTCAGCATGCCTGGGTGCACAGGGATGCAGGAGGAGCATCGCTGCCACTCTCTTCGGGCTCTTAATTCAGTCTCCAACACAGGGCCACAACTGACAGTCAGCAGAGAAATGTGCACACGCAAAGATGTGCACACAGGTACGTGCAGAACAGGAGAGCAGCTCAGCCATCACTATAGCTGGGAACAACAGATTGCTCAAAACAACACAATCCTGCTATACATGTCTCTGGGCTGTTCTGTTTCTATGCATTTTCCAGTCAATACATTATACAGTATATTATAACATAATGTATTGTAGGAAACCCTACATCTACTGTTTGTTACAGCTCTTGGGAAGGAAGACAGAGGCAATCGTTGCAGGAGTCTGAAGGCGGCTGAAAAATTTTGCCTTTCCCCCAAGAAATTAAATAAATAAAAGCAGGGTTTACACAGCTTGTGGAAAATTAATATCCAGGAAATTAAATCTCTGTAACACCTTCATCTTATTAGCCTACTTTCCAATTACTTCCCTCCCTGTGATTACAAGGCACTCAAAAAACGAACCTCGTTGGGAGAGCACCATGTGCTGCTGTACGTGATAGCCCATCATTACTCCATCTGCGACAAGCAAAAGCCCTCATGCTTCAAGAACTGTTCTGCTGTTGTGTTTTTTTTTTTCCATAGCCACAGCCTGATGATCTCTCTAGAAAACTACAGTTCCAGACTATTTAATTTAGGAAGTGCTTGCTTTCATTTCATTTGTCCCAGAATTTCCTTCACTGCCTGAGGAGGAGAGGTGGCTCTGGTCCCTGAGTGCAGCCACTTATCTGTTGGAAAGAACCTGGTCTCCAATCTTTCTCCTCTTTTATTTTCCTCTTCAGCTCCTTCCCAGGGCTGGTCAGAAAAGCCTGGTATTGTTACACAGGCTTGTAAATCACTTGAACTAACCAAACTAAACCAGCCCCTTGAATATGCATGATGCACATCCATAGAGGCAGCACTGAAGGACATGACAAGTGCTGACAGTAGTTTGAGTCTATAAACGCTATGGCCACTGAAAAGACAAAAAAAAAAACAGGGTGAAAGTCCACGTTCATGGTTTAGTAATGGATCAAAACCAGTGAGAATGCCAAGGAGATGGCATTTGCTCGCACACAGGCTTATGTACATACAGAAAAGATGTTCTATGATCTCAGGCGTCCTGTTCTCTTTTTAAACCTAGATCCGAAAAAGAAGGAAGCTGCACATGTATAAAAAAATTCCCCCAACCCTGTGTGAGCTCCATGCTTTTTCTTAGCCCACGTTTTGCTCAGTTGCAGGGAATACAATTCACCATCACCATTTCAAACACCCCCGGGAACGACTCTGCCAGAGGAGTTTCCACGTGACCCAAAGCTCCTCTGTACAGCTTTCTCCCTTCTCCAGATCAGCCTGAAGAATGAGACTCCCAGATCCTTACAAGAGATTTGTTCAGCTCCCACTACTCTCCAGGGTAAAAATAGTCTTTAAGTAAAAATAACACATCTACATGTCTTGGATTTTAGTGTGGCATCCACAGCAAGCAACAGCCCTCTGAGTTTGGACGTGAGAATAACAGTACCACAATGACTACCAGCAAGAAGGTTTGCCCTTCCAGTGAAGAGTTGGCCCTGAAAACAGGAGAAAGCTAAAACTGCAAGCTGCCATTCAAGCAGTGTCCTGACTGCTCACCTGGCACAAGCAGACTCATAACTCTCCATGGGATTACTAAAATGCAGTATTGAAAGATGGTTGGCTTTTTTTTCTTTTTTCTTTTCAGTTTGCTCTGCTGCTTTAGTGGTCATGCCAGAATTGAAAGGCTTCACAGCCTTTTCTATGTTAAAAATCAAAAGATAAAGTTAAGAATTCAGTGTCAGGATTACTCAAGAAGCATGTAACTGGTGCAAAGCCTGGCTCAGAAGAGCAATCACCACCTCTGGCTTTAGATATCACTATTTCCAAATCATTTTCCAATATAAGCATACAAATACATGGTTACTTCAAGGATTTCTTTCTCAGCAGCAAGAGGACTGCTGAACGATGCTGAGGTATCTTTCAGTACCTATTTCAGCCTTTTCATTTGGCATCATAGCTGCAAACCAAAGACCTCTCCTACCCCCTCCCTCCCCACCATCCCACCGTGCCCTCGAAAGGACCTGACCTTGTTTGGCAGCCAAGAGAATCACCCGGATTGGAGCCACATAAAGATAATTCAAAACATCAAATACGCCTCACAGAAAGCAGCCTTGTTTGCAGCTTCAAGCAATGTTGAAATCGACATTAAACAAAAGCAGAAATGCTGGGAAGCAGCACATAGCAGTGAGGAAGCACAGGGCATTTATGAGCAGAAGTATTTGCACAAACATCTGTACAATTTGCTTTGAACTGGAGCATGTAAATGAGTGAAATATGAAATCCTGTGTTTTAAAGCAAGAACGAAAGTATCAATCCAGAGTTTTCATTTTTAATCTTTTAAATGACGGAGTTTGTTGTTACTCACAGATAGAGAATGTATAAAGCCATATGCATGCAATTATACAGCTTTATTCTGGCTGTTTCCTAAATTATTTTCCCTTGGGACTGGATACGAACCGTTACTATATTTGTTCTCCAGTTATTTATATTCAGATTTATCGCAAAAATCCTGCAACAGATTATAAGTTTTTGGCTAGGACTGGAATCATCTGAGAGAGATGTTTTGTTACATTTTGTTAGAAGTGTAATTACAAAAATATAAACATGCAATTTACATACAATAGATATTAAAAAAGTCAGCGTGTAACCCACTTAAAATAGTAGGCAGGATATTTATCTAAACTGTTTCAATTTAATGCAGATGTGCCCTGACAAATAAAAGTGCTTTGAAATCTGTCATCGTTCCCAGCTAGATAACCAATTGTCCATACCCTCTGGTTGCTGAATACTTTGCGTTGTAATAAACTGTTGGAGACAGTGACAGTGGCACTATTAAACATTATATTAATCAGGAAAGATTGGGAGCGACTCTATCAAGGAATGTATAGATAGGACAAGGACTAATGGATTTAAACTAAAAGGAGGGAGATTTACATTAGATATAAGAATTTCTCCATGATGAAAGCAGTGAGGCCCTGGCACAGCTGCCCAGAGAGCTGTGGTGCCCCAAACCTGCAGGTCCTCAAGGCCAGGTTGGATGGGCCCTGGGCAGCCTGAGCTGGTGGGTGGGAGCAGTGCCCATGGCAGGGGGTTGGAACTGGATCTGCTTTAAGGTCCCCTCCAATCCAAACCCTTCTGTGATTCTTTACTTACCTCATATTCACTCCTTTGACAACAGCCCAATGATACCCAGTGAAATTATCACATCTCTGCTAAAATTTGCCAAAATTCTAACTAAAATCAAGTCAAAATAAACAGTAGCAACACACACACAAAAAAAAAAAAAAAAATAGAAATAAAAAGTAAAAGCAAACCAGTATCTCATCCCACCAGAAAATCAACAAATCTTTCTTTAACTTTTAAATGGGATTAACAGCAGGAAAATGATTAGAAGGCCCAAGATATACGGACTAACTTCATTACTGGAAGCACATGGAAAGAAGGCAGTGGTGGGGCTCCAGGTGAGCTCCTCTGCAGCACTCTCTGCCTGTGAAAAGAGATGGGACTGTGCTGCATTTAGATAGCAGCATATGGTCTTTTCTACCATTGTTTCAGCTTTCTGTTATCTCAGAAACACCGACACTCACACACTCACAGCAGTTGTAGAGATTTTTGTTATTTGCATTTACCAAGAGCAGACTTTTAAGAAATTTAACACAGTTCAGCTGTTCCAGGTTGTGAGCACAATGTGTGTGCCATGAACATTCACCTCAGCTGCAGTGAGTGCATTTTTACAGATCAGCAGCAAATGCATTTCATGAATTTCAGCTACCAGCATCATCAGCCAAGGACAGCTGGGCAGAAGGACGAGAGGTCATTTCGAGGAATGAAAAGCATTTTTGTGCATTTCTTTTTCATGTTTGTATAAAGTCTCATGATGGACAGGTAAAAAATACGGCAGATGAGCAAACTGTGCTTCCAGGAAACGGAACCTGTTATCACTGCCAGCTGGGTGAGAAAAGGGATTGTCTCCTCTGATCCATACTGGTGCTGTCTCACCCTGAGCACTGCGTGCACATTTGGGATACAATATAAGAAAGGAATGAAATCATTAGAGAGGATTCAAGGGAGGACTAGGAAGATGGTGAAGCGCTTTGGGGCAAGTTGAATGAAAAGTGGCTGAGGTCCATGGTGTGCTCAGCCCAGCGCAGAGCAGGCTGAGGGGAGGCCTGATGGCGGCTGCAGCTCCTCACAGGGAGCGGAGGGGCAGCTCCTCCCTGCTAGGATTCTAGCAAGTTGCAGCATCTGGGAACACGAGCCACCCCTTGGTGTCGTAAACAGGACACTCTCCCAAAACAATGGCTTTGGAAGTGACTGACTCACTGAGGGTCTCACTGCAGTCAACGGTGATTTAAGGTTGGGGAGAAATTCCATCTGGCGTTGGACGTTTCAGAGCAGTGTTTTCTGTCTCTGGGTGATGATTTACAGGAGATGATTACCCATTTCTCATTACAACCAAAAGTGAGATTAAAATGTTTTGGAGGCAACTGCTTGTATCAATCTTACAGTGCGGGCTGAGAGTGAGGCTGTCTGCGACAGTGGCAGTGGCACACTGCTCTGGGTGAGGAATCATTAAAAGCAAATACCTTCTAGTAAAGAGAGACTGCAGACAGGGAGAATTACAGTCAGCTAAAGAGTGTTTCTGAAAGCTGGCCAATACACACACAAACGCAGCCAAAATGCACTGACCATCTTCTGCTGATTTCATCTCAGAATGGAAAAAAACAAGGTGAAATCTCTAAAACCATACCAACGCTGTGTACAGGAATAGCGCATCTACTTAAACTACCTATACTTAAATTATCTCTTAGAATCATAGAACTGTTTGAGTTGGAAAGGACCCTTAATGATCATCTAGTCCAACTCCCCTGCAATGAACAGGGGTATCCACAGCGAGATCAGAGCCCCATCCAGCCTGACCTTGGGTATCTCCAGGGACAGAGCATCTGCCACCTCTCTGGGCAACCAGTGCCAGTGCTTTAGCACCCTTACTGTAAAAAACACCTTCCATCTATCCAATCCAAATCTTCCCTCCTTTAGTTTGAAACCATTTCCCTTGTCCTATCACAGCAGAACCTGCTAAAGAATCCGTCCCTTTCCTTCTTCAAGTGTGGCTTGGTGACTGCACCATTCAGTTCCCTCAGGAGTCTGGGATGCATCTCATCAGGACCTGAAACAGTTCAGGTTCCTCAGGAAGTTGCAAACCAGTGCTTCACTTACAGCAGGAGGGGCATTGCTCTCCCAGTTCCCACCTTCTGAACCATTTGCTCAAGGGCTGAGTATAGAGAGGGCTGCCTGTCTTGCTCACTTGGGGGATACACCCTCCTGAACTTTCCTTTTTTGGTCTGTGACTCCTTTATGAGTAATAAATTAAAGTGCAGGAAGATGGACGACTTAGCGACTGGTCAGAGACAGCAGCCTTGGCCATGCACACAGCCCTCGTGGCACAAGTTGTGGCCTGCAGGAAGAACTCTGATACTGCTAGGGCTAAGAGGCAGGAAAAAAGAAACAGGGAGAAGACCCTCTTGTTATCCAACTTCAGATTGCACCACAATGTCCACTGAGGGTGGAAGAAAATTAAAAAAAAACCACATAACACCAAGACAAAAGTCACCTTGTTACTATCAATGAATTTAGCAAATACTTGAACAGCTGAAGTTATCGTTTTCAAGGGATCTTGCAAACACCTGAACAATGGCAGTTGCTAACAGTAGCTACATCCGAGCGGCTGATCCAGCGCAGTAAGAAATGCAGCTCACAGGGATGTTTAGCATGCTGCACATCAGAGCTAAATATATCATAATTACAGACTACTTCATTCTGTCACAGGGGGAGACAGACATTGCTCTCTCTGCCTGTCTGCCCACTCCCATGCCTGACATCACTTTTTTTTTTTTTTTTTTTTTTTTTTTCCCCTTCTAGAAATGAAAAATAAAAACAAAAGGCTTTACTGTAATGCTTTACTGCTGGGTCAAGAACACGCTCCGGGGGTGGTGGCGGCAAAGAGGAACTACAGTGGAAATACAAACAGATACCTTCCTCCTAAAGTGCTTTGATGTGCCATTCCTATGAAGGCTGGATTTCTTCCATTTACAGCTTTGGGCCTGTAAAGACTTGACACTTTTTTTAAATTCTTTTTTTTCTCCCAGATATCCTTTACGTAGGACCCTTTTCTGACCCTGCAGTAATAACAAACAGAAGAAAAATCCATGTGCCTTGTTATCAAAGCCATCTGCAGAATTTAAGCTTTCATTTAAAAATCAAAATTAAGCTTCTAGCCTTTAAAGGTCGTAGAGATAACCTTCTCTATGTGAACTGATCCACAGCCATCTTCTGTTCCTACAGATGGACAACTCCCGTGTCAGCTTTCCTTTGGGTTCACAACTGCTCCCTCTAGTCAAACTGACACCTGGGGGAAAGCAGCTTCACAGATAATGGCGTCTTGTACCTCTCAGGTGAAATAGCACCAGTTGCTCCCTATTGATGTTTAAAGCTGATAAGCAGAGGCAAAGTAAGGCTTTTCCTGGAATCTCCATAGATTCACAGGACTCAAATGTGGACCTCTATAACAATCACGCATGTCTGTATCTGAATACTTGGTGAGACACCACTTTTGGGAGTGATTCATCTCACCAATGTACTGTGTCTGCAGACGAGAGGCAGGGGCTTCTAGGTGGGACTCCTCAGATCCATTTTAGTCACTGATCTTAAGATGAACTGCTCTCAAGATGGTTGAGGTTCAAATTCAGAATGGCTTTGGTGCATATACTTCTACTGGAGACATAGCAGATTAAGGAAGATACAGCAAAAATGACTGCCCTAGGTGATGGATGAGCCTCATTGAGGAGATTAAATTTTCCCAAGTCCTCAGTTAATCACAACAGTGAAAAACCTTCTCTTCCTTCAAACAATCACCACCATGATCTTGACCACAGAAACATGCCTTGTTGGCCAAATTGGTAGCAGCAAGCATTCGTCCATCATGTTCAGTCTCTTATCTCCAAATGAGGTTTCTCCCTCCCAGAGAAGAGAGAAAATCCCAGAGAGTAGAGAAAAAAAACCCAAATTAAATAAAAACAGACACAGAGAGATCTGACACACGCTCAAGTAGTGATGTATTGAGAAAAAAAAAAAAAAAAGAAAAAGAAAAAAAAAAAAAAAAAAAAAAAAGCATCCATTCTGATCCTGGTAGGTAACAAGTTCAGGAAGAGATACAAGGAATTTATTTTATTTATCAGCAGCACAGAGAGTCATGACTATTTAAAATTTCCTGAAGGCAACACAGGTAATCTTCATTCTACTCAAAGGCTATCAAGGGCCAGGATGAGCAGGTGGATGTATGACTTCTAGTTTTCAACAGCAAAAGCATGAAGCAAGCACAGCTGTCCAGTAATATGTTTTTCTTTTCCAGAAATAACTATTTGAAAATTTGAAAGTCTCCAAGCCATGGATACATTACCTGTCTCTGTTACTATTCTGATATTTAACGACAGGAATGAAGCCACTGACCAACATCTTCATTGATAAAAGTAAATACACTGAGATCCTTGCTGCCATGTCTTTTTGCAGTGATTAAAGTCTCCTCTGATCTCTGTTCAGTGTGTGCATAGCTGAATAGATGGAATATGATGATGGGCTTTTTGGTTGTACTCATTTTGAAAACAAATTTTCTTCTTTGCTTCTCCTTTTGTGCCTCAGAGGATTGAATTAGCCCTTTTTGCTACAGCACTACAATGAGAGGTAGCCTCCTCACTTTCTGCACCTTCAGCTGTCTTTATGTCATCTGTAAAGATTTTGTACCACTGTCTAGGTTGCTGCTAAAAATACTATGCAGTATAAGCTCAAGAAATGTTTCCAGAGGCACCTACATAGAAATAATCTCCTCACTGGTACCTTCTTTCTACAAGTTTTATCAAAAGGACTTGGTGTCACCAAGTCCAGTGCTTTGGAAAAATGCAACTATACTGTAACAGCGGACTTATTAAGCAGGTCTCTAAATCTTGGACTGGAAGAAAATATCTTTATAGATGTAATATTTTAGTAATGGAGTGATATCAAGGGAGCTTTTACTTTATCTAACAAAGCAGTGAAGTATGAAAGGAGATGCAGAAAAGAGACTGAAAAAAAAAATGCCAAAAAGCAGCAAGTGTTGTATTCTAGCACAAAGCTAAAAGAATCACTGAGCAATATATCATTTTCACTATTCAGAAAGATTAAGAATAGTCCTTCAGGGTCTTAAATTCTTTGACTGGATTAGAACAAACCACTCTATGCCTATATTAATAGCAATAAAATGCATTTGGAGCAGGTTTGTAAAGCAAAGTAAGTGCTGAGGACCACAAAGTTATGCTGTCTGCATTAGGGATCCCACTGCCATCGTGGCCGCAATAGGGAGACTTATCATCAAGTCTGCTCTTACAGCTGCATGCCCAAGCTGCTGGATTACACCAGGTGCACCTCTTCCAGATCAGTTTTCCAAAATGGAAGCCAGTTTGGGCACTTTGACACCATTCCTCAGCCTGAAGAAAAATCCACTAAGTGGGGACAAGCAGAACAGCTACCCAAATCCCTCCTGGTCCCAGCAGATCCATGTATGTGCCGACAGCTGGAAGATTTAAAAGGAAGATTAAGAAGATGTGAAAGGTAAGCAGAGCTCACTTATAATAAATAACCAGATCATTTTATGAGTCGGGAAAAAAATGTTCTCTACTAGTGTCATATTTTCAGGCCTATTCTACTGACAAAATGCAAAGCTCTTAGTAACAGACCTAAGAGAACATCATTAACACATTTACCAGTAAAAGAAGTACCTAGAGGACACAGCCTTTGAAGAAACAGTGGGACACTGCCTCAAAAAGAGCGAACGGCTTGGTCAACTCACCTCAAGATCATAGAATCACAGAACGGCTTGGGCTGGGAGGGCCCTTACCGGTCATTTACCTACAGTCCCCTGTCACGGGCTGCCCAGGGCGCACCCAACATGGCCTTGAGCACCTTCAGGGACGAGGCACCCACATATTCTCTGGGCAGCCTGTGCCAGGGCCTCACCGCCCTCTGAGTAAAGAATTTCTTCCTAATGTCTAACCTGAAGATATCAGAATACAAATACTTTTGCCTGAGCTTGTGGGAATTATGGCTGGTCGTGCGGTGCGCATGGCTCAGGACATGCCCAAGCGCTCAGTCCCACAGCTCAGAGCTTCCTGTAGCAAACATGTAGCAGAGGAATGTGGTCTCACCACAAAGCCCTCAGTGTAGATGAAAACCAAACATAAGGCACTTGGACTACAGCTCCCATGAAATAGCACAATATTTCTAAACAATTTTTTCCTCAGATTTAAGCTTTTTAAAAAAAAAAAAAAATTGTTTTTTTTCCTTATATTCTTTGTCTGAAATTGTTTGAGCTTTGGCCAGTATATTTGATTATTTTTGTTTTTAACACAAACAAAAAAGGCATTATCCGTGGAGCAGGGCACACTACTCTTTCTTTTTTAGCTTTCAAAACAACCATTTTCTCCATTAGATCACATTTGTTTGCTTTAGACTTCAGAAATAAATAGCGGATGACATTATGCTACAGATACTGCACGCGTTTGCTTTACCCATTTTTGTATTCACTGCAAGAAAAATTTCCTTGGTGAACATTTCCTCAAATGCTACTCCTCCCCCTGAAATGTACTACACCCCTTGGAAATGGTGCAACCCTTATCATTGGAGATAATCCCGGCCTGTTCTCAAACACTGCAATGAACCTTGCACACAGCCTTTACAGTACTAAGGGGTCTTTATTTTCTATGCTTGTTTTTTTTTTTTTGAAAACGTTGGTGAATTTGTCAGCGTTCCTCTCACCCACTGCTTCTTAAGCAACTGGAAACAAACAGGCGTGGGTAGGTGTAGAACAAAATACATTTAAACAATTCTCACAGGAACGCCATTTGAAATCAGAAGAAAACAACAAAACCCACAAGCAAACACAAATCAGATTTGTCCTGCCGTTAGTGCTATTTTGCTACTTTGTGGCACAGCACACTGTAGAAATCTTCATTAAATAAATTTGAAAAAATAACCTAAAAAACCCGCCACAAAAAGTGAAAAACAGCAACAGCCTCCAGGACCTTCACAGAGAAAGGCGCTGGGAGCAGATCGGGCACTGCCCACCATCCAGGCACAGATTTCTGCCACAACAGCTCTGAAGGCTTTGACCTAAAACAGTCAAAAGCATAAAAAAACCCATGGGTTTCGAGTGATGGTCAAGGCTCTGGGCAACTGCACTGTAGCCAAACACCTGATTTCTTTCAGGCCAGCCTGCTTTGTCCTACAGCAGAGGGTCTGCCCAGACAAGGACACTGCGAAGACACCGCTGTGTGTTATGAGGTGGTTGTGGTGCCTTCTCCTTACCCAGCAGCAGGCTCCAGGTCCTCAGCAGAATGACTCATCAACCTTCTTTCTCTCAAGGCATGCAGCTTTCCACCCATTCTGCCCCAAAGAAGCCCAAGGTATATGCTTCTCTTCAGCCTTCATCACCAACACAACAGATGATGGGTTAAAAAACAAGGGCATGCGTGAAAGCCTTCTCAGGGTCCAGTCCAAGATTGCAAATGTAATTCCTTCAGGAATACAGGCACGCATATTTAAAAACAAAAGGCAAAAGCGCTGCCAAGCAAAACATTTCTGTGCATGCACACGCTGCTCCGTGCGGGGAGGGAGTGAACCACACAAGACAAATTTTGGCCATCTCACTTAATGCTCAAGCTTATCATTATGAAAGCAAAGAGACAGCTGGGCCAGATGATCAAAGGATACATTATTAGATCATCACCACTGATGTCTAAAGCAAACACAGTGGGACCACATCCTAGATTTAGATTGGAGGCATTTGGTCCGTGTGACGTCATTTGGTCTGTATGACGTCATATGACATCTGTATGACATCATATGGGGTGTCTGATGTCATTTGGGGTGTTTATGTCACTTGGGGTGCGGGACATCATTTGCTCTGTGTGACGTCATTTGGTCTGTATGACATCATATGGGGTGCAGGACATCATTTGGGGTGTTCTATGTCATTTGGTCCGTGTGACATCATATGATGTCTGTATGCTTTTACAACTGAAAACCTAAAGACAAACAGCGGGTAACTTCCCTTGGATTTGTGCTCCTTGCAGTATGTGTTTGCATACTATATGATCAGACTAATTTAATCTTTTAGCCATTAAAAAGGGTGAGGGTTTTGTGGTGGAGAAATAAATAAATAGAAGGAGTGGGAAGGGCTCCATTCATTTTTGTTGGGATCACCATGATGTAGAAACTGGATCTAAAATATTCCTTGGAATGCAAAAAGCAGATTCTTACAAAGCTTTGGATTTACACATGTGGAGTAAGGCCATTACTTGTCACGCTGCCCAAACAAGTGGCATTTGGTGGAGGAAAGGCTCGTGACAGCATTCCTCTATGAGACAGCAAAGACAATTCTCTACTCTTCAAGAAAAGAATATTACTATCTCATCTGGAGCAGTTGTTCTTTTTCTCCTTAATAACCAGTTGGAAAAGCAAATAGTTCATCCTTAAAAGTTTGCTTCTCTGTGTAATGAATGTGAAACAAGCTTCACAGAAAAATGTTTTTGGTGATGGTGTTGGTTTGCGTGTTTATGTTTTGTTTTGTTTTGTTTTCTTAACAAATATCCTAAAGCTGTCAATATTCATTTTCTGTTAAGTGATCAGTGATCCAATTAATGTCATCTGGCACAAGGCAAAGCAGCCTTAGGATGCACTTGTTGACAGCTGCACTTAACACAGGTTTAGAATTAGAGTCTGCACTGATTCCTTTCTCTCCTTGTCCAGCGTGCCCTACAGCAGAGTAATTGACAAGCTATTATGTGCTTACACTGTTTTTTCTGGGATCATGACTTACAGTAAATATGTAAATGGCAGTAGTCTTCATTAACATTTTCTTACACAGTCTTAAAAAAGATTCTTAATACCAATGTTAAGTCTCAAGAGCCACACATCTGCTCTCCCAGCTCGCTTACAATGCAATGTCATCCCAAAGTGTGACGATGTCAAACCTTACTCTTAGCAGCACACAGAACCTCAGCCAAACAGTGCTGTCAAACCTGTCACTCGTGCCTGGGAATAAGAGAGAAGTGCAAGGCAGAGCCGAGCCTCAACAGCTGAATGTTTATAAAAATGTGCATTAACTTTGCACCTCCTCTGTGTGGAAAAAGAGCCTTGTGGTTGTTGACCTCTGCTGCTCTCCCTTCTATCTGCTGATCCATGCAATGGGAAGGAACCAATTTTGAAAACTCATCAAACTCTACCATCACGACAGAGACGTCCGGTGTCTCTGTAAGAAAGCTTAAATTTGCAACAGTATTTCCCAGAGGAACTGGTGTTTCAGTGACCCAGCCAGCTAACTACAATGGAAACACTATCATGCCTCAAATGTCCTTGTACCCACAGAGGGCCCTCATCTCCCTGGCACTGGAGCACCTCACACCAGCTAATGATTTGAACTAGGAAGAGATAACTTTTATCCCTGCCAACAGACCAGAAGTACGTGGTATCAAATTCTCTCCAAGGTCAAGAGAAGCTTCCTCTATACTTTTCAGGACCTGGACCTACTTGATTTGCTGAGAAGTTTTCAATGTACCACTAGTAGAGTAGGAAACTGGGAGGTTTCTGTTTACTGAACGCTGCCTATGCACCATGCATGCCCCACAAATCTGCCCCAAATCAGCTCATGGATCCTCTCTACCATACCCATGAGCTGGGCAAAGGAGAGAGACATAAAAGAGCAGGAAGTCTTTCTAATCACCATAAGCAGGCATGTGTTAGGTGACACAATTGGTCTATCCATGAGGTGAGCTAGAAACTGCCTTAATTAATGACTTCATCCTCCTTCCCCATGAGGATGCTACAGGACTTCAGAGTGGAGCAACATTTCTCTGTGGAGGAGCACAGAACTCTAGAGTCTACATGAAAAGCTTGTTGTATTCTCTGACCAGCGTCACCAGTACAGCACTTATATTAGCATAACTAACAGATTTAAGCAGAAAATGAAGTTAAGGCATCATTCTATGATTCTGTGATCTGTAAGCTGTAAACAGTGTATTTCCTTTTGCTTCAGCGTCCCAGCTCTAGGCAGTTGTAAAGAAGGATGCTGTGGAAGATGACTTTGCAAAGTCTTAACGCAGAACTCTCAAACAATCTGTTCAGCAGATCTCTATCTTGAAAAGGAAAAAAAATGAGTTTTGTAATGAAAACTAGAAATACCATGTAGCACAACTAAAAACTTCAATTTGCTATGCGTTCTTTATTCCTACATTATCTATTTATTCGTCATAATCAATGAAAAATAGTCCATGAATAGATACTACAGAAACATGAACAGACCATGAATAAATACTATATATGGGTACCAAAGCACTAAAGAGTGCCTAGAGCTCATATGAATCATGCTAAATGCAAGTTCTTCATAATTAATCAAAATAAATAAATCAGAAATACCTCTAAAATTAAGGTTATTATTTCATATCAGTGGTGAATATCTCAAACTGTCTTTATCTGGAAAAGGGCTCCACAAAGAAGAAATAACCATTCACTGTGCATCTCTGTATTATAAGACTGTAGGCTTCTACAAAATGGAAAACACGGTATACAAAGAGCATGTGGGGAAGTGAAATACCATCTATCAGCCATCCTGTATGATGCCCATGTAGGACACCAACACCTGCTAAGTGATCATTTATACTGTTCTCAAAGTATTCACTCCCAGTTGCCACGGGAGACCTTTCAAACAAGTGCAAACAAATGGAAAGAAAAAGTACATTACTTTTTATTTTGTAAATGAAATTATATGAAGTAGAATGATTGATGGAATCATTATAAAATCAACTCCAAAGAAATATAGCTGCTGCTCTACATGGTTGTTGTTGTTTTTTTTTTCCTCTAAGCAAGCTTCAATAGATCATTTAGCTGGTTTCTCCCTACACTTTCCCTTTTTTTCCCTTCTTCTTCTTCCTGGTTTTCTTTTCTTTTTTTTGGTTGTTGTTGTTTAAATCCCTTGGGGCAGAGCCAAGAATCTCAATGTGCCACAATAATCACGGTTACTTATTTCCAACTTGTATCTGTAACATCATGTTATATCAGCTCAACCTGGCATCAACACGGTGCTCCTTGATGATGAGCCTAGTCAGGAATCCAATCTGTTCCTCATTATGTGATGCTAGGGAGATGTGGGAGGGTAAGAAATGGAAAGGAGAGAAGGGACAGTGAACCAGGCAGCAGGGAGCAGAATGAGATATCAGGAATAAGAAGGTTATGATGGACAGAAGTGTGAAGGAGAAATATATTTCAGAGACAGAAAGAGTGAAAAATAAAAACTAATGACAATGAACCAGTGAAGTGAACCGATGACAAACTGGGTTGGCTGGGAAGGAGAAAAACACGGCAGCCTGAGTCAGTAAAGTGGAAGTGAGAAATCCTGCTGAAAACAAACCCTCTTGGAACAGAGTCCCATTCCTCCACAAAGCGTAGGCTTTTTTAATACTTCTTCCCAGAGCTTAATTTGCTGTCAGAATTAAAAATAATAATAACAATAAAAAAAAATCAACAGAAAAGAAAAACTTTCAAGGCAGGTGAAAAGAACTCCCACACCACCTCACTCCCAATAGGCCATGATTTTCTCTAACTGCAAGTGAATAATCAGGTTCCCTCCAGGGCAAATCGTTAGTGAAAAACCAGAATTAAGCAAGGAAGGGAACACCTGCTTAATGAGTAGATTTGCTTTTCCAAAAAAGCTGGTATGTAGGTAACATTATGCAGAGCTGCAGCAGAGTTAAGGTGTAGGCGTGAGTTTACACAGTCAATTAAGCATAATTTAATCACATTTGAATAATTAATAACGAAGCATTTTAATTGCAGACAGTTGTATGTTGTGTCATGTTGGGCACCTCACAAAGCCCAACATGCAAACATGAGGCAGTCAGCGTACCCAGGCTGTTTGTAGCTGCCTGTGCCTGGGACACAATGTACAATTAGTTTCATCCCTATCAGTACATTTGCTCCCTGCCTCTTGCAGGACACAGAATGGGTACAGTTCCTGAGATGATCGTCAAAGTCCCTTACATCCCAAGGTATTCTTTGATTCTATAATAAAGGAGCTGTTCAACATCCTTTGACATTCAACATTGCGGGCCACCTATGATATCAAGGCAGAGGAAACAAGATGATGACTATCAAAAGCAGCAGTTGGGAAAATGCACCCATATGGTACTGAAAGTCTGGTCTCATCTAAACCTATGTGTGCCTCCCTACAGGTATAGAGGTATATCACATGTGAACATGGCACTTGGGGAGATGGTTTAGGGATGGGACATTGTAGGTCAGATTGATGGCTGGACTTGATGAATTTGAAGTCTTTTTCAATCTAAATGATTCTATGATCTTTTCAAGAGTCATCTCCAGAGGGCTCCTTGCACAGCACATGGATTCAAAGACTATTCATTCCTCAGCCACAAGCCTCTTCCTTTTTCCTCCTTTTTTTTTTTTTTTTCTTTTTTTTTATGATACTCTAAGGAAATCCAGATGCTTCATTTCAATTGCCTGCTGGAGCACCACACATACTGCGAAGGCTTTATTCAGCTATCAGAAGAAGTAAGTATGTATGGCTCTGGTCTCTATGCTTTCAAGTCTCTCAAAGATTTCTAAAGCAGTTACTGACTAGGTTTGCCCTGTAATTCTTGCATGATGGTGTGATTAATACAAGTTTCCTTAGAACTAGCTGAGGTTGATTTCCACATCTCACAGCCAATTAATCAAGAAGCAGTACAAGCCTTTTTGGGCCGGAGGATGATACACACAAAAGATTTTGAGCAGAATGCAAGATAAGGGCACTGAGAGATGCCTGAGGGAGTAGGATTGCAGAAGAGCAGTTATTTACAACTCCTTTTGGACAACACAGATCTTATGGCAGCTGTGCATGGATGCAGTGAGATGCCAGGTCACCTAGATGTGTAAACATGTCAAAAATCACCAAACCCAAAATTTAAAGGTCACGCACAATAAGCAAGCTGGAAAGAAAGGGAAAGGATGTAATGGAAAACTTGGGAAGCAGTATGGATAAGCAGTTGGTGTTAAGTTCAGAAAACTATCAGACTATATGGGTTGATCTGTATGTAAAAAGTAAGTATACATCTCCTAGTCACTACTGTACAGAGGAATCTGCCATTCACTGAGACAGCAAGACAGCCAGCGTAATTTGTTTACAGAGAGAAAAATCCAGCACTTTCAATGATAATTTGTTCCAACGGACTGTAACTTAAAAATGCATCTCACTTTCTACACGAATTTGCCTGCCTACTGCTTTCAGACCCCAGTTTGTGCTCTGCCTTTCTTCCCTAGGTTGAAGAGCCCTTTAGTGCTTAATGTTTTCTCATCTTGATGGTCCTTAATGCTCACAGTGAAGAACTAGCCATTTCAGACAATTTTCCTTTCAAAGCTTGTTATTTTAAAGTAACTGCATACCAAAGTTAAAAATCACAGAAGTGTCTAGACTAGTGAATTCCCTGTGATAACGTGCTTACCGAGCAGGATTAATGGCTAAAGCTCAACTTAGCTGGTCAGCTGTGTAATAGTGTCTTGTTTATCTAACACTGTTACCAAAGGCTTTACAAATTGCCTGTATAAAGTCTGCCCATCACTGAAATCATCCACTTCATCACTGCAGGCTGGTGGCTGTTTAACATGGCTGAGCAGCAATATGAACGTGAACGCAGGGCTGCAGGCTGCTCACAGCACTGGGCCCTTTCCCTGGCTACCTACTGACAGCTCTGTTCTGCTTTTCAGGGCTGCTCCTTGAACAATGTCACAAAGGATATCATATTGCAGTATAATAGCACTCTAAAATCAAGTTGATATTTTAACCTCTCTACACACCACTTGTGCATAGGAACAGACTGTTCTGATTGCCATCTACATTAAATGCTACATGGACAACAACTGGATGTGCTATGGAGCTGCATGCACAAATCCATGCTTGCTGGAGTGGTGGTCAGCACCATACCCTATTGCTACGCTTGCCCTAGAAGCCCATACAAACACTGTTCTTAGCAGCTTACAAGCTACTCATCCAACTGCAACCACTCAGACTGAGATTTTCCAAGCCAGGCTGTCTGCATCACGGTGAGTCCTTTCAAAATTTTTACTGCAGGCAGTCCAATCACTTTATTACAACTGCTAATAAATCAGACCTGTCTGAAAATTTCCACTGTCCTTGAGTTTGGGATGATGGACTTGAATTTGGTAAAGGAGAAGCCTTTATGTCACAGATATATTTGCTTTTCTCTGTTCAAATGCTGGCTGTCTTCTCTCCCAAATTATAAGCGCTCCAAAAGCTGATGCTCAGAAATGCTTGAAGCTTATTTCCTAAAAGCAATACCACTGCACCATGGGTGAGGTGAACTCCGTCTCAAATAGGATCCTCATACTACTGCTTGTACTGGCTGCACTAAGCCTAAGCACCTTGTCTTTGTTGTGTGTTCAGAAGGATATCCACATTAATTTACTGCAGAATGAAGCTTTTGTTTTGGATGTTAATTGTCCCCTGGTATGGGACAACTAAGGATCTATATACATATAGATTTATGACAGGGGAATGAGAGGATGAAGAGAGGTCCATGGAAAGGAATATAGGGTTCTGATTGATGGCAAGTGGAGTGTGAGTCAGCAGCATGCCCTGGGAGACCAGCACGGCCACCAGTATATAGGAGGGACTGTCCCCTCTGCTCTGCAATTTTTGGCCTCACCTCAAGTGCTGGGTGCAGTTCTGGGCATGATAACATACAAAGGACATAGAACTGTTAAAGAATATGCAAAGAAGGGCTACAAAGATGGTGTAGGGTCTGCAGAGCAAGGTATATGAGGAACAGCTGATGTCCGTGGTGTGCTCAGCCCAGAGCAGAGCAGGCTGAGGGGAGCCTGATGGCGGCTGCAGCTCCTCGCAGGGAGCGGAGGGCAGCGCTGAGCTCTGCTCTGTGTGACAGCGACAGGGAACGGCATGGAGCTGTGACAGGGCAGGGTGGCTGGGGGTGAGGGAAAGGGTCTGCAGCACAGGGCGGTGGGCATGGAACAGCCTGCCCAGGGCTGTGGGCACAGCCCCGAGCTGCTGGAGCTCAGGGGGCATTTGGACAGTGCTCTCAGACATTGGGTTTGGGTTTTGGTTGGAGATGTGTGGAGGTGGGAATTAGACTGATGATCCTTGTGGGTCCCTTCCAACTTGAGATATTCCGTTATTCTATTATTCTGTTCAAACTCTGCCCTAAAAACTTTGATCAAATAAAGGCCATGCTCTGAACAGCTGAAGCCAAGAACCAGCCAGAGGGAACTGCACAAGGCTACAGCTGACAGCAGCTGTGATTCCACAGGCCTTCACAGCAAGGCCACATGCAGCACAGGGTGCAGAGGCAGCGTGCTGCTGGCAGCTGTCGTGATTTTGTCATTTTTTGTTGCTGGTATTCCAAATCATAACATCATGTAAGGCAGTGGGGGCATTTGGCTCTTGAAAGGGAGGACTTCTTGCCCAGAAGAGGAAAGATGGAGCTCCTGGTAAGTCAGCAGGCTGTTTCCTGCAGAGAAGCACGTGGTCCCTGGCTGCTTTCACCTGCAGTGGTACAGTAAGGCCTCGGTTGGACACTCATTCTGTTTGATTTGTTGGTCTCAGTTCCAATTGTATTGTGTTGTATTATCTTGCATTCTGAGATCGTATTTTAGAAAAATAATACTCCTCCTCAGATCATAGCCGCTATTCTGCTTTTGGACTCATCTAATATCTCCCCACCTGTCCACCTTTTTCCCTCCCCCGGGGTGCAGATCCATGAGTTCCCTGCCTCATTAGTCATGGGGCCAGGCTTAACACTCCCCCCCTCCCCCCCCCCCCCCTTCTTTCTTTTCCTTCCTTCCTTCCTTCCTTCCTTCCTTCCTTCCTTCCTTCCTTCCTTCCACTTCCTTCCTTCCACTTCCTTCCTTCCTTCCTTCCTTCCTTCCTTCCTTCCTTCCTTCCTTCCTTCCTTCCTTCCTTCCTTCCTTCCTTCCTTCCTTCCTTCCTTCCTTCCTTCCTTCCTTCCTTCCTTCCTTCCTTCCTTCCTTCCTTCCTTCCTTCCTTCCTTCCTTCCTTCCTTCCTTCCTTCCTTCCTTCCTTCCTTCCTTCCTTCCTTCCTTCCTTCCTTCCTTCCTTCCTTCCTTCCTTCCTTCCTTCCTTCCTTCCTTCCTTCCTTCCTTCCTTCCTTCCTTCCTTCCTTTTCTTTCTTTCTTTTCTTTCTTTTCTTTCTTTTCTTTCTTTTCTTTCTTCCCTTCCCTTCCCTTCCCTTCCCTTCCCTTCCCTTCCCTTCCCTTCCCTTCCCTTCCCTTCCCTTCCCTTCCCTTCCCTTCCCTTCCCTTCCTTTCTCTCTCTTTCTCTCTTTCTTTCTATTTATTTATTTATTGGGGAGGGGGGAGGGGCAGCCTGTGTCCCCTGTCACGGACACAGATAACTCCATGACTGCAGCCTTACTACAACACAGCTCAACTCCAAGCACTAGCCTTCCCTAGTTAATAAGTTCCTTGTCCCATAACAGTTTGCAGAGATAAACAAAGACACCATTTGTTCACTCAGTGATAGACAATTTGGCTTTTTTTTTTACTGTGGCAACTTTAAAAACAAAAACAGAAACCAACAATAACTACATATTAATGTTTTGAACTTTTATCTGCCTAAACCTATAAGCAAGTTTTGCTTGCTTTTTACAACACACATTTTCTAACAAGAAGGCAGAATTATCTGATAGGAAACACAGCTAATGTAGCACAAACAAGTTCTTAAATGAAGTCCAACTGGGCACATGATGAGTAATCCCAAAAACACAATTCAAGGGGTGAACCATCACCATGCAACTGAGCATAATAACCTGCTTGCAAGGTTTTGAGACTACATGCAACATAAATAATTTTAAATCAATTGAGTTACTGTCTTTTGCCTATTTGATAGAAAGGAGAATCAGTGTAATTGGCAATCAAGTACTCCTTTGGGAGCTTCCAACCAGCCAGCTGGATTTATAAATGCATGGTAATCTGCTGGGACAAATCCTGCAGCTGCTTTAACAGTGGTATAAATTGCACGTAGGGTGTAAATTGCTCCAAACATGGATGTAAGCAGTAAAGCACTACCATTGGCATGTCACAGAAATGGTACTCTTGTCCCTGGATGTAAATACAAATCTGCTGGCTCTCCCTTGCCAAAACAGGGCTGAATGCAATCAAGCTCAGATCTACTCACCTTTCACTTGCTAAGCGGCAACTAAATATAGCTCAGAGATAAAGACACTGTCTGCATGGTTAATTAGATGGCTTCTTTATCTAACTTCAACCTTTACACACTTATCTATTTATTAAATCAACAGGCTTATGTATAAAAGCAAGTCTGTTAGCTTAAGTCACTATATATAGACACATTTTCATTGCAGAAGCAAATAGTATAGGCAAAGTTCTGCAGTTAGATGGAAAAAGAGTCTGGGAAAGTGAGGGGGAGAATATCATTTCAATTGAGCTAATAATGTTTGCATTCCTGGGAATAATTCTCTTCTAATGTTGGCTGCCTTTATTTAATAAACATAAAAGTTAGCTAATGTCCCATGCCATGATGGAAGAAGAACTGGAAGTGACCTTGTTTTGCTTGCCAATCAGACTATTTGGATGAAGTCCTGTTCAAAGAGAAGAGTGCTTCTTGCTCATGACTGCATCTCAAAACCATCCAACCAGCCATTTTAGATATCTGATTGAGGAGGATGGCACTGTGTCCTACGAGTTTCTCTCTCTTCTTTCTAGCAGAAGCCCAGATAAGTTCTTAAAATTATGCACTTCACTTTCAAACAGATAAAGTGAGATGAATCTCACCTCATGTGGTCTCTACAGGACGCTGATTCACAGCAACTCTGAGAATAGGGCAAACTTTCCAGAGAGCATTTCCAATGTGCTTCACTTTTGTGGATTCATTAACAGATTGCAGAATGGCCCGGATTGGAAGGGACCCCAAGGATCATGAACTTCAATCCTCCTGCCACAGGCAGGGCCACCAACCTCCCCATTTAATCCTAGACCAGGCTGCCCAGGCCCCTATCCAACCTGGCCTTGAACACTTACAGGGATGAGGCATCCATAACCTCTCAGGGCAGCCTGATCCAGCACCTCATCACTCTCACAGTAAGGAATTTCCTCCTGACATCCAACCTAACTCTTCCCTCCTTCAACTTTAAACCATTTTCCCTTGTCCTGCAGTTATCTACCCTTTCAGAGCTTTACCTAAAATAGCAAAGGTGTCTGCTGTCTCTCTTTATCCATTAAGCTTTTCTGAGTGGTTAAATAAGGAAACAGGGAATCCTAGTCTCACCACTGCTCAGCTATATCTTGAGAAGTGTTTGAAGTTGCATGCAAATATAGACCTTGCAGCAGTAGAGACAGGTGTCCTACAAATAAATCTCTAAAAACAGCTAGGAGAGCAGGTAGGATACCCAGTGGCCCAGCCAGGCCAGCATCTCCAGAATGCTCTCTCGTAGTCTGATACTCACTTAACACTGCACGGGGCATAAGATTTCAGAGGGCTTGCAAGCCAAAATGGGGTCAAATATGAGCAGTTTAGGGAATGTGCCCAGCTGAAAATTACTGTATGGCTGGTACTTCATAAGCAACATGAATGGTAAGGAAGAAAAATCCTTCCTAGGTAAATGACGAAAAACACTTAAACTTCATTAAAACAATCCTCCAACAAGGCAGAGGAAGTGTGAAATTGATGATTGGACAGTGAGGTGGGTTAAGTTCTAGCAGACTGCCAGAGCTCAAAGGGTTGTGATTGCCAGCAGAGAGTCCAATTGCAGACCTGTCTCTAGCAGTGTTCCCAAAGGAGTGATGCTGGATCTGCTTTTGATCAACATCTTCATCAGTGACATTAATGGGGGGCTCCTGTCCACCATCAGAGAGCATACTGATGATACGAAGCTGAAAGGAATAGCAGACGAACCAGCATGCTAGGATGCCACGCAGCAAGACCTATACAGACTGGAATGTTCACTAGACAGGAACCAAAAGAGTTTTAAAAACAGCCAGTATAGAATTTTACATCTGTGAAGATACAGTGACATGCATCAGTACAGGCTGGGACAAGACCTCCGAGAGAGGAGCAAAGGGATGAGCACAAGGAGGAGCACCAAGATCGAGGACAGCAAGAAAGACCAGGTCCTTCCCGAGGAGCAGAGCCTGTTTGAGTCCAAGAGGGACTTGGGGACTTGGGGAGCAGGGAACCGCAAAGGTCTGGTCTGTGAGGGCTTCCAAGCAAAGCAGACCTCCAGAGGTCCATCAGCTCTCCCCAGAGACTTGCCCGGCCGTAGGGCTGACAGCCAGCCCCGACTCCCACGCAAAACGGGGCCTGCCGGAGGTGCCGTGAGCCCCACGGGCTGCCCCGAGCTGTCCTGGGACGCTGCAAAAGCGGCGCAAGAATCAGAGCCCTGCAGGGCGATGCTCTGCAAAACGAGCCTGCATCCCTTTCTCTGCGCTCATGCCCTGTCATTTCCAGGGAACGGAACAAACGGCCTCAGCTTCAGAACGCAAACAGAGTGATTTCCACAAGGCGCTTCTGTCCATCTGGCAGCCTGTGGGTCAAATGGTGACCAAACGTGGCGCTGAAGGCACCTGCGATGACAACAACATCTTCCACTGGGTGGACACCAACCTCCCCCAGATCATCACCTCCATTTTCCATCAGTCATCAAATAAATAACATCATCATTTCCACAGCCTGTGTCATTGTGGTGGCAGGGCGTCCGGGACAGTGGCAGCACTAAAGGCATTGGTGCAGGACAGCGCTGCTGTTCGGGGACTGGGGGCATGTTCCTAGGCAGGAGGAAGGGCGGTGGGCCAGGGATAAAAGAGGCATCGGTGGCTGTGAAGCGTCCAGAGACAGCCATGCCCCAGGGGAGAGAGCACATGTTGAGCGGGAACCTACGTCCCACTGCGGTCATGCAGCGTCCCCCAGAGTGCACGGGGAGGTCCCGTGAGTCTCCAGCACGCTGGGAAGCATCCAGAGCACACTGGGAATCCTCAGCTGGGCCAGTTCTGCCAGGATCCCGTGCGCATCACCTTCACAGAGGAGGCTCGCACCAAGGGAGCCTTCCCAGAAAGGGAAAACGGCGCCAAAGCACCACAGCAAGATCTGCTGGGGAAGGGAGGGAGGCCCTGCGGCACGGCGGCTCAGACTCCCTGGTCCGTTTCGTCCCTCTGCTTATTACAGCTGACTGGTAGCTCAGGCCGGCAGCCATGAAGGCGCTGAGAGAAGCCTGCGGGCTGTCAAACGGGACCTTGGGGCACTGGCGCGCTGTCACGGCTCCAGCCCGCTGCTGTGACTAATGGGCTGGAGGGACAAACGAACCCACAAACCAGGAAAGGGGCAAGAGAGGGGGTGAAAAGGTAGGGAGATGGGCCTAACAACAAAACAACGGCAACGAGCTAAGGGAGAAAACAATGATTTTCTGAGTACACTAATTTTCTGAGTATGCCAGCGGGATGCAAGATTAAGAAAACAGATGAGGTTTTCCAAAAGCAAGCGCAGAGTCTTGCACCTCGGAAGGAACAGCCGCAAGTATCAGTACAGGCTGGGACCCGACCTGCTGGAGAGGAGCTCTGCGGTGAGGAACCTGGGGCTCCAGGTGGACAACAGGCTGGCCGTGAGCCAGCAGGGCGCCCTGGTGGCCAAGAAGGCCACTGCGATCCTACAGGGCATTAAAAGGAGCGTGGCCAGCAGGTCAACGGAGGTGATCCTCTCCCTCCACTCTGCCCTGGTCAGGCCTCACCAGGAGGACGGCGTCCGGTTCTGGGCTCCCCGGTACAAGAAAAGGCCGCGATCTCCTGCAAAGAGTCCAGCGGAGGGCCATGAAGATGATCAAGGGCCTGGAGCACCTCTCTTACGAGGAAAGGCTGAGCCACCTGGGTCTCTTCAGCCTTGAGAAAAGAAGACTCGGAGGGGACCTGATCAATGTCTGTACCTACGGGGTGACGGCGGCCAAAATACAAGGCCAAGCTCTTTGCAGCCGTGCGTGCTGACAGGACAGTGGCCAAAGTAGGAAGTTCTGCGCAAACGTGCAGAAGAACGTCTTCACGGCGAGGGTGAGAGGGCACTGCAACTCCTGCCAAGGGAGGCTGTGGAGTCTCCTTGTCTGGAGATGTCCAAGACCTGCCTGGACGCCAACCTGTGCAACCTGGTCTACGGAGCCTGCTTTGGCAAAAAGGCTGGACTCGATCGTCTCGAGAGGTCCCTTCCAGCCCCTACAGTTCTGTGATTCTGCATCAGGGAGAACACTGTGCTGCCAAGGAGGAGAAGGCAAATACGGACACTGCTGCGGGAGGTGTCAAAGCAAACGTTCAAATCTCTCGGTCTGTACTATCCTCTATTCTTTTATTTTCTTTCCGACGTATAAATAAAGGAAATTAATCCAATATTCATTGCTGCTGGAGTGAAGGGCTCAAAGGGATGGGAGAGGAGCACCGGACCTCTGCTTACGTCTGTTTACGAGGGTGGACAGTGGGAACAAGGGACAGTAGGACAAGGGGAAATGGTTTCAAACTAAGACAGCAGAGGTTTAGGTTAGATAGTAGGAGGAAGTTTTTCACACAGAGCGTGCTGACACACTGGAACCGGTTGCCCAAGGAGGCCGTGGATGCCCCATGCCTGCAGGCATTCAAGGCCAGGCGGGATGTGGCTCTGGGCTGCCCGGTGGATTGAAACTAGGGGATCACTGTGGGCCTTCTCAACCCAGGCCGCTCTATGATTCGGTGATTCTATGACCTCGTGCGCTCATGAAAATTACAGAGTGCAGACGGATTGCAAAAAGGGGAGGTGGAACAGGGAGGTGGGATTGGGGTGTAGGGTCCCCAGCCCCGAGCTGGGTGCACGGCCACACCCGCACCGGGGAAAGGCATTGTGACATCACAGGCGGGGCATGACATCAGTCTTCATCAAGTCACGCTGGCGGCCTCCCCCAGCTCAGACACTTGGAGCACTCGCTCCGTCCTGGTGGTCACTGCTGGAGCTCTGCTCTGGGTGACAGCCACTTGTGTGTTGAGAGCGGTCCTTGGGAGAGAGCAGGATGAAGCTCAGCCTGACTCTCTTCCTCATCTTACTTGCTTTCATCTCTCCAATTCCTGACACGTCCAGCTGCCTCAGCTGGGTCGGGAATTGGGACAAAAAGCTGCTCCATCCCGAGGAGCAGCATCCCTTACAGACCGAGTGCCAGCCCTCCAGCTGGCTCTCCTGGCTTGGTCCAACCACCTGCCCCACCAAGATCGACGATGGCAACAAAAGGAACGTCCTTCACCAGGAGCACGGACCAACTGACACCAAGAGCCAGCCCTCCAACTGGCTCTGCTGGTTTTGCCGAATCATCTGCTCCAACCAGATGGAGGACGGGAACAAAAGGCAGGTCTTTCACGAGAAGCAGAGCCCGGTTGAGAACAAGGCCCAGCCCTCCAACTGGCTCTGCTGGTTCGGCCTAACCACCTGCCCCACTAAGATGGAGGACCAGAAGAAAAACCAGGTCCTTCATGACGAGCAGCGTCCGATTGAGTCCAAGAGCCAGCCCTCCAACTGGCTCTGCTGGTTCGGCCTAACCACCTGCCCCACTAAGATTGCGGACGGCAAGAAAGGCCAGGTCCTTCCCGAGGAGCAGAGCCTGTTTGAGTCCAAGAGCCAGCCCTCCAACTGGCTCTGCAGGCTTGGACTAACATCCTGCTCCACCAACACGGAGGACGGGAAAACAGAACAGGTCCTTCATGAGGAGCAGCGTCTTGTTAAGTCCAAGAGCCAGCTCTCCAACTGGCTCTGCTGGTTTGGACTAACATCCTGCTCCACCAAGATCGAGGACAGCAAGAAAGACCAGGTCCTTCCCGAGGAGCAGAGCCTGTTTGAGTCCAAGAGCCAGCCCTCCAACTGGCTCTGCAGGCTTGGACTGACATCTTGCTCCCCCAAGACCGACGACGGGAAGAAGAACAAGGTCTTTCATGAGGAGCAGAGCCCCGCTGAGACCAAGGGCCAGCCCTCCAACTGGCTCTGCTGGATTGGACTGAACACCTGTCCTCAGAATGGAGAGAAAAAAGTCGTGCGTCCTGAGAAGAGCCTGCCCGTTAATGCTGAGCGCCGTGCCTCCCTCTGGCCCTTCTGGATTGGCCTTTCTCCACACCCCAGATGGGTCCCAAACAGGGCCAGCGAGTCTGTTGATCCAGAGGGCCCAAAGCAGCAGTCCCCGCACACCGAGCAAAACGCCTTCAGCGTGCCTGACATCCTCAACAACTTCAAGGACTTAATAACGCCAGCCCTGATAATCTGCGTCATCCTGGATTTATGGGGAAACTGCTATCTGTTCCGGCTGCTGTGGGTTGCCTACCAGCTCTGGAGAGATTTCTGAAGACATCAGGCACAGGTAAGCGCTCGGGATTCATACTGCACACAACGGACTGAGGGTGGGGAGCAGGGAACCGCAAAGGTCTGGTCTGTGAGGGCTTCCAAGCAAAGCAGACCTCCAGAGGTCCATCAGCTCTCCCCAGAGACTTGCCCGGCCGTAGGGCTGACAGCCAGCCCCGACTCCCACGCAAAACGGGGCCTGCCGGAGGTGCCGTGAGCCCCACGGGCTGCCCCGAGCTGTCCTGGGACGCTGCAAAAGCGGCGCAAGAATCAGAGCCCTGCAGGGCGATGCTCTGCAAAACGAGCCTGCATCCCTTTCTCTGCGCTCATGCCCTGTCATTTCCAGGGAACGGAACAAACGGCCTCAGCTTCAGAACGCAAACAGAGTGATTTCCACAAGGCGCTTCTGTCCATCTGGCAGCCTGTGGGTCAAATGGTGACCAAACGTGGCGCTGAAGGCACCTGCGATGACAACAACATCTTCCACTGGGTGGACACCAACCTCCCCCAGATCATCACCTCCATTTTCCATCAGTCATCAAATAAATAACATCATCATTTCCACAGCCTGTGTCATTGTGGTGGCAGGGCGTCCGGGACAGTGGCAGCACTAAAGGCATTGGTGCAGGACAGCGCTGCTGTTCGGGGACTGGGGGCATGTTCCTAGGCAGGAGGAAGGGCGGTGGGCCAGGGATAAAAGAGGCATCGGTGGCTGTGAAGCGTCCAGAGACAGCCATGCCCCAGGGGAGAGAGCACATGTTGAGCGGGAACCTACGTCCCACTGCGGTCATGCAGCGTCCCCCAGAGTGCACGGGGAGGTCCCGTGAGTCTCCAGCACGCTGGGAAGCATCCAGAGCACACTGGGAATCCTCAGCTGGGCCAGTTCTGCCAGGATCCCGTGCGCATCACCTTCACAGAGGAGGCTCGCACCAAGGGAGCCTTCCCAGAAAGGGAAAACGGCGCCAAAGCACCACAGCAAGATCTGCTGGGGAAGGGAGGGAGGCCCTGCGGCACGGCGGCTCAGACTCCCTGGTCCGTTTCGTCCCTCTGCTTATTACAGCTGACTGGTAGCTCAGGCCGGCAGCCATGAAGGCGCTGAGAGAAGCCTGCGGGCTGTCAAACGGGACCTTGGGGCACTGGCGCGCTGTCACGGCTCCAGCCCGCTGCTGTGACTAATGGGCTGGAGGGACAAACGAACCCACAAACCAGGAAAGGGGCAAGAGAGGGGGTGAAAAGGTAGGGAGATGGGCCTAACAACAAAACAACGGCAACGAGCTAAGGGAGAAAACAATGATTTTCTGAGTACACTAATTTTCTGAGTATGCCAGCGGGATGCAAGATTAAGAAAACAGATGAGGTTTTCCAAAAGCAAGCGCAGAGTCTTGCACCTCGGAAGGAACAGCCGCAAGTATCAGTACAGGCTGGGACCCGACCTGCTGGAGAGGAGCTCTGCGGTGAGGAACCTGGGGCTCCAGGTGGACAACAGGCTGGCCGTGAGCCAGCAGGGCGCCCTGGTGGCCAAGAAGGCCACTGCGATCCTACAGGGCATTAAAAGGAGCGTGGCCAGCAGGTCAACGGAGGTGATCCTCTCCCTCCACTCTGCCCTGGTCAGGCCTCACCAGGAGGACGGCGTCCGGTTCTGGGCTCCCCGGTACAAGAAAAGGCCGCGATCTCCTGCAAAGAGTCCAGCGGAGGGCCATGAAGATGATCAAGGGCCTGGAGCACCTCTCTTACGAGGAAAGGCTGAGCCACCTGGGTCTCTTCAGCCTTGAGAAAAGAAGACTCGGAGGGGACCTGATCAATGTCTGTACCTACGGGGTGACGGCGGCCAAAATACAAGGCCAAGCTCTTTGCAGCCGTGCGTGCTGACAGGACAGTGGCCAAAGTAGGAAGTTCTGCGCAAACGTGCAGAAGAACGTCTTCACGGCGAGGGTGAGAGGGCACTGCAACTCCTGCCAAGGGAGGCTGTGGAGTCTCCTTGTCTGGAGATGTCCAAGACCTGCCTGGACGCCAACCTGTGCAACCTGGTCTACGGAGCCTGCTTTGGCAAAAAGGCTGGACTCGATCGTCTCGAGAGGTCCCTTCCAGCCCCTACAGTTCTGTGATTCTGCATCAGGGAGAACACTGTGCTGCCAAGGAGGAGAAGGCAAATACGGACACTGCTGCGGGAGGTGTCAAAGCAAACGTTCAAATCTCTCGGTCTGTACTATCCTCTATTCTTTTATTTTCTTTCCGACGTATAAATAAAGGAAATTAATCCAATATTCATTGCTGCTGGAGTGAAGGGCTCAAAGGGATGGGAGAGGAGCACCGGACCTCTGCTTACGTCTGTTTACGAGGGTGGACAGTGGGAACAAGGGACAGTAGGACAAGGGGAAATGGTTTCAAACTAAGACAGCAGAGGTTTAGGTTAGATAGTAGGAGGAAGTTTTTCACACAGAGCGTGCTGACACACTGGAACCGGTTGCCCAAGGAGGCCGTGGATGCCCCATGCCTGCAGGCATTCAAGGCCAGGCGGGATGTGGCTCTGGGCTGCCCGGTGGATTGAAACTAGGGGATCACTGTGGGCCTTCTCAACCCAGGCCGCTCTATGATTCGGTGATTCTATGACCTCGTGCGCTCATGAAAATTACAGAGTGCAGACGGATTGCAAAAAGGGGAGGTGGAACAGGGAGGTGGGATTGGGGTGTAGGGTCCCCAGCCCCGAGCTGGGTGCACGGCCACACCCGCACCGGGGAAAGGCATTGTGACATCACAGGCGGGGCATGACATCAGTCTTCATCAAGTCACGCTGGCGGCCTCCCCCAGCTCAGACACTTGGAGCACTCGCTCCGTCCTGGTGGTCACTGCTGGAGCTCTGCTCTGGGTGACAGCCACTTGTGTGTTGAGAGCGGTCCTTGGGAGAGAGCAGGATGAAGCTCAGCCTGACTCTCTTCCTCATCTTACTTGCTTTCATCTCTCCAATTCCTGACACGTCCAGCTGCCTCAGCTGGGTCGGGAATTGGGACAAAAAGCTGCTCCATCCCGAGGAGCAGCATCCCTTACAGACCGAGTGCCAGCCCTCCAGCTGGCTCTCCTGGCTTGGTCCAACCACCTGCCCCACCAAGATCGACGATGGCAACAAAAGGAACGTCCTTCACCAGGAGCACGGACCAACTGACACCAAGAGCCAGCCCTCCAACTGGCTCTGCTGGTTTTGCCGAATCATCTGCTCCAACCAGATGGAGGACGGGAACAAAAGGCAGGTCTTTCACGAGAAGCAGAGCCCGGTTGAGAACAAGGCCCAGCCCTCCAACTGGCTCTGCTGGTTCGGCCTAACCACCTGCCCCACTAAGATGGAGGACCAGAAGAAAAACCAGGTCCTTCATGACGAGCAGCGTCCGATTGAGTCCAAGAGCCAGCCCTCCAACTGGCTCTGCTGGTTCGGCCTAACCACCTGCCCCACTAAGATTGCGGACGGCAAGAAAGGCCAGGTCCTTCCCGAGGAGCAGAGCCTGTTTGAGTCCAAGAGCCAGCCCTCCAACTGGCTCTGCAGGCTTGGACTAACATCCTGCTCCACCAACACGGAGGACGGGAAAACAGAACAGGTCCTTCATGAGGAGCAGCGTCTTGTTAAGTCCAAGAGCCAGCTCTCCAACTGGCTCTGCTGGTTTGGACTAACATCCTGCTCCACCAAGATCGAGGACAGCAAGAAAGACCAGGTCCTTCCCGAGGAGCAGAGCCTGTTTGAGTCCAAGAGCCAGCCCTCCAACTGGCTCTGCAGGCTTGGACTGACATCTTGCTCCCCCAAGACCGACGACGGGAAGAAGAACAAGGTCTTTCATGAGGAGCAGAGCCCCGCTGAGACCAAGGGCCAGCCCTCCAACTGGCTCTGCTGGATTGGACTGAACACCTGTCCTCAGAATGGAGAGAAAAAAGTCGTGCGTCCTGAGAAGAGCCTGCCCGTTAATGCTGAGCGCCGTGCCTCCCTCTGGCCCTTCTGGATTGGCCTTTCTCCACACCCCAGATGGGTCCCAAACAGGGCCAGCGAGTCTGTTGATCCAGAGGGCCCAAAGCAGCAGTCCCCGCACACCGAGCAAAACGCCTTCAGCGTGCCTGACATCCTCAACAACTTCAAGGACTTAATAACGCCAGCCCTGATAATCTGCGTCATCCTGGATTTATGGGGAAACTGCTATCTGTTCCGGCTGCTGTGGGTTGCCTACCAGCTCTGGAGAGATTTCTGAAGACATCAGGCACAGGTAAGCGCTCGGGATTCATACTGCACACAACGGACTGAGGGTGGGGAGCAGGGAACCGCAAAGGTCTGGTCTGTGAGGGC
Source organism: Tetrao urogallus (assembly GCF_951394365.1). Lineage (NCBI taxonomy): Eukaryota > Metazoa > Chordata > Aves > Galliformes > Phasianidae > Tetrao > Tetrao urogallus. The sequence goes on along the minus strand of NC_136813.1, from coordinate 9,723,483 downwards.
TTCCAAGCAAAGCAGACCTCCAGAGGTCCATCAGCTCTCCCCAGAGACTTGCCCGGCCGTAGGGCTGACAGCCAGCCCCGACTCCCACGCAAAACGGGGCCTGCCGGAGGTGCCGTGAGCCCCACGGGCTGCCCCGAGCTGTCCTGGGACGCTGCAAAAGCGGCGCAAGAATCAGAGCCCTGCAGGGCGATGCTCTGCAAAACGAGCCTGCATCCCTTTCTCTGCGCTCATGCCCTGTCATTTCCAGGGAACGGAACAAACGGCCTCAGCTTCAGAACGCAAACAGAGTGATTTCCACAAGGCGCTTCTGTCCATCTGGCAGCCTGTGGGTCAAATGGTGACCAAACGTGGCGCTGAAGGCACCTGCGATGACAACAACATCTTCCACTGGGTGGACACCAACCTCCCCCAGATCATCACCTCCATTTTCCATCAGTCATCAAATAAATAACATCATCATTTCCACAGCCTGTGTCATTGTGGTGGCAGGGCGTCCGGGACAGTGGCAGCACTAAAGGCATTGGTGCAGGACAGCGCTGCTGTTCGGGGACTGGGGGCATGTTCCTAGGCAGGAGGAAGGGCGGTGGGCCAGGGATAAAAGAGGCATCGGTGGCTGTGAAGCGTCCAGAGACAGCCATGCCCCAGGGGAGAGAGCACATGTTGAGCGGGAACCTACGTCCCACTGCGGTCATGCAGCGTCCCCCAGAGTGCACGGGGAGGTCCCGTGAGTCTCCAGCACGCTGGGAAGCATCCAGAGCACACTGGGAATCCTCAGCTGGGCCAGTTCTGCCAGGATCCCGTGCGCATCACCTTCACAGAGGAGGCTCGCACCAAGGGAGCCTTCCCAGAAAGGGAAAACGGCGCCAAAGCACCACAGCAAGATCTGCTGGGGAAGGGAGGGAGGCCCTGCGGCACGGCGGCTCAGACTCCCTGGTCCGTTTCGTCCCTCTGCTTATTACAGCTGACTGGTAGCTCAGGCCGGCAGCCATGAAGGGCGCTGAGAGAAGCCTGCGGGCTGTCAAACGGGACCTTGGGGCACTGGCGCGCTGTCACGGCTCCAGCCCGCTGCTGTGACTAATGGGCTGGAGGGACAAACGAACCCACAAACCAGGAAAGGGGCAAGAGAGGGGGGTGAAAAGGTAGGGAGATGGGCCTAACAACAAAACAACGGCAACGAGCTAAGGGAGAAAACAATGATTTTCTGAGTACACTAATTTTCTGAGTATGCCAGCGGGATGCAAGATTAAGAAAACAGATGAGGTTTTCCAAAAGCAAGCGCAGAGTCTTGCACCTCGGAAGGAACAGCCGCAAGTATCAGTACAGGCTGGACCCGACCTGCTGGAGAGGAGCTCTGCGGTGAGGAACCTGGGGCTCCAGGTGGACAACAGGCTGGCCGTGAGCCAGCAGGGCGCCCTGGTGGCCAAGAAGGCCACTGCGATCCTACAGGGCATTAAAAGGAGCGTGGCCAGCAGGTCAACGGAGGTGATCCTCTCCCTCCACTCTGCCCTGGTCAGGCCTCACCAGGAGGACGGCGTCCGGTTCTGGGCTCCCCGGTACAAAGAAAAGGCCGCGATCTCCTGCAAAGAGTCCAGCGGAGGGCCATGAAGATGATCAAGGGCCTGGAGCACCTCTCTTTACGAGGAAAGGCTGAGCCACCTGGGTCTCTTCAGCCTTGAGAAAAGAAGACTCGGAGGGGACCTGATCAATGTCTGTACCTACGGGTGACGGCGGCCAAAATACAAGGCCAAGCTCTTTGCAGCCGTGCGTGCTGACAGGACAGTGGCCAAAGTAGGAAGTTCTGCGCAAACGTGCAGAAGAACGTCTTCACGGCGAGGGTGAGAGGGCACTGCAACTCCTGCCAAGGGAGGCTGTGGAGTCCTCCTTGTCTGGAGATGTCCAAGACCTGCCTGGACGCCAACCTGTGCAACCTGGTCTACGGAGCCCTGCTTTGGCAAAAAGGCTGGACTCGATCGTCTCGAGAGGTCCCTTCCAGCCCCTACAGTTCTGTGATTCTGCATCAGGGAGAACACTGTGCTGCCAAGGAGGAGAAGGCAAATACGGACACTGCTGCGGGAGGTGTCAAAGCAAACGTTCAAATCTCTCGGTCTGTACTATCCTCTATTCTTTTATTTTCTTTCCGACGTATAAATAAAGGAAATTAATCCAATATTCATTGCTGCTGGAGTGAAGGGCTCAAAGGGATGGGAGAGGAGCACCGGACCTCTGCTTACGTCTGTTTACGAGGGTGGACAGTGGGAACAAGGGACAGTAGGACAAGGGGAAATGGTTTCAAACTAAGACAGCAGAGGTTTAGGTTAGATAGTAGGAGGAAGTTTTTCACACAGAGCGTGCTGACACACTGGAACCGGTTGCCCAAGGAGGCCGTGGATGCCCCATGCCTGCAGGCATTCAAGGCCAGGCGGGATGTGGCTCTGGGCTGCCCGGTGGATTGAAACTAGGGGATCACTGTGGGCCTTCTCAACCCAGGCCGCTCTATGATTCGGTGATTCTATGACCTCGTGCGCTCATGAAAATTACAGAGTGCAGACGGATTGCAAAAAGGGGAGGTGGAACAGGGAGGTGGGATTGGGGTGTAGGGTCCCCAGCCCCGAGCTGGGTGCACGGCCACACCCGCACCGGGGAAAGGCATTGTGACATCACAGGCGGGGCATGACATCAGTCTTCATCAAGTCACGCTGGCGGCCTCCCCCAGCTCAGACACTTGGAGCACTCGCTCCGTCCTGGTGGTCACTGCTGGAGCTCTGCTCTGGGTGACAGCCACTTGTGTGTTGAGAGCGGTCCTTGGGAGAGAGCAGGATGAAGCTCAGCCTGACTCTCTTCCTCATCTTACTTGCTTTCATCTCTCCAATTCCTGACACGTCCAGCTGCCTCAGCTGGGTCGGGAATTGGGACAAAAAGCTGCTCCATCCCGAGGAGCAGCATCCCTTACAGACCGAGTGCCAGCCCTCCAGCTGGCTCTCCTGGCTTGGTCCAACCACCTGCCCCACCAAGATCGACGATGGCAACAAAAGGAACGTCCTTCACCAGGAGCACGGACCAACTGACACCAAGAGCCAGCCCTCCAACTGGCTCTGCTGGTTTTGCCGAATCATCTGCTCCAACCAGATGGAGGACGGGAACAAAAGGCAGGTCTTTCACGAGAAGCAGAGCCCGGTTGAGAACAAGGCCCAGCCCTCCAACTGGCTCTGCTGGTTCGGCCTAACCACCTGCCCCACTAAGATGGAGGACCAGAAGAAAAACCAGGTCCTTCATGACGAGCAGCGTCCGATTGAGTCCAAGAGCCAGCCCTCCAACTGGCTCTGCTGGTTCGGCCTAACCACCTGCCCCACTAAGATTGCGGACGGCAAGAAAGGCCAGGTCCTTCCCGAGGAGCAGAGCCTGTTTGAGTCCAAGAGCCAGCCCTCCAACTGGCTCTGCAGGCTTGGACTAACATCCTGCTCCACCAACACGGAGGACGGGAAAACAGAACAGGTCCTTCATGAGGAGCAGCGTCTTGTTAAGTCCAAGAGCCAGCTCTCCAACTGGCTCTGCTGGTTTGGACTAACATCCTGCTCCACCAAGATCGAGGACAGCAAGAAAGACCAGGTCCTTCCCGAGGAGCAGAGCCTGTTTGAGTCCAAGAGCCAGCCCTCCAACTGGCTCTGCAGGCTTGGACTGACATCTTGCTCCCCCAAGACCGACGACGGGAAGAAGAACAAGGTCTTTCATGAGGAGCAGAGCCCCGCTGAGACCAAGGGCCAGCCCTCCAACTGGCTCTGCTGGATTGGACTGAACACCTGTCCTCAGAATGGAGAGAAAAAAGTCGTGCGTCCTGAGAAGAGCCTGCCCGTTAATGCTGAGCGCCGTGCCTCCCTCTGGCCCTTCTGGATTGGCCTTTCTCCACACCCCAGATGGGTCCCAAACAGGGCCAGCGAGTCTGTTGATCCAGAGGGCCCAAAGCAGCAGTCCCCGCACACCGAGCAAAACGCCTTCAGCGTGCCTGACATCCTCAACAACTTCAAGGACTTAATAACGCCAGCCCTGATAATCTGCGTCATCCTGGATTTATGGGGAAACTGCTATCTGTTCCGGCTGCTGTGGGTTGCCTACCAGCTCTGGAGAGATTTCTGAAGACATCAGGCACAGGTAAGCGCTCGGGATTCATACTGCACACAACGGACTGAGGGTGGGGAGCAGGGAACCGCAAAGGTCTGGTCTGTGAGGGCTTCCAAGCAAAGCAGACCTCCAGAGGTCCATCAGCTCTCCCCAGAGACTTGCCCGGCCGTAGGGCTGACAGCCAGCCCCGACTCCCACGCAAAACGGGGCCTGCCGGAGGTGCCGTGAGCCCCACGGGCTGCCCCGAGCTGTCCTGGGACGCTGCAAAAGCGGCGCAAGAATCAGAGCCCTGCAGGGCGATGCTCTGCAAAACGAGCCTGCATCCCTTTCTCTGCGCTCATGCCCTGTCATTTCCAGGGAACGGAACAAACGGCCTCAGCTTCAGAACGCAAACAGAGTGATTTCCACAAGGCGCTTCTGTCCATCTGGCAGCCTGTGGGTCAAATGGTGACCAAACGTGGCGCTGAAGGCACCTGCGATGACAACAACATCTTCCACTGGGTGGACACCAACCTCCCCCAGATCATCACCTCCATTTTCCATCAGTCATCAAATAAATAACATCATCATTTCCACAGCCTGTGTCATTGTGGTGGCAGGGCGTCCGGGACAGTGGCAGCACTAAAGGCATTGGTGCAGGACAGCGCTGCTGTTCGGGGACTGGGGGCATGTTCCTAGGCAGGAGGAAGGGCGGTGGGCCAGGGATAAAAGAGGCATCGGTGGCTGTGAAGCGTCCAGAGACAGCCATGCCCCAGGGGAGAGAGCACATGTTGAGCGGGAACCTACGTCCCACTGCGGTCATGCAGCGTCCCCCAGAGTGCACGGGGAGGTCCCGTGAGTCTCCAGCACGCTGGGAAGCATCCAGAGCACACTGGGAATCCTCAGCTGGGCCAGTTCTGCCAGGATCCCGTGCGCATCACCTTCACAGAGGAGGCTCGCACCAAGGGAGCCTTCCCAGAAAGGGAAAACGGCGCCAAAGCACCACAGCAAGATCTGCTGGGGAAGGGAGGGAGGCCCTGCGGCACGGCGGCTCAGACTCCCTGGTCCGTTTCGTCCCTCTGCTTATTACAGCTGACTGGTAGCTCAGGCCGGCAGCCATGAAGGCGCTGAGAGAAGCCTGCGGGCTGTCAAACGGGACCTTGGGGCACTGGCGCGCTGTCACGGCTCCAGCCCGCTGCTGTGACTAATGGGCTGGAGGGACAAACGAACCCACAAACCAGGAAAGGGGCAAGAGAGGGGGTGAAAAGGTAGGGAGATGGGCCTAACAACAAAACAACGGCAACGAGCTAAGGGAGAAAACAATGATTTTCTGAGTACACTAATTTTCTGAGTATGCCAGCGGGATGCAAGATTAAGAAAACAGATGAGGTTTTCCAAAAGCAAGCGCAGAGTCTTGCACCTCGGAAGGAACAGCCGCAAGTATCAGTACAGGCTGGGACCCGACCTGCTGGAGAGGAGCTCTGCGGTGAGGAACCTGGGGCTCCAGGTGGACAACAGGCTGGCCGTGAGCCAGCAGGGCGCCCTGGTGGCCAAGAAGGCCACTGCGATCCTACAGGGCATTAAAAGGAGCGTGGCCAGCAGGTCAACGGAGGTGATCCTCTCCCTCCACTCTGCCCTGGTCAGGCCTCACCAGGAGGACGGCGTCCGGTTCTGGGCTCCCCGGTACAAGAAAAGGCCGCGATCTCCTGCAAAGAGTCCAGCGGAGGGCCATGAAGATGATCAAGGGCCTGGAGCACCTCTCTTACGAGGAAAGGCTGAGCCACCTGGGTCTCTTCAGCCTTGAGAAAAGAAGACTCGGAGGGGACCTGATCAATGTCTGTACCTACGGGGTGACGGCGGCCAAAATACAAGGCCAAGCTCTTTGCAGCCGTGCGTGCTGACAGGACAGTGGCCAAAGTAGGAAGTTCTGCGCAAACGTGCAGAAGAACGTCTTCACGGCGAGGGTGAGAGGGCACTGCAACTCCTGCCAAGGGAGGCTGTGGAGTCTCCTTGTCTGGAGATGTCCAAGACCTGCCTGGACGCCAACCTGTGCAACCTGGTCTACGGAGCCTGCTTTGGCAAAAAGGCTGGACTCGATCGTCTCGAGAGGTCCCTTCCAGCCCCTACAGTTCTGTGATTCTGCATCAGGGAGAACACTGTGCTGCCAAGGAGGAGAAGGCAAATACGGACACTGCTGCGGGAGGTGTCAAAGCAAACGTTCAAATCTCTCGGTCTGTACTATCCTCTATTCTTTTATTTTCTTTCCGACGTATAAATAAAGGAAATTAATCCAATATTCATTGCTGCTGGAGTGAAGGGCTCAAAGGGATGGGAGAGGAGCACCGGACCTCTGCTTACGTCTGTTTACGAGGGTGGACAGTGGGAACAAGGGACAGTAGGACAAGGGGAAATGGTTTCAAACTAAGACAGCAGAGGTTTAGGTTAGATAGTAGGAGGAAGTTTTTCACACAGAGCGTGCTGACACACTGGAACCGGTTGCCCAAGGAGGCCGTGGATGCCCCATGCCTGCAGGCATTCAAGGCCAGGCGGGATGTGGCTCTGGGCTGCCCGGTGGATTGAAACTAGGGGATCACTGTGGGCCTTCTCAACCCAGGCCGCTCTATGATTCGGTGATTCTATGACCTCGTGCGCTCATGAAAATTACAGAGTGCAGACGGATTGCAAAAAGGGGAGGTGGAACAGGGAGGTGGGATTGGGGTGTAGGGTCCCCAGCCCCGAGCTGGGTGCACGGCCACACCCGCACCGGGGAAAGGCATTGTGACATCACAGGCGGGGCATGACATCAGTCTTCATCAAGTCACGCTGGCGGCCTCCCCCAGCTCAGACACTTGGAGCACTCGCTCCGTCCTGGTGGTCACTGCTGGAGCTCTGCTCTGGGTGACAGCCACTTGTGTGTTGAGAGCGGTCCTTGGGAGAGAGCAGGATGAAGCTCAGCCTGACTCTCTTCCTCATCTTACTTGCTTTCATCTCTCCAATTCCTGACACGTCCAGCTGCCTCAGCTGGGTCGGGAATTGGGACAAAAAGCTGCTCCATCCCGAGGAGCAGCATCCCTTACAGACCGAGTGCCAGCCCTCCAGCTGGCTCTCCTGGCTTGGTCCAACCACCTGCCCCACCAAGATCGACGATGGCAACAAAAGGAACGTCCTTCACCAGGAGCACGGACCAACTGACACCAAGAGCCAGCCCTCCAACTGGCTCTGCTGGTTTTGCCGAATCATCTGCTCCAACCAGATGGAGGACGGGAACAAAAGGCAGGTCTTTCACGAGAAGCAGAGCCCGGTTGAGAACAAGGCCCAGCCCTCCAACTGGCTCTGCTGGTTCGGCCTAACCACCTGCCCCACTAAGATGGAGGACCAGAAGAAAAACCAGGTCCTTCATGACGAGCAGCGTCCGATTGAGTCCAAGAGCCAGCCCTCCAACTGGCTCTGCTGGTTCGGCCTAACCACCTGCCCCACTAAGATTGCGGACGGCAAGAAAGGCCAGGTCCTTCCCGAGGAGCAGAGCCTGTTTGAGTCCAAGAGCCAGCCCTCCAACTGGCTCTGCAGGCTTGGACTAACATCCTGCTCCACCAACACGGAGGACGGGAAAACAGAACAGGTCCTTCATGAGGAGCAGCGTCTTGTTAAGTCCAAGAGCCAGCTCTCCAACTGGCTCTGCTGGTTTGGACTAACATCCTGCTCCACCAAGATCGAGGACAGCAAGAAAGACCAGGTCCTTCCCGAGGAGCAGAGCCTGTTTGAGTCCAAGAGCCAGCCCTCCAACTGGCTCTGCAGGCTTGGACTGACATCTTGCTCCCCCAAGACCGACGACGGGAAGAAGAACAAGGTCTTTCATGAGGAGCAGAGCCCCGCTGAGACCAAGGGCCAGCCCTCCAACTGGCTCTGCTGGATTGGACTGAACACCTGTCCTCAGAATGGAGAGAAAAAAGTCGTGCGTCCTGAGAAGAGCCTGCCCGTTAATGCTGAGCGCCGTGCCTCCCTCTGGCCCTTCTGGATTGGCCTTTCTCCACACCCCAGATGGGTCCCAAACAGGGCCAGCGAGTCTGTTGATCCAGAGGGCCCAAAGCAGCAGTCCCCGCACACCGAGCAAAACGCCTTCAGCGTGCCTGACATCCTCAACAACTTCAAGGACTTAATAACGCCAGCCCTGATAATCTGCGTCATCCTGGATTTATGGGGAAACTGCTATCTGTTCCGGCTGCTGTGGGTTGCCTACCAGCTCTGGAGAGATTTCTGAAGACATCAGGCACAGGTAAGCGCTCGGGATTCATACTGCACACAACGGACTGAGGGTGGGGAGCAGGGAACCGCAAAGGTCTGGTCTGTGAGGGCTTCCAAGCAAAGCAGACCTCCAGAGGTCCATCAGCTCTCCCCAGAGACTTGCCCGGCCGTAGGGCTGACAGCCAGCCCCGACTCCCACGCAAAACGGGGCCTGCCGGAGGTGCCGTGAGCCCCACGGGCTGCCCCGAGCTGTCCTGGGACGCTGCAAAAGCGGCGCAAGAATCAGAGCCCTGCAGGGCGATGCTCTGCAAAACGAGCCTGCATCCCTTTCTCTGCGCTCATGCCCTGTCATTTCCAGGGAACGGAACAAACGGCCTCAGCTTCAGAACGCAAACAGAGTGATTTCCACAAGGCGCTTCTGTCCATCTGGCAGCCTGTGGGTCAAATGGTGACCAAACGTGGCGCTGAAGGCACCTGCGATGACAACAACATCTTCCACTGGGTGGACACCAACCTCCCCCAGATCATCACCTCCATTTTCCATCAGTCATCAAATAAATAACATCATCATTTCCACAGCCTGTGTCATTGTGGTGGCAGGGCGTCCGGGACAGTG
>NC_136813.1:9635415-9714330 GCF_951394365.1 Tetrao urogallus | reverse complement strand
GACACTGCTGCGGGAGGTGTCAAAGCAAACGTTCAAATCTCTCGGTCTGTACTATCCTCTATTCTTTTATTTTCTTTCCGACGTATAAATAAAGGAAATTAATCCAATATTCATTGCTGCTGGAGTGAAGGGCTCAAAGGGATGGGAGAGGAGCACCGGACCTCTGCTTACGTCTGTTTACGAGGGTGGACAGTGGGAACAAGGGACAGTAGGACAAGGGGAAATGGTTTCAAACTAAGACAGCAGAGGTTTAGGTTAGATAGTAGGAGGAAGTTTTTCACACAGAGCGTGCTGACACACTGGAACCGGTTGCCCAAGGAGGCCGTGGATGCCCCATGCCTGCAGGCATTCAAGGCCAGGCGGGATGTGGCTCTGGGCTGCCCGGTGGATTGAAACTAGGGGATCACTGTGGGCCTTCTCAACCCAGGCCGCTCTATGATTCGGTGATTCTATGACCTCGTGCGCTCATGAAAATTACAGAGTGCAGACGGATTGCAAAAAGGGGAGGTGGAACAGGGAGGTGGGATTGGGGTGTAGGGTCCCCAGCCCCGAGCTGGGTGCACGGCCACACCCGCACCGGGGAAAGGCATTGTGACATCACAGGCGGGGCATGACATCAGTCTTCATCAAGTCACGCTGGCGGCCTCCCCCAGCTCAGACACTTGGAGCACTCGCTCCGTCCTGGTGGTCACTGCTGGAGCTCTGCTCTGGGTGACAGCCACTTGTGTGTTGAGAGCGGTCCTTGGGAGAGAGCAGGATGAAGCTCAGCCTGACTCTCTTCCTCATCTTACTTGCTTTCATCTCTCCAATTCCTGACACGTCCAGCTGCCTCAGCTGGGTCGGGAATTGGGACAAAAAGCTGCTCCATCCCGAGGAGCAGCATCCCTTACAGACCGAGTGCCAGCCCTCCAGCTGGCTCTCCTGGCTTGGTCCAACCACCTGCCCCACCAAGATCGACGATGGCAACAAAAGGAACGTCCTTCACCAGGAGCACGGACCAACTGACACCAAGAGCCAGCCCTCCAACTGGCTCTGCTGGTTTTGCCGAATCATCTGCTCCAACCAGATGGAGGACGGGAACAAAAGGCAGGTCTTTCACGAGAAGCAGAGCCCGGTTGAGAACAAGGCCCAGCCCTCCAACTGGCTCTGCTGGTTCGGCCTAACCACCTGCCCCACTAAGATGGAGGACGGCAAGAAAGGCCAGGTCCTTCCCGAGGAGCAGAGCCTGTTTGAGTCCAAGAGCCAGCCCTCCAACTGGCTCTGCAGGCTTGGACTAACATCCTGCTCCACCAACACGGAGGACGGGAAAACAGAACAGGTCCTTCATGAGGAGCAGCGTCTTGTTAAGTCCAAGAGCCAGCTCTCCAACTGGCTCTGCTGGTTTGGACTAACATCCTGCTCCACCAAGATCGAGGACAGCAAGAAAGACCAGGTCCTTCCCGAGGAGCAGAGCCTGTTTGAGTCCAAGAGCCAGCCCTCCAACTGGCTCTGCAGGCTTGGACTGACATCTTGCTCCCCCAAGACCGACGACGGGAAGAAGAACAAGGTCTTTCATGAGGAGCAGAGCCCCGCTGAGACCAAGGGCCAGCCCTCCAACTGGCTCTGCTGGATTGGACTGAACACCTGTCCTCAGAATGGAGAGAAAAAAGTCGTGCGTCCTGAGAAGAGCCTGCCCGTTAATGCTGAGCGCCGTGCCTCCCTCTGGCCCTTCTGGATTGGCCTTTCTCCACACCCCAGATGGGTCCCAAACAGGGCCAGCGAGTCTGTTGATCCAGAGGGCCCAAAGCAGCAGTCCCCGCACACCGAGCAAAACGCCTTCAGCGTGCCTGACATCCTCAACAACTTCAAGGACTTAATAACGCCAGCCCTGATAATCTGCGTCATCCTGGATTTATGGGGAAACTGCTATCTGTTCCGGCTGCTGTGGGTTGCCTACCAGCTCTGGAGAGATTTCTGAAGACATCAGGCACAGGTAAGCGCTCGGGATTCATACTGCACACAACGGACTGAGGGTGGGGAGCAGGGAACCGCAAAGGTCTGGTCTGTGAGGGCTTCCAAGCAAAGCAGACCTCCAGAGGTCCATCAGCTCTCCCCAGAGACTTGCCCGGCCGTAGGGCTGACAGCCAGCCCCGACTCCCATGCAAAACGGGGCCTGCCGGAGGTGCCGTGAGCCCCACGGGCTGCCCCGAGCTGTCCTGGGACGCTGGAAAAGCGGCGCAAGAATCAGAGCCCTGCAGGGCGATGCTCTGCAAAACGAGCCTGCATCCCTTTCTCTGCGCTCATGCCCTGTCATTTCCAGGGAACGGAACAAACGGCCTCAGCTTCAGAACGCAAACAGAGTGATTTCCACAAGGCGCTTCTGTCCATCTGGCAGCCTGTGGGTCAAATGGTGACCAAACGTGGCGCTGAAGGCACCTGCGATGACAACAACATCTTCCACTGGGTGGACACCAACCTCCCCCAGATCATCACCTCCATTTTCCATCAGTCATCAAATAAATAACATCATCATTTCCACAGCCTGTGTCATTGTGGTGGCAGGGCGTCCGGGACAGTGGCAGCACTAAAGGCATTGGTGCAGGACAGCGCTGCTGTTCGGGGACTGGGGGCATGTTCCTAGGCAGGAGAAGGGCGGTGGGCCAGGGATAAAAGAGGCATCGGTGGCTGTGAAGCGTCCAGAGACAGCCATGCCCCAGGGGAGAGAGCACATGTTGAGCGGGAACCTACGTCCCACTGCGGTCATGCAGCGTCCCCCAGAGTGCACGGGGAGGTCCCGTGAGTCTCCAGCACGCTGGGAAGCATCCAGAGCACACTGGGAATCCTCAGCTGGGCCAGTTCTGCCAGGATCCCGTGCGCATCACCTTCACAGAGGAGGCTCGCACCAAGGAGCCTTCCCAGAAAGGGAAAACGGCGCCAAAGCACCACAGCAAGATCTGCTGGGGAAGGGAGGGAGGCCCTGCGGCACAGCGGCTCAGACTCCCTGGTCCGTTTCGTCCCTCTGCTTATTACAGCTGACTGGTAGCTCAGGCCGGCAGCCATGAAGGCGCTGAGAGAAGCCTGCGGGCTGTCAAACGGGACCTTGGGCCACTGGCGCGCTGTCACGGCTCCAGCCCGCTGCTGTGACTAATGGGCTGGAGGGACAAACGAACCCACAAACCAGGAAAGGGGCAAGAGAGGGGGTGAAAAGGTAGGGAGATGGGCCTAACAACAAAACAACGGCAACGAGCTAAGGGAGAAAACAATGATTTTCTGAGTACACTAATTTTCTGAGTATGCCAGCGGGATGCAAGATTAAGAAAACAGATGAGGTTTTCCAAAAGCAAGCGCAGAGTCTTGCACCTCGGAAGGAACAGCCGCAAGTATCAGTACAGGCTGGGACCCGACCTGCTGGAGAGGAGCTCTGCGGTGAGGAACCTGGGGCTCCAGGCGGACAACAGGCTGGCCGTGAGCCAGCAGGGCGCCCTGGTGGCCAAGAAGGCCACTGCGATCCTACAGGGCATTAAAAGGAGCGTGGCCAGCAGGTCAACGGAGGTGATCCTCTCCCTCCACTCTGCCCTGGTCAGGCCTCACCAGGAGGACGGCGTCCGGTTCTGGGCTCCCCGGTACAAGAAAAGGCCGCGATCTCCTGCAAAGAGTCCAGCGGAGGGCCATGAAGATGATCAAGGGCCTGGAGCACCTCTCTTACGAGGAAAGGCTGAGCCACCTGGGTCTCTTCAGCCTTGAGAAAAGAAGACTCGGAGGGGACCTGATCAATGTCTGTACCTACGGGGTGACGGCGGCCAAAATACAAGGCCAAGCTCTTTGCAGCCGTGCGTGCTGACAGGACAGTGGCCAAAGTAGGAAGTTCTGCGCAAACGTGCAGAAGAACGTCTTCACGGCGAGGGTGAGAGGGCACTGCAACTCCTGCCAAGGGAGGCTGTGGAGTCTCCTTGTCTGGAGATGTCCAAGACCTGCCTGGACGCCAACCTGTGCAACCTGGTCTACGGAGCCTGCTTTGGCAAAAAGGCTGGACTCGATCGTCTCGAGAGGTCCCTTCCAGCCCCTACAGTTCTGTGATTCTGCATCAGGGAGAACACTGTGCTGCCAAGGAGGAGAAGGCAAATACGGACACTGCTGCGGGAGGTGTCAAAGCAAACGTTCAAATCTCTCGGTCTGTACTATCCTCTATTCTTTTATTTTCTTTCCGACGTATAAATAAAGGAAATTAATCCAATATTCATTGCTGCTGGAGTGAAGGGCTCAAAGGGATGGGAGAGGAGCACCGGACCTCTGCTTACGTCTGTTTACGAGGGTGGACAGTGGGAACAAGGGACAGTAGGACAAGGGGAAATGGTTTCAAACTAAGACAGCAGAGGTTTAGGTTAGATAGTAGGAGGAAGTTTTTCACACAGAGCGTGCTGACACACTGGAACCGGTTGCCCAAGGAGGCCGTGGATGCCCCATGCCTGCAGGCATTCAAGGCCAGGCGGGATGTGGCTCTGGGCTGCCCGGTGGATTGAAACTAGGGGATCACTGTGGGCCTTCTCAACCCAGGCCGCTCTATGATTCGGTGATTCTATGACCTCGTGCGCTCATGAAAATTACAGAGTGCAGACGGATTGCAAAAAGGGGAGGTGGAACAGGGAGGTGGGATTGGGGTGTAGGGTCCCCAGCCCCGAGCTGGGTGCACGGCCACACCCGCACCGGGGAAAGGCATTGTGACATCACAGGCGGGGCATGACATCAGTCTTCATCAAGTCACGCTGGCGGCCTCCCCCAGCTCAGACACTTGGAGCACTCGCTCCGTCCTGGTGGTCACTGCTGGAGCTCTGCTCTGGGTGACAGCCACTTGTGTGTTGAGAGCGGTCCTTGGGAGAGAGCAGGATGAAGCTCAGCCTGACTCTCTTCCTCATCTTACTTGCTTTCATCTCTCCAATTCCTGACACGTCCAGCTGCCTCAGCTGGGTCGGGAATTGGGACAAAAAGCTGCTCCATCCCGAGGAGCAGCATCCCTTACAGACCGAGTGCCAGCCCTCCAGCTGGCTCTCCTGGCTTGGTCCAACCACCTGCCCCACCAAGATCGACGATGGCAACAAAAGAAACGTCCTTCACCAGGAGCACGGACCAACTGACACCAAGAGCCAGCCCTCCAACTGGCTCTGCTGGTTTTGCCGAATCATCTGCTCCAACCAGATGGAGGACGGGAACAAAAGGCAGGTCTTTCACGAGAAGCAGAGCCCGGTTGAGAACAAGGCCCAGCCCTCCAACTGGCTCTGCTGGTTCGGCCTAACCACCTGCCCCACTAAGATGGAGGACCAGAAGAAAAACCAGGTCCTTCATGACGAGCAGCGTCCGATTGAGTCCAAGAGCCAGCCCTCCAACTGGCTCTGCTGGTTCGGCCTAACCACCTGCCCCACTAAGATTGCGGACGGCAAGAAAGGCCAGGTCCTTCCCGAGGAGCAGAGCCTGTTTGAGTCCAAGAGCCAGCCCTCCAACTGGCTCTGCAGGCTTGGACTAACATCCTGCTCCACCAACACGGAGGACGGGAAAACAGAACAGGTCCTTCATGAGGAGCAGCGTCTTGTTAAGTCCAAGAGCCAGCTCTCCAACTGGCTCTGCTGGTTTGGACTAACATCCTGCTCCACCAAGATCGAGGACAGCAAGAAAGACCAGGTCCTTCCCGAGGAGCAGAGCCTGTTTGAGTCCAAGAGCCAGCCCTCCAACTGGCTCTGCAGGCTTGGACTGACATCTTGCTCCCCCAAGACCGACGACGGGAAGAAGAACAAGGTCTTTCATGAGGAGCAGAGCCCCGCTGAGACCAAGGGCCAGCCCTCCAACTGGCTCTGCTGGATTGGACTGAACACCTGTCCTCAGAATGGAGAGAAAAAAGTCGTGCGTCCTGAGAAGAGCCTGCCCGTTAATGCTGAGCGCCGTGCCTCCCTCTGGCCCTTCTGGATTGGCCTTTCTCCACACCCCAGATGGGTCCCAAACAGGGCCAGCGAGTCTGTTGATCCAGAGGGCCCAAAGCAGCAGTCCCCGCACACCGAGCAAAACGCCTTCAGCGTGCCTGACATCCTCAACAACTTCAAGGACTTAATAACGCCAGCCCTGATAATCTGCGTCATTCTGGATTTATGGGGAAACTGCTATCTGTTCCGGCTGCTGTGGGTTGCCTACCAGCTCTGGAGAGATTTCTGAAGACATCAGGCACAGGTAAGCGCTCGGGATTCATACTGCACACAACGGACTGAGGGTGGGGAGCAGGGAACCGCAAAGGTCTGGTCTGTGAGGGCTTCCAAGCAAAGCAGACCTCCAGAGGTCCATCAGCTCTCCCCAGAGACTTGCCCGGCCGTAGGGCTGACAGCCAGCCCCGACTCCCACGCAAAACGGGGCCTGCCGGAGGTGCCGTGAGCCCCACGGGCTGCCCCGAGCTGTCCTGGGACGCTGCAAAAGCGGCGCAAGAATCAGAGCCCTGCAGGGCGATGCTCTGCAAAACGAGCCTGCATCCCTTTCTCTGCGCTCATGCCCTGTCATTTCCAGGGAACGGAACAAACGGCCTCAGCTTCAGAACGCAAACAGAGTGATTTCCACAAGGCGCTTCTGTCCATCTGGCAGCCTGTGGGTCAAATGGTGACCAAACGTGGCGCTGAAGGCACCTGCGATGACAACAACATCTTCCACTGGGTGGACACCAACCTCCCCCAGATCATCACCTCCATTTTCCATCAGTCATCAAATAAATAACATCATCATTTCCACAGCCTGTGTCATTGTGGTGGCAGGGCGTCCGGGACAGTGGCAGCACTAAAGGCATTGGTGCAGGACAGCGCTGCTGTTCGGGGACTGGGGGCATGTTCCTAGGCAGGAGGAAGGGCGGTGGGCCAGGGATAAAAGAGGCATCGGTGGCTGTGAAGCGTCCAGAGACAGCCATGCCCCAGGGGAGAGAGCACATGTTGAGCGGGAACCTACGTCCCACTGCGGTCATGCAGCGTCCCCCAGAGTGCACGGGGAGGTCCCGTGAGTCTCCAGCACGCTGGGAAGCATCCAGAGCACACTGGGAATCCTCAGCTGGGCCAGTTCTGCCAGGATCCCGTGCGCATCACCTTCACAGAGGAGGCTCGCACCAAGGGAGCCTTCCCAGAAAGGGAAAACGGCGCCAAAGCACCACAGCAAGATCTGCTGGGGAAGGGAGGGAGGCCCTGCGGCACGGCGGCTCAGACTCCCTGGTCCGTTTCGTCCCTCTGCTTATTACAGCTGACTGGTAGCTCAGGCCGGCAGCCATGAAGGCGCTGAGAGAAGCCTGCGGGCTGTCAAACGGGACCTTGGGCCACTGGCGCGCTGTCACGGCTCCAGCCCGCTGCTGTGACTAATGGGCTGGAGGGACAAACGAACCCACAAACCAGGAAAGGGGCAAGAGAGGGGGTGAAAAGGTAGGGAGATGGGCCTAACAACAAAACAACGGCAACGAGCTAAGGGAGAAAACAATGATTTTCTGAGTACACTAATTTTCTGAGTATGCCAGCGGGATGCAAGATTAAGAAAACAGATGAGGTTTTCCAAAAGCAAGCGCAGAGTCTTGCACCTCGGAAGGAACAGCCGCAAGTATCAGTACAGGCTGGGACCCGACCTGCTGGAGAGGAGCTCTGCGGTGAGGAACCTGGGGCTCCAGGTGGACAACAGGCTGGCCGTGAGCCAGCAGGGCGCCCTGGTGGCCAAGAAGGCCACTGCGATCCTACAGGGCATTAAAAGGAGCGTGGCCAGCAGGTCAACGGAGGTGATCCTCTCCCTCCACTCTGCCCTGGTCAGGCCTCACCAGGAGGACGGCGTCCGGTTCTGGGCTCCCCGGTACAAGAAAAGGCCGCGATCTCCTGCAAAGAGTCCAGCGGAGGGCCACGAAGATGATCAAGGGCCTGGAGCACCTCTCTTACGAGGAAAGGCTGAGCCACCTGGGTCTCTTCAGCCTTGAGAAAAGAAGACTCGGAGGGGACCTGATCAATGTCTGTACCTACGGGGTGACGGCGGCCAAAATACAAGGCCAAGCTCTTTGCAGCCGTGCGTGCTGACAGGACAGTGGCCAAAGTAGGAAGTTCTGCGCAAACGTGCAGAAGAACGTCTTCACGGCGAGGGTGAGAGGGCACTGCAACTCCTGCCAAGGGAGGCTGTGGAGTCTCCTTGTCTGGAGATGTCCAAGACCTGCCTGGACGCCAACCTGTGCAACCTGGTCTACGGAGCCTGCTTTGGCAAAAAGGCTGGACTCGATCGTCTCGAGAGGTCCCTTCCAGCCCCTACAGTTCTGTGATTCTGCATCAGGGAGAACACTGTGCTGCCAAGGAGGAGAAGGCAAATACGGACACTGCTGCGGGAGGTGTCAAAGCAAACGTTCAAATCTCTCGGTCTGTACTATCCTCTATTCTTTTATTTTCTTTCCGACGTATAAATAAAGGAAATTAATCCAATATTCATTGCTGCTGGAGTGAAGGGCTCAAAGGGATGGGAGAGGAGCACCGGACCTCTGCTTACGTCTGTTTACGAGGGTGGACAGTGGGAACAAGGGACAGTAGGACAAGGGGAAATGGTTTCAAACTAAGACAGCAGAGGTTTAGGTTAGATAGTAGGAGGAAGTTTTTCACACAGAGCGTGCTGACACACTGGAACCGGTTGCCCAAGGAGGCCGTGGATGCCCCATGCCTGCAGGCATTCAAGGCCAGGCGGGATGTGGCTCTGGGCTGCCCGGTGGATTGAAACTAGGGGATCACTGTGGGCCTTCTCAACCCAGGCCGCTCTATGATTCGGTGATTCTATGACCTCGTGCGCTCATGAAAATTACAGAGTGCAGACGGATTGCAAAAAGGGGAGGTGGAACAGGGAGGTGGGATTGGGGTGTAGGGTCCCCAGCCCCGAGCTGGGTGCACGGCCACACCCGCACCGGGGAAAGGCATTGTGACATCACAGGCGGGGCATGACATCAGTCTTCATCAAGTCACGCTGGCGGCCTCCCCCAGCTCAGACACTTGGAGCACTCGCTCCGTCCTGGTGGTCACTGCTGGAGCTCTGCTCTGGGTGACAGCCACTTGTGTGTTGAGAGCGGTCCTTGGGAGAGAGCAGGATGAAGCTCAGCCTGACTCTCTTCCTCATCTTACTTGCTTTCATCTCTCCAATTCCTGACACGTCCAGCTGCCTCAGCTGGGTCGGGAATTGGGACAAAAAGCTGCTCCATCCCGAGGAGCAGCATCCCTTACAGACCGAGTGCCAGCCCTCCAGCTGGCTCTCCTGGCTTGGTCCAACCACCTGCCCCACCAAGATCGACGATGGCAACAAAAGGAACGTCCTTCACCAGGAGCACGGACCAACTGACACCAAGAGCCAGCCCTCCAACTGGCTCTGCTGGTTTTGCCGAATCATCTGCTCCAACCAGATGGAGGACGGGAACAAAAGGCAGGTCTTTCACGAGAAGCAGAGCCCGGTTGAGAACAAGGCCCAGCCCTCCAACTGGCTCTGCTGGTTCGGCCTAACCACCTGCCCCACTAAGATGGAGGACCAGAAGAAAAACCAGGTCCTTCATGACGAGCAGCGTCCGATTGAGTCCAAGAGCCAGCCCTCCAACTGGCTCTGCTGGTTCGGCCTAACCACCTGCCCCACTAAGATTGCGGACGGCAAGAAAGGCCAGGTCCTTCCCGAGGAGCAGAGCCTGTTTGAGTCCAAGAGCCAGCCCTCCAACTGGCTCTGCAGGCTTGGACTAACATCCTGCTCCACCAACACGGAGGACGGGAAAACAGAACAGGTCCTTCATGAGGAGCAGCGTCTTGTTAAGTCCAAGAGCCAGCTCTCCAACTGGCTCTGCTGGTTTGGACTAACATCCTGCTCCACCAAGATCGAGGACAGCAAGAAAGACCAGGTCCTTCCCGAGGAGCAGAGCCTGTTTGAGTCCAAGAGCCAGCCCTCCAACTGGCTCTGCAGGCTTGGACTGACATCTTGCTCCCCCAAGACCGACGACGGGAAGAAGAACAAGGTCTTTCATGAGGAGCAGAGCCCCGCTGAGACCAAGGGCCAGCCCTCCAACTGGCTCTGCTGGATTGGACTGAACACCTGTCCTCAGAATGGAGAGAAAAAAGTCGTGCGTCCTGAGAAGAGCCTGCCCGTTAATGCTGAGCGCCGTGCCTCCCTCTGGCCCTTCTGGATTGGCCTTTCTCCACACCCCAGATGGGTCCCAAACAGGGCCAGCGAGTCTGTTGATCCAGAGGGCCCAAAGCAGCAGTCCCCGCACACCGAGCAAAACGCCTTCAGCGTGCCTGACATCCTCAACAACTTCAAGGACTTAATAACGCCAGCCCTGATAATCTGCGTCATTCTGGATTTATGGGGAAACTGCTATCTGTTCCGGCTGCTGTGGGTTGCCTACCAGCTCTGGAGAGATTTCTGAAGACATCAGGCACAGGTAAGCGCTCGGGATTCATACTGCACACAACGGACTGAGGGTGGGGAGCAGGGAACCGCAAAGGTCTGGTCTGTGAGGGCTTCCAAGCAAAGCAGACCTCCAGAGGTCCATCAGCTCTCCCCAGAGACTTGCCCGGCCGTAGGGCTGACAGCCAGCCCCGACTCCCACGCAAAACGGGGCCTGCCGGAGGTGCCGTGAGCCCCACGGGCTGCCCCGAGCTGTCCTGGGACGCTGCAAAAGCGGCGCAAGAATCAGAGCCCTGCAGGGCGATGCTCTGCAAAACGAGCCTGCATCCCTTTCTCTGCGCTCATGCCCTGTCATTTCCAGGGAACGGAACAAACGGCCTCAGCTTCAGAACGCAAACAGAGTGATTTCCACAAGGCGCTTCTGTCCATCTGGCAGCCTGTGGGTCAAATGGTGACCAAACGTGGCGCTGAAGGCACCTGCGATGACAACAACATCTTCCACTGGGTGGACACCAACCTCCCCCAGATCATCACCTCCATTTTCCATCAGTCATCAAATAAATAACATCATCATTTCCACAGCCTGTGTCATTGTGGTGGCAGGGCGTCCGGGACAGTGGCAGCACTAAAGGCATTGGTGCAGGACAGCGCTGCTGTTCGGGGACTGGGGGCATGTTCCTAGGCAGGAGGAAGGGCGGTGGGCCAGGGATAAAAGAGGCATCGGTGGCTGTGAAGCGTCCAGAGACAGCCATGCCCCAGGGGAGAGAGCACATGTTGAGCGGGAACCTACGTCCCACTGCGGTCATGCAGCGTCCCCCAGAGTGCACGGGGAGGTCCCGTGAGTCTCCAGCACGCTGGGAAGCATCCAGAGCACACTGGGAATCCTCAGCTGGGCCAGTTCTGCCAGGATCCCGTGCGCATCACCTTCACAGAGGAGGCTCGCACCAAGGGAGCCTTCCCAGAAAGGGAAAACGGCGCCAAAGCACCACAGCAAGATCTGCTGGGGAAGGGAGGGAGGCCCTGCGGCACGGCGGCTCAGACTCCCTGGTCCGTTTCGTCCCTCTGCTTATTACAGCTGACTGGTAGCTCAGGCCGGCAGCCATGAAGGCGCTGAGAGAAGCCTGCGGGCTGTCAAACGGGACCTTGGGGCACTGGCGCGCTGTCACGGCTCCAGCCCGCTGCTGTGACTAATGGGCTGGAGGGACAAACGAACCCACAAACCAGGAAAGGGGCAAGAGAGGGGGTGAAAAGGTAGGGAGATGGGCCTAACAACAAAACAACGGCAACGAGCTAAGGGAGAAAACAATGATTTTCTGAGTACACTAATTTTCTGAGTATGCCAGCGGGATGCAAGATTAAGAAAACAGATGAGGTTTTCCAAAAGCAAGCGCAGAGTCTTGCACCTCGGAAGGAACAGCCGCAAGTATCAGTACAGGCTGGGACCCGACCTGCTGGAGAGGAGCTCTGCGGTGAGGAACCTGGGGCTCCAGGTGGACAACAGGCTGGCCGTGAGCCAGCAGGGCGCCCTGGTGGCCAAGAAGGCCACTGCGATCCTACAGGGCATTAAAAGGAGCGTGGCCAGCAGGTCAACGGAGGTGATCCTCTCCCTCCACTCTGCCCTGGTCAGGCCTCACCAGGAGGACGGCGTCCGGTTCTGGGCTCCCCGGTACAAGAAAAGGCCGCGATCTCCTGCAAAGAGTCCAGCGGAGGGCCATGAAGATGATCAAGGGCCTGGAGCACCTCTCTTACGAGGAAAGGCTGAGCCACCTGGGTCTCTTCAGCCTTGAGAAAAGAAGACTCGGAGGGGACCTGATCAATGTCTGTACCTACGGGGTGACGGCGGCCAAAATACAAGGCCAAGCTCTTTGCAGCCGTGCGTGCTGACAGGACAGTGGCCAAAGTAGGAAGTTCTGCGCAAACGTGCAGAAGAACGTCTTCACGGCGAGGGTGAGAGGGCACTGCAACTCCTGCCAAGGGAGGCTGTGGAGTCTCCTTGTCTGGAGATGTCCAAGACCTGCCTGGACGCCAACCTGTGCAACCTGGTCTACGGAGCCTGCTTTGGCAAAAAGGCTGGACTCGATCGTCTCGAGAGGTCCCTTCCAGCCCCTACAGTTCTGTGATTCTGCATCAGGGAGAACACTGTGCTGCCAAGGAGGAGAAGGCAAATACGGACACTGCTGCGGGAGGTGTCAAAGCAAACGTTCAAATCTCTCGGTCTGTACTATCCTCTATTCTTTTATTTTCTTTCCGACGTATAAATAAAGGAAATTAATCCAATATTCATTGCTGCTGGAGTGAAGGGCTCAAAGGGATGGGAGAGGAGCACCGGACCTCTGCTTACGTCTGTTTACGAGGGTGGACAGTGGGAACAAGGGACAGTAGGACAAGGGGAAATGGTTTCAAACTAAGACAGCAGAGGTTTAGGTTAGATAGTAGGAGGAAGTTTTTCACACAGAGCGTGCTGACACACTGGAACCGGTTGCCCAAGGAGGCCGTGGATGCCCCATGCCTGCAGGCATTCAAGGCCAGGCGGGATGTGGCTCTGGGCTGCCCGGTGGATTGAAACTAGGGGATCACTGTGGGCCTTCTCAACCCAGGCCGCTCTATGATTCGGTGATTCTATGACCTCGTGCGCTCATGAAAATTACAGAGTGCAGACGGATTGCAAAAAGGGGAGGTGGAACAGGGAGGTGGGATTGGGGTGTAGGGTCCCCAGCCCCGAGCTGGGTGCACGGCCACACCCGCACCGGGGAAAGGCATTGTGACATCACAGGCGGGGCATGACATCAGTCTTCATCAAGTCACGCTGGCGGCCTCCCCCAGCTCAGACACTTGGAGCACTCGCTCCGTCCTGGTGGTCATTGCTGGAGCTCTGCTCTGGGTGACAGCCACTTGTGTGTTGAGAGCGGTCCTTGGGAGAGAGCAGGATGAAGCTCAGCCTGACTCTCTTCCTCATCTTACTTGCTTTCATCTCTCCAATTCCTGACACGTCCAGCTGCCTCAGCTGGGTCGGGAATTGGGACAAAAAGCTGCTCCATCCCGAGGAGCAGCATCCCTTACAGACCGAGTGCCAGCCCTCCAGCTGGCTCTCCTGGCTTGGTCCAACCACCTGCCCCACCAAGATCGACGATGGCAACAAAAGGAACGTCCTTCACCAGGAGCACGGACCAACTGACACCAAGAGCCAGCCCTCCAACTGGCTCTGCTGGTTTTGCCGAATCATCTGCTCCAACCAGATGGAGGACGGGAACAAAAGGCAGGTCTTTCACGAGAAGCAGAGCCCGGTTGAGAACAAGGCCCAGCCCTCCAACTGGCTCTGCTGGTTCGGCCTAACCACCTGCCCCACTAAGATGGAGGACCAGAAGAAAAACCAGGTCCTTCATGACGAGCAGCGTCCGATTGAGTCCCAGAGCCAGCCCTCCAACTGGCTCTGCTGGTTCGGCCTAACCACCTGCCCCACTAAGATTGCGGACGGCAAGAAAGGCCAGGTCCTTCCCGAGGAGCAGAGCCTGTTTGAGTCCAAGAGCCAGCCCTCCAACTGGCTCTGCAGGCTTGGACTAACATCCTGCTCCACCAACACAGAGGACGGGAAAACAGAACAGGTCCTTCATGAGGAGCAGCGTCTTGTTAAGTCCAAGAGCCAGCTCTCCAACTGGCTCTGCTGGTTTGGACTAACATCCTGCTCCACCAAGATCGAGGACAGCAAGAAAGACCAGGTCCTTCCCGAGGAGCAGAGCCTGTTTGAGTCCAAGAGCCAGCCCTCCAACTGGCTCTGCAGGCTTGGACTGACATCTTGCTCCCCCAAGACCGACGACGGGAAGAAGAACAAGGTCTTTCATGAGGAGCAGAGCCCCGCTGAGACCAAGGGCCAGCCCTCCAACTGGCTCTGCTGGATTGGACTGAACACCTGTCCTCAGAATGGAGAGAAAAAAGTCGTGCGTCCTGAGAAGAGCCTGCCCGTTAATGCTGAGCGCCGTGCCTCCCTCTGGCCCTTCTGGATTGGCCTTTCTCCACACCCCAGATGGGTCCCAAACAGGGCCAGCGAGTCTGTTGATCCAGAGGGCCCAAAGCAGCAGTCCCCGCACACCGAGCAAAACGCCTTCAGCGTGCCTGACATCCTCAACAACTTCAAGGACTTAATAACGCCAGCCCTGATAATCTGCGTCATTCTGGATTTATGGGGAAACTGCTATCTGTTCCGGCTGCTGTGGGTTGCCTACCAGCTCTGGAGAGATTTCTGAAGACATCAGGCACAGGTAAGCGCTCGGGATTCATACTGCACACAACGGACTGAGGGTGGGGAGCAGGGAACCGCAAAGGTCTGGTCTGTGAGGGCTTCCAAGCAAAGCAGACCTCCAGAGGTCCATCAGCTCTCCCCAGAGACTTGCCCGGCCGTAGGGCTGACAGCCAGCCCCGACTCCCACGCAAAACGGGGCCTGCCGGAGGTGCCGTGAGCCCCACGGGCTGCCCCGAGCTGTCCTGGGACGCTGCAAAAGCGGCGCAAGAATCAGAGCCCTGCAGGGCGATGCTCTGCAAAACGAGCCTGCATCCCTTTCTCTGCGCTCATGCCCTGTCATTTCCAGGGAACGGAACAAACGGCCTCAGCTTCAGAACGCAAACAGAGTGATTTCCACAAGGCGCTTCTGTCCATCTGGCAGCCTGTGGGTCAAATGGTGACCAAACGTGGCGCTGAAGGCACCTGCGATGACAACAACATCTTCCACTGGGTGGACACCAACCTCCCCCAGATCATCACCTCCATTTTCCATCAGTCATCAAATAAATAACATCATCATTTCCACAGCCTGTGTCATTGTGGTGGCAGGGCGTCCGGGACAGTGGCAGCACTAAAGGCATTGGTGCAGGACAGCGCTGCTGTTCGGGGACTGGGGGCATGTTCCTAGGCAGGAGGAAGGGCGGTGGGCCAGGGATAAAAGAGGCATCGGTGGCTGTGAAGCGTCCAGAGACAGCCATGCCCCAGGGGAGAGAGCACATGTTGAGCGGGAACCTACGTCCCACTGCGGTCATGCAGCGTCCCCCAGAGTGCACGGGGAGGTCCCGTGAGTCTCCAGCACGCTGGGAAGCATCCAGAGCACACTGGGAATCCTCAGCTGGGCCAGTTCTGCCAGGATCCCGTGCGCATCACCTTCACAGAGGAGGCTCGCACCAAGGGAGCCTTCCCAGAAAGGGAAAACGGCGCCAAAGCACCACAGCAAGATCTGCTGGGGAAGGGAGGGAGGCCCTGCGGCACGGCGGCTCAGACTCCCTGGTCCGTTTCGTCCCTCTGCTTATTACAGCTGACTGGTAGCTCAGGCCGGCAGCCATGAAGGCGCTGAGAGAAGCCTGCGGGCTGTCAAACGGGACCTTGGGGCACTGGCGCGCTGTCACGGCTCCAGCCCGCTGCTGTGACTAATGGGCTGGAGGGACAAACGAACCCACAAACCAGGAAAGGGGCAAGAGAGGGGGTGAAAAGGTAGGGAGATGGGCCTAACAACAAAACAACGGCAACGAGCTAAGGGAGAAAACAATGATTTTCTGAGTACACTAATTTTCTGAGTATGCCAGCGGGATGCAAGATTAAGAAAACAGATGAGGTTTTCCAAAAGCAAGCGCAGAGTCTTGCACCTCGGAAGGAACAGCCGCAAGTATCAGTACAGGCTGGGACCCGACCTGCTGGAGAGGAGCTCTGCGGTGAGGAACCTGGGGCTCCAGGTGGACAACAGGCTGGCCGTGAGCCAGCAGGGCGCCCTGGTGGCCAAGAAGGCCACTGCGATCCTACAGGGCATTAAAAGGAGCGTGGCCAGCAGGTCAACGGAGGTGATCCTCTCCCTCCACTCTGCCCTGGTCAGGCCTCACCAGGAGGACGGCGTCCGGTTCTGGGCTCCCCGGTACAAGAAAAGGCCGCGATCTCCTGCAAAGAGTCCAGCGGAGGGCCATGAAGATGATCAAGGGCCTGGAGCACCTCTCTTACGAGGAAAGGCTGAGCCACCTGGGTCTCTTCAGCCTTGAGAAAAGAAGACTCGGAGGGGACCTGATCAATGTCTGTACCTACGGGGTGACGGCGGCCAAAATACAAGGCCAAGCTCTTTGCAGCCGTGCGTGCTGACAGGACAGTGGCCAAAGTAGGAAGTTCTGCGCAAACGTGCAGAAGAACGTCTTCACGGCGAGGGTGAGAGGGCACTGCAACTCCTGCCAAGGGAGGCTGTGGAGTCTCCTTGTCTGGAGATGTCCAAGACCTGCCTGGACGCCAACCTGTGCAACCTGGTCTACGGAGCCTGCTTTGGCAAAAAGGCTGGACTCGATCGTCTCGAGAGGTCCCTTCCAGCCCCTACAGTTCTGTGATTCTGCATCAGGGAGAACACTGTGCTGCCAAGGAGGAGAAGGCAAATACGGACACTGCTGCGGGAGGTGTCAAAGCAAACGTTCAAATCTCTCGGTCTGTACTATCCTCTATTCTTTTATTTTCTTTCCGACGTATAAATAAAGGAAATTAATCCAATATTCATTGCTGCTGGAGTGAAGGGCTCAAAGGGATGGGAGAGGAGCACCGGACCTCTGCTTACGTCTGTTTACGAGGGTGGACAGTGGGAACAAGGGACAGTAGGACAAGGGGAAATGGTTTCAAACTAAGACAGCAGAGGTTTAGGTTAGATAGTAGGAGGAAGTTTTTCACACAGAGCGTGCTGACACACTGGAACCGGTTGCCCAAGGAGGCCGTGGATGCCCCATGCCTGCAGGCATTCAAGGCCAGGCGGGATGTGGCTCTGGGCTGCCCGGTGGATTGAAACTAGGGGATCACTGTGGGCCTTCTCAACCCAGGCCGCTCTATGATTCGGTGATTCTATGACCTCGTGCGCTCATGAAAATTACAGAGTGCAGACGGATTGCAAAAAGGGGAGGTGGAACAGGGAGGTGGGATTGGGGTGTAGGGTCCCCAGCCCCGAGCTGGGTGCACGGCCACACCCGCACCGGGGAAAGGCATTGTGACATCACAGGCGGGGCATGACATCAGTCTTCATCAAGTCACGCTGGCGGCCTCCCCCAGCTCAGACACTTGGAGCACTCGCTCCGTCCTGGTGGTCACTGCTGGAGCTCTGCTCTGGGTGACAGCCACTTGTGTGTTGAGAGCGGTCCTTGGGAGAGAGCAGGATGAAGCTCAGCCTGACTCTCTTCCTCATCTTACTTGCTTTCATCTCTCCAATTCCTGACACGTCCAGCTGCCTCAGCTGGGTCGGGAATTGGGACAAAAAGCTGCTCCATCCCGAGGAGCAGCATCCCTTACAGACCGAGTGCCAGCCCTCCAGCTGGCTCTCCTGGCTTGGTCCAACCACCTGCCCCACCAAGATCGACGATGGCAACAAAAGGAACGTCCTTCACCAGGAGCACGGACCAACTGACACCAAGAGCCAGCCCTCCAACTGGCTCTGCTGGTTTTGCCGAATCATCTGCTCCAACCAGATGGAGGACGGGAACAAAAGGCAGGTCTTTCACGAGAAGCAGAGCCCGGTTGAGAACAAGGCCCAGCCCTCCAACTGGCTCTGCTGGTTCGGCCTAACCACCTGCCCCACTAAGATGGAGGACCAGAAGAAAAACCAGGTCCTTCATGACGAGCAGCGTCCGATTGAGTCCAAGAGCCAGCCCTCCAACTGGCTCTGCTGGTTCGGCCTAACCACCTGCCCCACTAAGATTGCGGACGGCAAGAAAGGCCAGGTCCTTCCCGAGGAGCAGAGCCTGTTTGAGTCCAAGAGCCAGCCCTCCAACTGGCTCTGCAGGCTTGGACTAACATCCTGCTCCACCAACACGGAGGACGGGAAAACAGAACAGGTCCTTCATGAGGAGCAGCGTCTTGTTAAGTCCAAGAGCCAGCTCTCCAACTGGCTCTGCTGGTTTGGACTAACATCCTGCTCCACCAAGATCGAGGACAGCAAGAAAGACCAGGTCCTTCCCGAGGAGCAGAGCCTGTTTGAGTCCAAGAGCCAGCCCTCCAACTGGCTCTGCAGGCTTGGACTGACATCTTGCTCCCCCAAGACCGACGACGGGAAGAAGAACAAGGTCTTTCATGAGGAGCAGAGCCCCGCTGAGACCAAGGGCCAGCCCTCCAACTGGCTCTGCTGGATTGGACTGAACACCTGTCCTCAGAATGGAGAGAAAAAAGTCGTGCGTCCTGAGAAGAGCCTGCCCGTTAATGCTGAGCGCCGTGCCTCCCTCTGGCCCTTCTGGATTGGCCTTTCTCCACACCCCAGATGGGTCCCAAACAGGGCCAGCGAGTCTGTTGATCCAGAGGGCCCAAAGCAGCAGTCCCCGCACACCGAGCAAAACGCCTTCAGCGTGCCTGACATCCTCAACAACTTCAAGGACTTAATAACGCCAGCCCTGATAATCTGCGTCATTCTGGATTTATGGGGAAACTGCTATCTGTTCCGGCTGCTGTGGGTTGCCTACCAGCTCTGGAGAGATTTCTGAAGACATCAGGCACAGGTAAGCGCTCGGGATTCATACTGCACACAACGGACTGAGGGTGGGGAGCAGGGAACCGCAAAGGTCTGGTCTGTGAGGGCTTCCAAGCAAAGCAGACCTCCAGAGGTCCATCAGCTCTCCCCAGAGACTTGCCCGGCCGTAGGGCTGACAGCCAGCCCCGACTCCCACGCAAAACGGGGCCTGCCGGAGGTGCCGTGAGCCCCACGGGCTGCCCCGAGCTGTCCTGGGACGCTGCAAAAGCGGCGCAAGAATCAGAGCCCTGCAGGGCGATGCTCTGCAAAACGAGCCTGCATCCCTTTCTCTGCGCTCATGCCCTGTCATTTCCAGGGAACGGAACAAACGGCCTCAGCTTCAGAACGCAAACAGAGTGATTTCCACAAGGCGCTTCTGTCCATCTGGCAGCCTGTGGGTCAAATGGTGACCAAACGTGGCGCTGAAGGCACCTGCGATGACAACAACATCTTCCACTGGGTGGACACCAACCTCCCCCAGATCATCACCTCCATTTTCCATCAGTCATCAAATAAATAACATCATCATTTCCACAGCCTGTGTCATTGTGGTGGCAGGGCGTCCGGGACAGTGGCAGCACTAAAGGCATTGGTGCAGGACAGCGCTGCTGTTCGGGGACTGGGGGCATGTTCCTAGGCAGGAGGAAGGGCGGTGGGCCAGGGATAAAAGAGGCATCGGTGGCTGTGAAGCGTCCAGAGACAGCCATGCCCCAGGGGAGAGAGCACATGTTGAGCGGGAACCTACGTCCCACTGCGGTCATGCAGCGTCCCCCAGAGTGCACGGGGAGGTCCCGTGAGTCTCCAGCACGCTGGGAAGCATCCAGAGCACACTGGGAATCCTCAGCTGGGCCAGTTCTGCCAGGATCCCGTGCGCATCACCTTCACAGAGGAGGCTCGCACCAAGGGAGCCTTCCCAGAAAGGGAAAACGGCGCCAAAGCACCACAGCAAGATCTGCTGGGGAAGGGAGGGAGGCCCTGCGGCACGGCGGCTCAGACTCCCTGGTCCGTTTCGTCCCTCTGCTTATTACAGCTGACTGGTAGCTCAGGCCGGCAGCCATGAAGGCGCTGAGAGAAGCCTGCGGGCTGTCAAACGGGACCTTGGGGCACTGGCGCGCTGTCACGGCTCCAGCCCGCTGCTGTGACTAATGGGCTGGAGGGACAAACGAACCCACAAACCAGGAAAGGGGCAAGAGAGGGGGTGAAAAGGTAGGGAGATGGGCCTAACAACAAAACAACGGCAACGAGCTAAGGGAGAAAACAATGATTTTCTGAGTACACTAATTTTCTGAGTATGCCAGCGGGATGCAAGATTAAGAAAACAGATGAGGTTTTCCAAAAGCAAGCGCAGAGTCTTGCACCTCGGAAGGAACAGCCGCAAGTATCAGTACAGGCTGGGACCCGACCTGCTGGAGAGGAGCTCTGCGGTGAGGAACCTGGGGCTCCAGGTGGACAACAGGCTGGCCGTGAGCCAGCAGGGCGCCCTGGTGGCCAAGAAGGCCACTGCGATCCTACAGGGCATTAAAAGGAGCGTGGCCAGCAGGTCAACGGAGGTGATCCTCTCCCTCCACTCTGCCCTGGTCAGGCCTCACCAGGAGGACGGCGTCCGGTTCTGGGCTCCCCGGTACAAGAAAAGGCCGCGATCTCCTGCAAAGAGTCCAGCGGAGGGCCATGAAGATGATCAAGGGCCTGGAGCACCTCTCTTACGAGGAAAGGCTGAGCCACCTGGGTCTCTTCAGCCTTGAGAAAAGAAGACTCGGAGGGGACCTGATCAATGTCTGTACCTACGGGGTGACGGCGGCCAAAATACAAGGCCAAGCTCTTTGCAGCCGTGCGTGCTGACAGGACAGTGGCCAAAGTAGGAAGTTCTGCGCAAACGTGCAGAAGAACGTCTTCACGGCGAGGGTGAGAGGGCACTGCAACTCCTGCCAAGGGAGGCTGTGGAGTCTCCTTGTCTGGAGATGTCCAAGACCTGCCTGGACGCCAACCTGTGCAACCTGGTCTACGGAGCCTGCTTTGGCAAAAAGGCTGGACTCGATCGTCTCGAGAGGTCCCTTCCAGCCCCTACAGTTCTGTGATTCTGCATCAGGGAGAACACTGTGCTGCCAAGGAGGAGAAGGCAAATACGGACACTGCTGCGGGAGGTGTCAAAGCAAACGTTCAAATCTCTCGGTCTGTACTATCCTCTATTCTTTTATTTTCTTTCCGACGTATAAATAAAGGAAATTAATCCAATATTCATTGCTGCTGGAGTGAAGGGCTCAAAGGGATGGGAGAGGAGCACCGGACCTCTGCTTACGTCTGTTTACGAGGGTGGACAGTGGGAACAAGGGACAGTAGGACAAGGGGAAATGGTTTCAAACTAAGACAGCAGAGGTTTAGGTTAGATAGTAGGAGGAAGTTTTTCACACAGAGCGTGCTGACACACTGGAACCGGTTGCCCAAGGAGGCCGTGGATGCCCCATGCCTGCAGGCATTCAAGGCCAGGCGGGATGTGGCTCTGGGCTGCCCGGTGGATTGAAACTAGGGGATCACTGTGGGCCTTCTCAACCCAGGCCGCTCTATGATTCGGTGATTCTATGACCTCGTGCGCTCATGAAAATTACAGAGTGCAGACGGATTGCAAAAAGGGGAGGTGGAACAGGGAGGTGGGATTGGGGTGTAGGGTCCCCAGCCCCGAGCTGGGTGCACGGCCACACCCGCACCGGGGAAAGGCATTGTGACATCACAGGCGGGGCATGACATCAGTCTTCATCAAGTCACGCTGGCGGCCTCCCCCAGCTCAGACACTTGGAGCACTCGCTCCGTCCTGGTGGTCACTGCTGGAGCTCTGCTCTGGGTGACAGCCACTTGTGTGTTGAGAGCGGTCCTTGGGAGAGAGCAGGATGAAGCTCAGCCTGACTCTCTTCCTCATCTTACTTGCTTTCATCTCTCCAATTCCTGACACGTCCAGCTGCCTCAGCTGGGTCGGGAATTGGGACAAAAAGCTGCTCCATCCCGAGGAGCAGCATCCCTTACAGACCGAGTGCCAGCCCTCCAGCTGGCTCTCCTGGCTTGGTCCAACCACCTGCCCCACCAAGATCGACGATGGCAACAAAAGGAACGTCCTTCACCAGGAGCACGGACCAACTGACACCAAGAGCCAGCCCTCCAACTGGCTCTGCTGGTTTTGCCGAATCATCTGCTCCAACCAGATGGAGGACGGGAACAAAAGGCAGGTCTTTCACGAGAAGCAGAGCCCGGTTGAGAACAAGGCCCAGCCCTCCAACTGGCTCTGCTGGTTCGGCCTAACCACCTGCCCCACTAAGATGGAGGACCAGAAGAAAAACCAGGTCCTTCATGACGAGCAGCGTCCGATTGAGTCCAAGAGCCAGCCCTCCAACTGGCTCTGCTGGTTCGGCCTAACCACCTGCCCCACTAAGATTGCGGACGGCAAGAAAGGCCAGGTCCTTCCCGAGGAGCAGAGCCTGTTTGAGTCCAAGAGCCAGCCCTCCAACTGGCTCTGCAGGCTTGGACTAACATCCTGCTCCACCAACACGGAGGACGGGAAAACAGAACAGGTCCTTCATGAGGAGCAGCGTCTTGTTAAGTCCAAGAGCCAGCTCTCCAACTGGCTCTGCTGGTTTGGACTAACATCCTGCTCCACCAAGATCGAGGACAGCAAGAAAGACCAGGTCCTTCCCGAGGAGCAGAGCCTGTTTGAGTCCAAGAGCCAGCCCTCCAACTGGCTCTGCAGGCTTGGACTGACATCTTGCTCCCCCAAGACCGACGACGGGAAGAAGAACAAGGTCTTTCATGAGGAGCAGAGCCCTGCTGAGACCAAGGGCCAGCCCTCCAACTGGCTCTGCTGGATTGGACTGAACACCTGTCCTCAGAATGGAGAGAAAAAAGTCGTGCGTCCTGAGAAGAGCCTGCCCGTTAATGCTGAGCGCCGTGCCTCCCTCTGGCCCTTCTGGATTGGCCTTTCTCCACACCCCAGATGGGTCCCAAACAGGGCCAGCGAGTCTGTTGATCCAGAGGGCCCAAAGCAGCAGTCCCCGCACACCGAGCAAAACGCCTTCAGCGTGCCTGACATCCTCAACAACTTCAAGGACTTAATAACGCCAGCCCTGATAATCTGCGTCATTCTGGATTTATGGGGAAACTGCTATCTGTTCCGGCTGCTGTGGGTTGCCTACCAGCTCTGGAGAGATTTCTGAAGACATCAGGCACAGGTAAGCGCTCGGGATTCATACTGCACACAACGGACTGAGGGTGGGGAGCAGGGAACCGCAAAGGTCTGGTCTGTGAGGGCTTCCAAGCAAAGCAGACCTCCAGAGGTCCATCAGCTCTCCCCAGAGACTTGCCCGGCCGTAGGGCTGACAGCCAGCCCCGACTCCCACGCAAAACGGGGCCTGCCGGAGGTGCCGTGAGCCCCACGGGCTGCCCCGAGCTGTCCTGGGACGCTGGAAAAGCGGCGCAAGAATCAGAGCCATCTGATCCCATTCACACTGGGAATCTTCAGCTGCTCCTCCATGAACGAAGCTCAAGTATAGGCTAGCTGCACAGGTACACCAAACCCAGGAGTCCTCTGAGATAGGGTGCAAGGAAAAAGCAGCCTGGGAAATCCTTGGAGGGTAAGGGAGGGGACAAGATGCTTTATTTTTGGCTATGACTAACACAGAATCCAGAATGCTTCACACGGAACTTGTTAGACAATGAGAAAAAAAAATAAAAGATTCATCTGTCTCTATTATGAAACATTAATGTAGTACTTAAGCCTTCTCTCTGACTAATGCTGTGATTAAAAGGTATATAAAAACAGCTGTGATTTCACATTTGAACCTGAACAGCAGGGACAGAAATTTTCAGCTGTTTAATGATTAAGAAGTCTACTGTGAGGTAATCATTTCAGTTCCTATTATATTTTGTGTAGAAACAGACCTCCTACATGTATCTTCAGAACAACTTCTTAACTTACAACATTAAAAAGCTGTTCATAGAGTTGCTGCTGACTTCAGTGGTGAGAGGACGAACTTTCCAGCACTCTAAAATATGGCGGTTATTTTCTAACCTGAGAATGTATGACATTTTCTGGTAGGAGACTGCATCAAGTGAAGAAACAAAGATTAATTTGGGATTTTCCTCCACAAACTGTTTTGTGTTTTGATGTGTCATCTCTGTTTCCTTTCTCTCTTTCCTCTTTCCAGTTTCTTTTACTAAAACTGCAACTTATGCAATGAATTTAGAGTTGGGAAGCCAAAAAAAACCAAAAAACAAAAAACAAACAAACAACAACAGCAAAAAAAGATTTTCCCATTTTACTAATTTTAGAATGAAAAATCCAGTTTCTAAAGTCAGATTAAAAGTTCAGCTTAAAATGTAATTTCACCTTTCAACACACAACACACACACACAAAACAAAACAAAACAAAAAAAGCCTTGCACTGAAATGCTTTACTTAACCCTGCCACAAATTTTCTGGATTCTTTCCTTATGAGAAGGCTCAGTTCTGTTTTTTTTGGATCATTTCAAGAAAGAAAAACCCTCAGAATACCAAAGATAGTACCTGACAAAAAACCAGTTCCTACCTTGAACATATTTCTGTGGCTCCTAGCTGCTAAATATCTGGGGCCAGATTAAACATGGCCAGCTAACATTCTTGTTAGTCGTTTGACTTTCAACTTCTAGAAACTTCAGTAGAGGGATAAAATAATAATAAAAAACAAACTAGCAGAGGTCCCTTCTTGTCTGAGAGGACGAACCTGAACAATCTCTGAATTCAGTCTTTCATTGCACAATGCCAAATGGACTGTGAAATTGTTTACCCTAATGGACAGTGCTGGTTTCTTTTAGAAAGAGAATGAAATTTATTGGGTAATCTAAACCAAAATCACTGGGTTTGATTCATTTTTAGTGAAATTGCTGTTTTTTTCTTCACTAGGGAAGGGGAATCTTTAGTAGGCACACCTGCACCTCCGTGCAAGTCCCTACAGAAATATATGGAGTACTATCTTAAAAAAGGACTGCATCTGGACAGCAGCAGTTACACTTCGGTCTGACCCAGAGCCTACAGACCACAAAGAGGGCTATGGCAGTGACAAATGGGGTTACAGATCATCCAGAATTCAATCTCATTTGATGTTTATGTTAGTATTAAAGTAACATCGGGCCATAATAGAAAATGATTCAGAAACTGCTGGACAGAATTCTAAAGCACAAGAACCAATAATCCATCCGAAATTGTTAACATCAGTAATGATAAATCTTTGTAGCCTTAGAAATCCCCTTTAACATACAGAATACCATCAAATCGCTTCCTGCAAGCTATCAAGCTGATATCAGATGGCAACATTATCAGCCCAGGGCTATAAATGAAAAAGTCTGCTTCCACAAACAATGCCATAAGCCCTCATACATTTCTTCAGATCTCTCTTTGGAAACCACTGCCAGAACCAATCATGCAACACACGACAAGTACACAGCACGTGGGGAGAAATCCTCCTCCAGAAAACCCAGGCACTTCCCTCAAACTTCTAAAACAGACAGTTGCAGCATTTGGGTTCTTCTTTATTTTATTTTATTTTTTGAGGGAACATAAGAGGAAAAGAAACTTGAGATTACCAAAACTGCTATAAATACCAGATGGAGAAAATAAGGCGCATTGTAAAAGATACAGGGAAGAGACAGAAAACAGGAAAAACTCCAGGATAAATGATTGCCTCGTTCTCCACCCATCCTGACTGTCCCACAGCATCACAATATGGGAACCCAGGAATCTCACAGTGTGAGGAAAAATGAAATAAGAGATCATGAGATCATTCGATTTGCAGCATTACGCAAATGCCACAAACAATATTCTCCAACTTCTAAATAAACAAATCAAATCCAAGGAAAATTAGATGGGAAGCATTAATGCTCTCTGCTATTCATTCACATATAATTTATGCAAACAATTCAAAGAAAATATCTGAGATGCTCTACAAGCTTGGCTTTTAAATCCATTTTCCTCTCAAATTAAAAGGAGATAACGTAGTTTGACTTCAAATGCATCTAAATTAGGGTCTTAACCTGAAATCCACTGCAGAAAAAAAATCAAGCCATAATCTTGAAATCTACTGTAATACAATCTCCTTTTGCAGCTTACCAAATTCAGACACAATTTTGGGTGGGAGATGAGGCGAGAAAGAAGATCCCCCTTCTCCCATCCCAAGAGACAAAGCCATAGAACAAAGCTTTTTTTTTTCAACCAAAACACCAAAGTTCCTACAAAAGAGAGTAAAACTATCTGGATATCATCAAACTTCTCTGTACTGAAATTATCTTTTCTCTTTTATAATCTCAGAAGTATTAAAACCACTGCCACATCTTACAGCGGATAAAATAGTACAAAGAGTCTGTTCCAAATGCACTGAAATTCATGGCAAGAAAATACAGTGAAAAACAAGAGCTAAGTTCCATCAGACCAGACTAGAGCAGATCCAGCAGCAGAACGGGAAAGCCTACTGGACCTAAGCACAGAGTTTGTGAAAAAAGGAGTTGCTCCTTGATAGCTCAGGGTCCCTACATCTCACCACATGTATCCATAAGGTTAAGAAATTTATGGATGTTGTTTCCATCATGTTGCCAACACATGGGCTCTTCTGGCTGCCCTCATCCTGCCTCCACTCCAGAGCCCAGCAATGTCCCCTCCACGGATACACTGTTTCCCCTGCTCACTGTGACTTGGGCACGCTACAATAAACAGCAATTAAGACTGTAGACAACAGAAAAGCCTCAAAGCACAAATCAAAAGGTTTCCTGGCCCAGCTTCCTAATGCGAGAGGCAAATGTTAAGAATGAAAATCAGTGACATTTTTTGAAATTCTGGAAGTCAGTTTGAATTTGATACAAGGTTATGAGTTCTTTCCAACTACCCCACACATCTAAAATTTCAGTGTCTAGTCCAATCTGGTTTGATAGACTTGCTTTGCAGCCAGTATAAAGAGACAGTCGCTCCCAGAGGGCAAATCACCTGCAGCACCTCAGCGGGGCCCATTACACAGGACATCAAAATGACTCGATGAGACACAGCACGTCATTTCTACACCACCAATGTCAAGTGTGTGCTGCACTGACAGGCAAAACACAACGCAAGGAAGTGTATCAAATACACAGCACTGACTAGGCTGCAGACCTTTTCTTGAAGCATTCTTCCTCACAAAGCCAGGATGAATTTTGGTCCTTCCAGTTCCCTGTGGTTAGCCTACTCCAGCTCATACTCAGAGCGAGAAATGCGTAAGAGAAATAAATACAAAGTGTGCTGACTCTTATCCCCATAATACCGTGAAGAAATATAGTGAATATGACAATTATTTCAGAGTAACTTCTAATAAACAGTAGTCCAGCTGCTAAATAACGTATGCTGATTAACATTAGAACTATCATTATAGGCACCACAAGTCACATTTTCAGCTCAACTTTATAACTGTTTATGTAGGTATGGAGGCAACCCATGTCTTTAGAGGCTATGAGAGCTTGCTCCAACCTGCAGCTGCAAATTGGGCTGTGGAAGCAAAAAAAAAAAAAAAAACCAAGAAAAAAATACTGTGAGATGACTAAACATGCTCAAGTAGGGCTTTCCACTTCACCAAGAGCACCACTCAGAGCCTGGGGTGCAGGATCAGCATGGAGATACCATGTGGAGCATCTACGATAGACTATCCTGGATAAAAAAGAGGGATGGAGCTCTCTTTCAACTGGAAGAAAGTTGCAGTCGTTGACTGTGGTACTCATGGTGGATTTACCACAGCCAAACCAAAGCTTTACAGCAAAAAAAAATCTTGCTGGAGGTAAGTGAAAGCTCACAGCCATAAGACTGATGAAATGTCACATCAATTCCAACAGTGCTGAACTAACAATGAGTTTGGATCAGGGTGGAGTAAGAGGATGGACTAGAAGACATTCCAGTCTGACCATTTCTACAATTTTACGATGTTCTTTGAAATACAGACTGTTGTATTCCTTGCAAAATCAGACCTTAAAATTGCTGCATATTTTCTGTCTTCATATCTTTGGGCCTATGCTCCCCATCTACAGTGTGGTAATAACATTAACATCAAGGACAGAATTCAACTCCAATCCAACTCAGATTCCTGTCAATTCAGGATATCCTCAAGGGACTGACAGATATGACAGAAATTGTGCACAGACCAATACTCCTGTGCAGCTGAAGCAGGACACCAGGTAGGCTACGTTAGGGCACACTAAATAAACTTCTGGGGAAAGTTCAAGTGGGTTCAGCTGATCAAACCCCAGTTCACATCCAGCAACTCCTGATGCCAAGGCAACGTGTCTATACTTGCAAGTCTGAACCTGGGGCTGATTCCTAACCATAATTTCCACATCCAATTAGGGTGGTGGTGAAAAAAATTTAAGAGACAGTGAGGAGTGAAGAGCACCAAAGGAGTTCCAGTAAGCATAATGGAATTTATCCTGTTGGAGGAGACCCTCAAGAGTGTTAAAATCTGGAGAACTGAGGTACAATAAATGAATGCTAAGGAAAAATGAACAGTCTCCAAGAAACTTTGCTTTGAATGAGCAAAATGATGCAAAAATAACCCTACTACTATTCATGATGATAAAATTAATGAGTGTTTGATAATGCAGACACAGAATGGGCAGACTAGATTTGAGCAGGCATTTCCATTCCGCTGAGTGCTTTAGCTTTGCCAACTCGATCACAATCTTTTTGTGCACTTTCAGTGTGCAGCATTCCAGGTACATGAATACTAAAACGTGAAGTTTCCAAAGGCACTCAGCGTTGGATTAACATTTCTCTCCCTGAAGAGCAGGGTGATTTCTTTATGCTCCTTCTTACATCTTCCTCTCCCTCCTCCTCTCCCCAGCCTGAGATTTATAGTGTCATTTTATACAGCCTTATTTTTTCTTCTTGAAATAATTCCTGTAGCTTTATGAATTGTGCCCACAACATCGCATTCTGAATACCGATTTCAAGGTGTTTCTTTCGTCCTATTGGTTCGAACAGAAAATCAGCTGAAGTTGGAAAAACTCCAGTAAAATCCATATACAGTTTCTCCATTAGGGCAAAAGGCTTTTGCATATGCACTACCCTACAATATAAACTAACACATACATGTGAAATACTGTCATTATTTTACAGCACTGTCTGATTTCCCTTTGAATGCCCTAAAATGAAGGGTTTCTTCTGTGTACAAAATGCAGGACTGGAACTTAAAAATGATAATTCAGTGGCACTCTGGTCTTTTTATTATTATTATTTTATCTCCTATCATTTTAAATAACACCAACTGACAACAGCTCGCCGTGTTGAATGAATCCAGATGCATTCGCTGACTGTAAAGAATCAGAGAGATGGAAAGAGGCAAGAGACTGGTATTGTGCTCATTAGATCACTAAGCAGCTGCTTTTATAAACAGAATATTTAACAAGGCTCTACAAAGATATTCAAATGTAGCTGCTAGAATGCACTTTGAAATTTTCCGCCTAATAAAAAAATGCAAGAGATGAGAAATTATCTCCCTTTAAAGTAAAGAGTTCAAGGTGAATGTTACCTGATTAACTCACTTTGTTATTAATTAAATTCAATAAAAATCCCAAATACGGCATGCCATCCTTTATTAGCATTTCTGCAGATATAAGAACCACGCTTACCATACAGTGAACAAAATTCAGTCGGAATGTATGAAATATCAAAGAATAATAACATAGCAGAGAAAGGAGTTAAGTTCAAATCATGAGACTAAAGTGCAAAAAGAACCATCTCCTAGTGAGGTTTATTAAGACCCAGGAAAAAAGTCATTATTATGTATTTTGAATGTATTTACCTACACATTTCTAAAATGTGTATTTATATTATATACTATGACACCTCTATATGCCCTTCAAGTTATAGAAGTAGTCATTATTTGAAGGTTAAGATGTTTTGAGTGGGAAATGTTCATCTACAAGTAAGAACACATCAGAAAAACAGTTCCCTCCTCTCCCCACCTCTCACCTGGACTTTTTCTGATTCAGTCATGTGGTTCTTATCTCTTACTATGCGGTGCTAAGTTTCATTTAGCTGTAATATCAAATTGCCAAGAAATGGTCTGGACAATATTTGTCTGTGATCTCATTCCAGTCTCAGCATTCACATTAGCCACCTACTACCTTTTCAGTAGAGAGGAGAGATGAGTGGATATGCAAACTGGGCAGCATTGCCCTGTTAATTCTGCATGTTATTGCTGGAGTGTTCTGATGAGCCCTGGGAATATAATTGCTCTGCTTCTCTTATCCCAAACTTCTGGGGTATAAGCAGAAAACCGCAGTCTTTTTAATGTCTTCTTTCAGCAAAACAGAAATGAACATTATAAATATGTATACTCCATATAAATCTGTATTTCTACAGAAATTGAAAGTTAAGCTAGTTGAAAATCAAGACTTAGTTCCCAAGAAGATACATTTCTAGCAAAAGGAAAATTCTGTGGTACAATCTGCTCCAGCACCAGGACGGAGAAGGATCTCTCCAGGTATTTGTGTGGGTGGGACAAGCAATACTGAGGACTCCTTCCACAATTCAGCAAGAATTAATGCCCACTTAATATAAAAGCATTGCCAAATGTGTGACTTAACAGAAAGCTGTAACAGGTATTAATTGATGTCATCTGTACACAAGAAAGAATCAATTTGTGACCTAAGTGTCATGAAAATCAGCATAATTACCCACTTTATCATTCGGGTGATTTTTTCATTAAATTAGGAGTTCAGAGTGTGACTACAGCTTCATTATTTGATCACTTTTATCTCATGGCTTGCATTTCCTTCCAGCTAAATCTGGAGCACGACACTGAGCATTAAATACACATGTGCACTGTGAGACATATAAAGGGCATTAAAACCTGAAATACTCCATATTTCAAGCTTAGGAACTGATAGACAACGGGCAAGTACCAAGAAGTTGCCAAATCTCACCACATTGCCAAAATATAAGAAACAAGCAGCTCCAATGGGGAGAATGATACCCTCAGAGGTACCATCTCTACCAAGGAGACCAGTAGGAGTAACTCTAAGAAGCTCCATCCAATCCTTCCTTAAGGAATGAGACAGTGACTGCCTCTAAAAAAAGAGAAACCTCCAAAAAATGTGAGATTTGATTCAAAACATAAATATGCCTCAAGCTAAAGGGTTATGAAAAATGTTCCCAGTGAATTTATCCGTGAGACAAATCCATCATTCCCATACAGCAAGAAACAGATTGTATTCAGGAGACAGAGAACTGCATTCCCTCATGGCGCAAGCAATTTGGGAGGCACCATGGTATTTATTTAGGGAATGACTAATTAGGTATGAAGCCAAGGGAAAAAAAAAATGGCAGGAGGGAGGCTCTAATGTGCTAAAAATATAATTATTAAGAAAACACATGAACTACAGCTAAAAACATGTTCTTAGGGAGAGCCCAGGGACACGTCAGGATTAAGCTTCAGCTCTCTGAACTAGCGACGCGTGAAAGAGTTTATTTGTCACCATGCCAGACACCTGGACATCACTGAAGTAATGATGAGGCTGAGGAAGGAGAGACCTGAGGGGCAAAAAGGAAATTCGCATTAATTATAGATTAGAATTGGTTCAGTATGTGCTGTGGGAAGGAGGGACAGGTATGAGGACACGAAGTCACCCCAGACAGCTGCTAAGAAGGGAGAAGGAGGCGGCTGTCTGCGATGGGGAGGGCGGGAGAACTCTGCACTCTGAATGAGCATCCAGAAGTATTTATTCCATAGAACCACAGAATAGAGTGGGTGGGAAGGGACCGTAAAGATCATCCATTTCTAACCCACTGCCACTGGCACGGTTGCACCCACCAGCTCAGGCTGCCCAGGGCCCATCCAACCTGAGCTCCTCCAGGGATGGGGCGGCACAGCTCTCTGGGCAGCTGT
Organism: Tetrao urogallus; assembly: GCF_951394365.1. Classification (NCBI taxonomy): domain Eukaryota; kingdom Metazoa; phylum Chordata; class Aves; order Galliformes; family Phasianidae; genus Tetrao; species Tetrao urogallus. The sequence continues at coordinate 9,682,550 of NC_136813.1, read as the reverse complement.
ACCAGGCCTCACTGCCCTCTGAGCAAAGAATTTCTGCCTAGCATCTAACATAAATTTTCCCCCTTTTCGCTTAAAACAATTCCCCCTTGTCCTATCACTATTAAAAATATAATAATAATTATTATAAAATAATAATTTTAATAAAAATTATTTATAAAATAATTTTAATAAAAAATAAAATAATAATAATAATATTATAAAATATATAAAAAAAGAAGACTGTATATCTGTATGCCTAAAGAGGTAAGTATGAAGAATTTTTTGGCCCCTCTAGAGCAAGGATATAACAGGGATCATCATATTCAAAAGTATAAAATTAAACTTCTTTTTTTTTAATGTAAGTGCATTGTGGGTTTCCACCACCTGCCCAAACAAAGCCACACGTCCCTATGCTAGTAAAAGTCTTGCATGGGGAAAGGAAGAAGTCCCCCACATTTGGAATGTTTAAAATGGAGGTCTGAGGAAATCATGCAGTGGATCAGCAAGTGCATAAAATAACCTGCAAGGTCATAAGAATTCTAATCACTGATTTTATGACTTTATCAGGTACTTTAAAAAGTCAAAGACTGATATATTACTATTTTAAAACAGAAAAGACATTCAACCGACTTATATACACCCACGTATGCACTTACCCAATATATTAGTCATGTACCACTACCAAAACAGAATAAAAATATATTTAACAAACCCTGCAGAAAGTCAAAATATTAATTCCTTGCAGACACATTAGTCAAAAAACCTTCTCTTGCATTCAGCTTAGGCTGTCAGAATCTCTTATGGACATCTGTGAGACGGATCTGCCAAATCAATAACTCACTTTTTGACAATAAGTAATAAATATATAAAGTAATAAATACAGACACACATTTGTTCTTTTCAAGATTCAGCTGAAATCCATTTCCTTATATAAGAGCATGACCTGTTCAAGTTACCTTCCAAAATTTAGCAAATCTCTCTCTACTTAGGCATGCACTGATGCAGGATATCTTCATGTCCTGTCTACTACTTGGAAAAGAAGAGCTGTGCACATCCATGCATTTGGCATGAAAACAGCAATTTGTTCCTGCTGTGCATGCCAATGACATCAAGAAATGCCATCCCTAAAGCAGAGCCTTGTGGCAGAGTTCACTGTACAGGCAGAACTGGAGAGCGCAGGATTCATAATGAAAACATTCACAAGGAAAATGCTCAGTAGCCTTCTCCTGTGCTCAGGAAGCGGCTTTATTTTAGGATCTTTAACCTTAGATTATGTATATTAGCCTGCAGGGTGGAGGGTTAAACTAATAGTGAACTTTGCATTTTGCTAACAGTTGCACTTATACTGTCTCCTTAAACACGGTTCTAGAAAGCGAGGCTGATGTTGAGACAGAAGTTCACATTTAAGTAAATGCCTTGCTCCTCACCGCTTAGAAATGTCAGCATTGCCTTTCCAGGGCTAATGCAGATAGAAAGGGATTTGCACTCTATAACACTTACAAAACCTCCCGGATAGCAGCCCTGTAGATCAGTGCTTCCATTTCGTAGTCAAATGGAGGTCACTGCAGTAGATGTTTTTCAGAGGAAATGATTAGGATGGCGAAGGATGTAGGGAGGATTTGCAAGAGATGAAAACAAATGACACTGGCCTTGTAATAAAAATTCAGAGTGCGGCATGGAGGGGAAGATGTATCATCATTAGCTCATTTACTGGTTGTGAGCTACTGAGGGCTCACAGCCATGAATCTTTCCATGCCGCATGCACATTTGTAAGAAGGCAGCGATCTCTAACACACATCCTTAAGATCAGACTCAATGATCACTAATAACGTGCACTCAGACTAGAAAACAAAAGAGTGGAGGTTTTCTAGGTGGTGCACTTCAGAGCCTGGACACTTCAAATATTGCAGGAAACGGGGCCAGAATCTTCCAAAAGCGAATCGCAGTGGAATTCCTCAGCATACAAATGGAAAGCCCACCCTAGTCACTGCTTTGCAACACTAGGACTAAGCTCATCAAAACAGCAAGCCCTAGGAAATTTGAGCACTAACCTTCATCCATGACTGTGCAAAACTAGGCATGTAGGAATGAATGAAGCACTGGAATTCTTCTGGATTACCACCTGTACAGAAACACATCTGGCTTACAACGTACCAAAAAAATTAGTGAATCTGACTTTCAGTGACATTTGTGCTGCTTTGCTGCATAGAGGAGTACAATAAGGCTGATGGTGATAAAAGGAAGATAATACTCTGGGTATATACAGGGTGAGACCTTTTCATGGGGAGCCACCATCCCATCTGCCACCCCTACAAAGAAAAGCCAGCAGTCATTTAGGAGAAGCAAGAAAGAGATCACTTCAAGAGCCAATTCAAGAGTCTGGCAGTAATTCAACATGAAGATTTATTGGTCTTGCTTTGTGAATAAAGGCAGAAGATGTCCTCATTCCACAGAACTGACCCCCATATACAAGTAAAGACTTAAGGATCACGTAAATCAAAGAGAAGAAACAATCAGCAGCTGTGAAAGCAGGAGGAGACATAGGAAAGAGACATCATCGTCATTTTCTTGTCAAGTTATATAAATTAAAGCACTAACCCATAGAATATAGAATCATTAAGGTTGGAAAAGACCTCCAAGATCATCTAGTCCAAAACCAGCCCATACCCACTAACCATGTCCTTCCATGTACACATGTGTTCCATTGAACACCTCCGGGGACAGTGACTGCACCCCCTCCCTGAGCAGCCTGTGCCAGTGCCTCACCATTTTTTCTGAAAAGAAATGTCTCCTAATATCCAACCTGCCCTGAAGCAGTTTAAGGATAAAACCACACTGGTAGAAGGTTCTTAAATATTCAGTGATCATCAGATGACTCCAAGCAAATCTTCCTTCCCAGTGGTATCTTTTTCCTGGGCTTCAGCTTTCTGTCTACACAACAGAGGCAACTATGCACTGCTCCATTTGGAGACTGAAACATTAAATTCACCAAGGTCTGAGTTCAGAAAAGGGTAATGCTAATACCATTCCAAGACATTCAGAGAGACACTGAAATCCCACTGGCTTCATTGGGTTAAAAGCACTTAGCTGAATCAGGCCAGTCTGGTGGCAGGGACAGTGAGACAACCTGAGACAGATGGGCAGGTGGAGAGGACGCACATTGGGATATGTCTGAATTTGCTAGAGAAGGCTTTGGAAGGCAACAAGAGAATTAAAAGTGGGAGAAAGCTTTTTAGTTAATTGAAGATTAAGAAGTAGAAATAGAAAGTGTAACACAGCTGAAGGTATGAGAGGTTCACAGCAGAAGGCAGGAGATTACTCAATATTCTTACACAATAAAATTAATTCCTTTTAATCTTTTTATACACATTGTAAACAAGATCTCTCTATCCTATGAAAATTACCTTCTAAAGGCTGGGTAAATACATTGACTAATCCTAAAATCCCAGAAATCCCAATTTATTTATTTATTTTTTTTAAAGACAGAAGCCAAGTAGGAAAGAGCTCTGTAAACAGTTCTGACCTTCAGAGAGCTCGGCATTCTGTTTGTTTATTCCAAAAATGAAATGCCGCTAACAGGAGGTGAAAAAAAATATCATTTAAATGGAAATGGCTACACCTCATTTTCAGTAACCAAGAGGATGAACTCCAAACATTTGCAATATTACAGAAAACTCACAGAGCAGATAACGGGTACCAGCAGCCAGGAGTGAAGTAGAAGATAAAGCTCTCAGTTCTCTTTTTGTAGAACATTTTAAAATCAGCTCAGAACCATGCAGCAGGACATGGCAAAGGAAGGAATCTTGACAACAGCTCTGAGTTTACTACCAAAATGACTTAATTGCTACTACCAATCATTTTTCCATTGGCAGATCATCTTAATTCTTGCTGTTACTGAGGCACATTCACAGCTGTGCCCTGGGTGAAAGAGCACACGTGTGATCAGATGCACATTTTGGACAGAGGAACCCAGACCATTCTCCAGGTCCAGCAATGTCACAGCCAAAGCCCAGGGCTGGGATGCAGGGCATGGCCTGACCCCATGCTGGTACGCATGCAACCACATCGCTTCCCAACCAGCTCCACAGTGAGCCCTGCATACTGTCTCATTTTCCAGCACAGAATGTTCCTTCAGGGAGTAACACCTCAGTGAATAACAGGAATACATTTCCATTTCTCTGTAAATGTAATCAAGCATTTGAAGGGAGAGCTAAAACACGGCCACAGTGTAGTAATCTATTTCTGCTCCACCACATCATGCACAGAAAAACAGAAAGAGAAATGAAGAGCCTCTAAGAAGTTTTATAATTCTTTTTCCAAGTCTCAGTAAGTGGAGAAAAGAAACATCAAGATAGCCAATGTTAGATCTAAAAATATGGACAATATCATCATGCAAAAAATATATAACATAATACAAAGGACACAGTACATGTTTCACTTCTGTCTAAACATGTAGACAAGCGTGTATGTCTGTGTATAAATTGGGCAGGAACGTTGCTTATGGCCCAAATAATTCCTGCTGCACCTTATCGGTGAGATCAGAGTCCCATCACACCCAGCAAAACACAAATCTAAATGGACACCAAAACAGAACCACAGAATCACAGAATCATTATGATTGCAAAAGACTTCTAAATCCATGTAGTCCAACCATCCCGCTACCGCCAATGCTGCCCACTAAACCACATCCCTAAGAAATGGCAGTTTATCCTGGAGCTGCTTCCTGAGAGCAGCTACCAGCCCACTACTTACTATCCAGCTCTCATTCAAGAAAGAAAGCATTTAAATAAAGGGCTAAACATGGACATATTGATGTCTCCCAGGGTGAGCAGCTCTGAAGGCCAATGGCAGAACATCACAAGGCACAGACACTGCTGCTGACAAGAAGAATTCAAGTTTCAAGACAAGAAAACCCAAGCTCAGCAGCCGCTGCCACAGTGCAACAACTGGCAAGGCAGTCTTTCTTTTTTTTTGTTTTATTTTTAGTTCTTCTGTGATACTGCGCGTATTGCTGCCATGACAACTAAACGTTTTTTGCCCATCTGTACGGTGACACAATAGATATATACATCTGTTCGTGAATCTTGCTTTTAAAAGACAGATAATATTTTCCCAACTTTTGTACATTTTTAAGCCTCTCTTTTGAAGGAGGCAGAATATTGCAGCTTCTCGAAAACAGCGGCCCATAAATCACGCCGCACAGGCAGTGCATTGCCCAGGAGACACTCCAGCATTGCTTATCACCACCACAAATGAAAAAGTCAAACTGGAGGCTAGTGACAAAGACTGGGGAACATATCCCCTCTCCTTGTTGCCTTTGCTTATCACTGTTAGCAGTGTAACCACTGTCTGATTAGAAACACAAAGACATATTCACAGAAAAACAACACAGTATGAATTATTAGGGACAGGGGAAGCTATTTTACTGCAATGTAGTTTAATAACTCTTTAGAATATTTTAAGGTTTTCCATTTCAAGGCTCCCACATCTTTAAAACACAGAATTCAATAAATAAATAAACTTTACAGACATCAAGCAACTCAACCAAGGCTGCAGCATCACTAATCTATGGATTTGCCTTGTCCCAGGGCATTTCTATTAAATCAAAGCTTCTCTTCCACACTACCAAGACCTGGCTCTACAGCCAGGCCAAGCTGTGGCATGAGGACGTGGGATAACTTCCAACCACGACATGCAACACACTTCTGGAATCTCTAAAAAGATGCCCAGCCCTGTGCTTTAATTCCAAATTAGCGAGAAACTTGGAGGAACGAAAAAATGACTCTGGATTAAAGCACTGCATCCTGAACACAACAGAGTTGTTGTTTTTTTTTTTAAAACAGGGAATTTGACATTTAGATTGGCAAGAAGAGGAGATTCTCACATACACTGATGTAAAGCAAATAGAAGAAAACTGCAGCAAAACTAAAAATAAATTAAAAAAAAAAAAACAAAAAAAAACAAATAACAGAGAAAGTCAAGAATCACATGTAAGAAAGGAGCGATCTGCAGCTCTGCCTGCAGGGCTTGTAGTGGACATCTTTGCCCTCATTTCCACCCCTGTGTGACCAAAGTCAACACAGTTATGAAAACAAAGCCAAAAAAAAAAAAAAAAAAAAGGAGAAATATGCAGCATCCTTCCTTGAAAGAACTACTACTGTGTTTTAAGCCACATAACACAGGAAAGGTTTTGGCAAGCCCCTGAAACTATGCTTGACTCGTTCTTTCAGCACATTCTCGAGCCAAAACATTCCATGCTGCAGGCAGTGCTGAAGTGCTCCCCTTTCGTGCTGCCTCACATCGCCTGGCCCAAAGCCCAGCCACGGGAATGAGTTGCTCAGGTTAATTCCTGTCACCTCCCTGGTGAGCCTTGTGCTGTATTTAAAACAAGGACACCAAGGGTTTTTCACTGACATGGTAATCACCTCAAAAATGCAACACCAAAGGTTAGCTGGGAGCTGCCAAAACTATTTATCAAAGTAAATCAAGAGAGAAGTGGAGCTCCCAGTGTGCACTGCCCTCACCATTGCTTTCCCGTGTGGCAATGCTCATACTGCACACTTAAACCAAAGCATAGGGCAGAGACTGCTCATTTTAGGGTGTTCATCTGGGGCCCCATAGAATCATAGAATCAACCACAGAATCATTAAGGTTGGAAAAGACCTCCAAGATCCTCTAGAACCATCAACCCGTCTCCACCATGCCCACTAACTACGACCCTCAATGCCACATCTTCACAGTTCTTCAACACCTCCAGGGATGATAACTCCACCACCTCCCTGGGCAGCCTGTGCCACTGCCTCACCACTCTCTTGGAAAAGAAATTTCTCCCAATATCCAACCTGAACCTTCCTTGGCAGAACTTAAGGCCACTCCCTCTCATTCTGTCGCAGTTATCTGCAAGACGAGGCTGCCCCCACCTCACCACAACCTTCTTTAAGGCAGTTGTAGAGAACAGTAAGGTCTCCCTTGAGCCTCCTCTTCTCCAGACTGAACAACCCCAAGTTCAGACTTGTGCTCCAGACCTTTCACAGCTTCAATGCCCTGGGCTGGAGTCCAGTGCTTGGTGTCCAGCCACAAAGGTTTCTTGGTCTCCCCCCTTCCATCCAGAGACAGAATTCATCATGAACCTTCTCCTTCTGCCTAGCAGTGAAGCCAGATCTCGATAGTTGGTCTATCACATCACAGAAAGCACAACCTCTCAGTTACAGAAGCAGCAAGAGAAGCACTGCAGCCACAGCAGGCAGGGAACAACAGCAAGGATTTATCTCACTTGATACTGAAATTAATCTTCCATTTTGTTTTCATTGTGCATTGAATCGTGCCATGTTTTGGAGTATCATTCAAGCCCAGAAGGCTGAATTGGGCAGCCTGACTGTGGGGCTGCTGGCTATGCCCAGTGCAGTCAATGTAACATTTCTACAATTAATTATTTGGAATAAATGTACAAGCTTAAGTAGGTCAATGAGATACTACAGTTTTCCTTGGAGATTAGAATGGGAAAGATGTGAATCCTGAAGGGGCTTCTCCTTTAACACCCTTCAACTTCAAACAGCAAGTGACTGTATTTATGCAGTGCTCTTTGTTGTGTGTTTCCATCAAAATCACTTGTAGCATTTTAAAGCCATTAATCATGCGAGCATCATAACTAGCACAAAAATGCCGTTGACAACGCGATGGTCATTAGACTCATTGTACAGACAGGTAAAGTGAGGCATGAAAAGGTTAGCTGCGCCGCCAGAGGGATTTTGTATCTTCTGCAACATACAGTAAGCAGCTTTAGCCATCTGATAGCTGCTCTTACTTGTGTTATCAGCTCCAGGCTAAGGGGCGCAGACCATAACTACAGTGGAGCAAACAGCCACCCTAATCAGCTAACACACCAAATCCCATCTTAGCACACATCCTGCTATCTCATTCACCACTGCTACTTCCACACCAAAGCCTGGACAAAGGAGCAGCTCTGACCATGTAGTATTTCCATGCTATTCCTCCAACCTGCTTAAATTCACTACTCATTTATCTGAAAAACCTTCCATTGAACAACATCTACAGAATAAACTTCAAATTTCCTATATGGACAAAATGTGATTATCTGTATTTATCTTGGTATGAATTTCAACAATGAAATATTGCCCCATAGCTACTTGCATGGATGCACTCAAACCCACAGGGTCTCAGTCATGTTAATCCAGCATAAGACCATCAACAGCCATCAAAAAGGCAACCCAACCCTGAGCTTTATAGCTGAGCTTAGTACATGCCAGGTTAAAGGGAGCTGGGAATCACAGCTTCATTTTATGGCAAAAATAGTATTCTTCAACCATAATAATGTTAATTATTAAGTAACTGCTTTTTCTGTTTAGATGTGTCCTTCAGGAATCACAGAGCAGACGATGACATCTTCCAGGAGATGGACTCAGTGATCCTTATGAAGCCCTTCCAACTCGGGACATTCTACAATACTACTTTCTACTCTACAATACCCAGATCCAGCTGAGCAGAGAAAGGGAATCATGGCTCCCTTGTCAGAGGTTCCCATCACCTCTGGAGACTCTCCAGGAAAGCATGAACCTTCTCATCAAAGTGGACTGGATCACACCTGGCAGAGCAGAGCAGCACAGTTCTCCTCTCTGCAACCACTCAGTTAATTCTGGCCACACTCAGTGTCTAGATAGAGCTTCTAACCAGCGTCAGAGTGGTTTTAATTTGTGGGTATGGACAAAGAGAAGCAGATTTTCTGAGAATTAGATGGATTTTATCTTTGCCAGTGACAGATTAATGTTCATTATGAAAGATTAAGCAATTAAAGGAAATCCCCATGAAATAGCTGTGCTATTAACAAAATAGCAGTTCAGCACTTAGCCTTTCAAAATCAACAAATTAAAACTTTCTAGAATCAGAGAATCATGGTCACTTGAGTTGGAAGGGACCCTTAAAAGCCATCTAGTCCAACCCCCCTGCAATGAACAGAGAAACCTGGTTGCTCAGAGCCCCATCCAGCCTAACTCTGTCTCCAGGTACAGAGCACCCACAACCTCTCTGGACAACCTGTTCCAGTGCTTCACTAAACACTTCATTATAGCTTGCAATTCAGATATTGCCTCCCATGTTTAGCGAGAAGCAGGACTGCTTTTTGACAATAAATGGTGAAGGGCAAATTCTAGTGTCAGCAGTCCTAAAATCATTAGGTCTCAATTAAACAGCTTTTGTCATTTACCCCTTGGACAGCACAGCTCAATGCCAGTTCTTTTCCATCCCCATGAACAGTCCTGATCTCTTCTCTATTCACTGATCATAAAACATACTTAGTCGGAAGGGCCCCATAAGGATCACTGAGTCCAACCTTAAGCCCAAATGGCCCTGTGGGTGCTCTCTCCCCATCTGATCATTTTCCCTCCTCCAGAAGGATGCTCTGCACATCAGGAGTTGCTTGCTACCCATGCCAAACGACACACTGTTCAAATGACAGTCTCTTGATAAAGGCAAAAACACTCCAGATCTCATAAGCAAATGGCTGACCCGGCCATAGGTCTCACTGTGCGCTCAATGCCCAGGGCTCCTGTCGCCCTCTGACTGCATCTGGTTGCTGGTGCTCATAGTTGTAAGTGCTTTCCCTCACAGCAAAACGTAGGACTGTGGTCCCAGAGGGAACTGCCTTAATCATGGACTTGGATTGTGATCTGTCATCACCTCGGAGTTACTGCCTAATGATAATTAAGCAAGGTTAAAAAACAAACACTAAGAGAGGCAATTAGAAGTAACACAGTGCAAATCAGTTTGTCCTTGCAGAGCATCTCAGGAAGAAACAAAAAAATCCACTCCTTTTAACACCATCTCCAGGATCCTGTGTACCATCTGACGGCTGGTCTTCTATGGCAAGACAAAGTGGGAGTCAGAAAAATCCACCTCACTCTACGTTGGGGTAAAGTGTTGCCCCGTAACAGAGATGCTGAACACCCCAAGTTCCTGCTGTTGTGCTGCATTTCTACACTGCCATTCCCAACCCCCTCAAAGAATCAAACTGTTAACTTATCTGCGCCTCTCACAACCTATCACTAAAATGGGAAACTACATAAACACTGCACATCAAAGAGCTTCCTTCATTAAAATGTGAAAAATAATTTGTGTACTTTAGATGAAAGGTATTTGGGGACTGTGAAGTATCCCAGCAAATTTAATTAAACCCCATAGTTATTCTCTCATAAAAAATAAAGCTTTTGGGAAAAAAAGTTATTAAAAATTTAACTGATTTGTGGTGAGGGTTCGGTTTGTTCTTTTTTGCAAAATCTCACCTTATAAACTGAAGCAATGGTGAGAAGCAAAACTATTTTTAACAATCTGTGTGCAGAGTCACATTTTCAGAACACTAATGATCAGCACAGCTTTCAAACGAAAGAAGAGGAAAAATGCCCAATAAATAGGCACATAAGTCATTTTGGACTGCAGTGATCTGCAAATCAGAAACAAATCTGCTATGCATATTTTGATAAAGCTGAAAAAAAACCTAGAACACTTCGATTGTGAAAAAAGGACCAATCTAGCCCTCACATTGTGGAAACAGATGGCTGTTTAAAACCACATACATTCAGGTTACTTTCAGGCCAAGGTAAACACTTCTTAATAATTAGTCTTCTCATAAATTAGAGCAGGAAAGCTTAATTTTGTTCCTTACAGTCGCTAGGATGATTATCCATCAGTGTTAATGGCTACATGCATGCAGACACCCACATTTTGCCTTGGATAGAATTTGCATTTCTGGCTCTAACCGAAAAATCTCATTAATTCACCATAATTTCTCACCAGCCACTCCTCGGGCTGCATCTGGCATCACTGCCACGTGCTGCTGGTGCTGCAGGCTCCCTCCCAAGCCCTGTGCACAGCTCCTTTTGCCTCTGTTTGGCTTGGGCTGGGGCTCTTCCAGTGTACACAAACCTGTGCTTCTCAATAAGGTCGTTTTCTGTATGGAAAGCTCAGATTGATTACCAAAATCTGTTATTTTCACTGGAATAAGCAGCCACCCAGCTCAATCTCTAGACACAAATATCTGTATCTCTTCAGCCCAGAGCTCAATATAGAATCATGGAATGATTTGGGTTTGAAGGGACCCTTAAGATCATGTACACTCAACCCCTCTGCTGTGGGCAGGGACACCTCCCACTAGACCAGGTTACCAATATGTCTCAAGTCTGTCATTTCAGAGAACGTGTCAATCGCACCTGCAACTTTTGCTCAACTACAAGAAAATGCCACCAAAGTAACAGAAAAGCATTATCTACCAAAAGAAATCTCAGGGGTTGCATTGACAAAGCATGCAGCTACCTACCCCACACCCTGCCCTGTATGCAGCAGAACATAGGCACCATGGATCCTGCAGAGGTGACCTCAAAACAACCACGGAAAAAGTAAAGGATGTGGCAGTCTGCTCAGTGCATGTAAATGGACTAAGCATTTTTTCATATGAGGCGTGCAGAAAATGATCAGGTCAGTGTCAATGGACAACTCAAGTTTGAGAAACTCGTTAGTCTAAATGCCTAATGAAAACCAACTGCAATGAAAGCTCCCCACCCACATGCATACAGTTTGGCTTTCTCTCAGTTATTTCTTACTGGCAACACTTCAGTGCTAATAAGACACCATAAGTGTATAAAATGTAATAAAGATGTTTACATTAAACAGCAGACTACAAATCAAAAGGATCTGCTCTGTGAGCTGTAGAAGCTCAGTTCTGCTCATTCATTTTCAGGTAGGCCTGTATGTACAGAGAGCTATCCAACAGAGGAAGGACTGTTTAAAAAAGTTTACCTTATTGACAAAGACCCAGCAAGTTCCAAGACTTGAATGCTGAAATTAGCCAAACTAAATCTTGAAATGTGATATAATTTTGAATCAGTGAGAGCAGTGAAAAAGTGGAAGAGCTCTCCAAGCCAGTGCCCAATTCCCCACTACGTGCAGTCCTTGGAGAAAGAATAACTCTGTACAAAGCATAATTTAAGCCAATTTCCAGGGTAAATTCTTGACATGGTGTATGTACTGAAGCAGGGGAAGAAATGTAGACTTCAATCCAGTGTTGCCACCTCTCTGTGCCACCAAACAAGTCCCAGAAATTCCTGACCACCTCCATCCAATCTTATTGCTTCCTAAAAAGCCTCACAACCTGCTGCACGGGTCAGATGGGAAGTGTGTCCTCAATATTATTGGTCATCAGGGAATCGTCTTTGTTGGACACATTTCAGAAAAGGATTAGGCAGTGCTGTGAAGTGGTTCCATGTAATCTCAGACACTGCTTTAACATCCATTTTCCTCTTCCTCAGTACATCCCAGGAGGACTGGACTGCTTGCTTTGCTCTCAACACAAACAAATGTGCACTTTTGCCTCAACAACCTCACTTCTCTCAGCTATGGACTTCCACTGGTGCCTTGAAAGATTTAAAATATATTTTCCTTCCCCAAAGCTTTCCTTTTTCTCTCAGTTGCCACAAATCACTCACTTGTGAAGGTAGATCAGGGTCAGAAGTGATGCCAGGATAAAGCTGGTGCTTAGATGCTCAGACCAAATGGTAGACACAGGAAGGAAATTTTGTGTCTAAGAGGAGAGTGGGTGGCTTGGTCCCATGGCTTTATGCAGGAGCACCTGGGTGTAACTGAAGAGATTGTGATGCACAGGATAATGTGGGGTCACTTTGGAGCAAAATAAGCTAAGGGAAAGAATAACAGAAAACAACGGTACAAAACATTCTTTAAGCAGATCTCAAGGAGGATGAAGGTAAAAGAGGAAATAAAAACTGTATTTCTTTATTAATAAATAAATTGGTCTAAAGAGTTACCATGCCTGCAGTAGGGGGGTTGCAACTCGGTGATCCTAAAGGTCCCTTCCAATCTAAACCACTCTATGATTCTAATTTATTCAGAGACTGAGAAGTGTCCTATTATCAGGAACATCCTTAATAATAAAGGAGTTTCTCCAAACACTTTCCAAAGAAGGAAAACCATGCAAATAACAGTTAGCTATGAAAGCTGTACATGGGGTAGAAAGCCAAAAGGACTGAACAGCCTGAATGGAACAAGTCTGCATGGCTGGTCTCACTTAGGAAACTTTCAAAATATGTCAAAATGATATAAAGGACTTTTTAAAGTAAATATTTTTGTAAGCTGAGGCATTATTTTAGGGTTTGTATTGTTAAATAAAAACTTAAACAAATTCACTCCAGTGAAACCAAGACTGGTTTTACCAATTTATAGCTACAAGTGACAGGGAAATTATAAATACACAAAGCAAGAATTTATTTAAAAAAAAAAGAAAAAAAAACCCACTTTCTTCTCCACCACAACTAATTTTAAAGAAAAGGAGAAGTGTTAACAATTACTTTCCTAAAGTTGGATATCATAAATGATGGGAAGATTGCCCTATTAAAAATTGCCAGAGATAGCTCACAGAGTAACGATAACACATTACAGCAGACTCCAAAATAGCTGCTGCTAGGAATGCTTTACTCATGCCTGACACAGACAGAGGCCGACACATCAACTTTTGGCTAGAGTTGCAACCCAGCATTCTCTTTCCCATAGAGAACCATGAAGGAGAGCTGGCTCAGCACCAACCAGCGCCAGCCCTAGGGGACAGCTGCAACAAATCTTGCAAGCATCCTCACCCTGCCTTCCCGAGCCAGCACACAGCAGCACCCACTGGCTTTTCTCTTAGCCTAAAGTTACTCTTAAAACTGCTTTCAGAAGCCTCTGCTAATTAAGTGGCTCAGAAACGCTTGCTCTCAGCAGTTAATTTTGCCTACACTCACCAGGAAAATGAGCAACGTCTGTAACACTGATACCTCAAAACTCCACAGTGAGTTCAAGTCTATGAGTGAGTCTTCACAGATTTAGTCACCGCTCTTACATGCTTTGCTAAACAAGTCAGGGAAAAAGAAAGCGCATATCACAAACCATTTTCATTTTTACTTGATTCCGTTTCAAGGAAACACTGGTAATGGTCCACATAAATATTTATCAGACCACTCGGATTGTAATAAATGGAAATATCCTTTAACTTGCACACACAATAACTGAAAACTGTTTTAGAAGACAGCAACAATATGCAAGGAGACTGAAGAAATACATTTATCCCCTTCTGCCAGACAGATGTAACAGAGCCCGCAGGTCTGTTTTATTGTAAACTATATAGTCTAGTGTTTCTTGTTTCCATTATTACTCGTTTGAAGCCATGATTAGGGTTTTCCAGCACCAACTGGCGTCTTTTTGGACTCCAGCAACAGTTTGTCAGGAATTTCAATCACTCCTGAGGCACCTTAAGAGGACTCAAAATACATCAGACTGCTACACTTGGCAACGTAAACCCATGGAATTTATAATAATTTGAAATCCACTTTATTTAACATCATCTTTAAGATTTCTATGCTGTGAAAGGCAGACTTGGCTTACTCATTTGGATTTGTCAGGGCTGAAAACACCTAAGGATAGCAAGTTATCAGGGTCATCCTCCAGTTTGCCTTCTTATTAATGGGGGCTGTGCAAGGGTGGAAATGACTGCCATCTAATGCCAAAATTTCAGGTCCCAATAAAAATTAGGTGACTCAAGCTGCTGAATAATCCTAGAAAATAGCACTATGAAGTTTCAAAAGTGTTGTTTAAATCCATGGTTATGGCCTTGGCTTTGCAATACAATCAAATATCCCAGAAGTATTTCTTTAACACCACTATTTTTTTCACTACATGTTAAATTTCAATACAATTTGAGATGTTACAGTGCTTTTCTGAGAGTCAGCATTTTTCCTGCCCAAGCAGTGGGGTAAGTCATTACCTGCATCCTGGGCTGCTATCATGCCAAGTCTGCCAAGACTCCAGAAGGCTCAGCAGCAGAAGATGCTGTGTGCCTCATCTCTCTGCTGCTCTGGAACTCAGCTCATTCCCTTTCTATTGCTAGTACAACCACAAGTAAAGCAGGGGTAAATATAGAAACTCTTCTAATGCCAGGCTGTTACATCAACTGTGCAAAGAGTAGAAACACATGACAGACTAAAAAGTGGAGCTGGAGTACAAAATGATGTTTAGCTGCACCACAAATCATGAAAAAATGAGAAGAGGGATGTCAGCATTTAGACTAGATATGATCTCATCTAACTCAACTTCTTGAAAAGTCAGGCAATCTCGGTAGTTGTCAAAGTCCCTGCTAAGCTAGGACAGAAATATTGTTGGCTTCCACCAAGGCAATGGCATCAAATGCCCATCATTTGCTGGAGTCCCCACCAGCTCCCAAGACAGCAAAAACGTTTCACTTTGTTGCGGCATTAGCACTGCAAATGTGTTTGTATGAGAGTAGACAAAATTCAGCAATTAAGATGGCAGTAGAGGATTTCTGACAGAGACCACTTCTGAAAGACAAATTGTATCCACAGAATCACAGAATCACAAGGTTGGAAATGACCTGCAAGATCATCTAGTCCATCAGAGTTATCATTAGGATGACATCTCAGAGCATGCTGCCATCCCAAAAAAACCCTTAACACATCTTTCAACAGATAATTTAAAATGAAAATAAGAATTTATTTATTTATTTAATTTATTTTTACAACAAGCACAGTAAAGCACTAGCACAGGTTGTCCAGAGAGGTGGTAAATACCTGTCCCTGGAGTCACTCAAGGTCAGGCTGGATGGGGTTCCAGGCACCAGACTGAGCCGTAGGTGTCCCTGTTCCTTGCAGGGGGGTTGGACCAGATGACCTTTAAAGGTCTCTTCTAACTTCAAAACTTCTTTAATTATATGATCTTTGGTCATTTCATGTTACAGCACTCTGGAAACATGAGGATTTTTACACACCTCTTTTCTAAGGAACCGAAATTACGAGGCCGGAGGGTAGTATGGAGAAATACACCCAGTGAGGAGTGGTATCAGGGATGAAGAAAAGCCTTGAGGTCCTCCATAGCCATGAGATACATATGGAAAAAGTTGTACTGAGGGACATGGTTTGGTGGGAAATATCGGTGATAGGTGGATGGTTGGACTGGATGGTCATAGAGGTCTTTTCCAACCTTTGTGATTCTATGATTTTATGATATTCACCCACTTTTGACAGTAAGAACAGGGAACGAGGTTTTGTTCCCTTTCTATAGACTGAAAAAGAGAGTGCGATGCTCCTGTCCAGAGAATTTTTACAGCATGACTCAACCAATTTATTTCACATTTTTACTTTGGCATGTAATAAATTATATTTCTGAGTCAACTGTTTTTCTCTATTGCCCATAAGGAAAGCCTAGCTCTGTCTGCAGATGATCACATGCCATTATGTACATTACATTTCAAGTCCAAGAGAAAAGAGATGTAAAAAGAAATGATCCTGAAAGGAACACAGAAGGAAAAAGAGAATCCAAAAGTGGCGAGATCACATTGCACACCTCTCTATGTTGGTATTTTCAATGGCAAGCTTGTGGCATTTATCTAAGAGGCAATGAATAGGCTGATGAAGACAGAAAAGCAATGAGTTTGAACTGTATACCTAGGCTGGCAACAAAGTGAATGCCTGCTGAGGCAGGGAGCAATAAAGAGTTTTCTCCAAAAAAAAAGCCCTTCTTTTTTCCCTTTTTTTTTGCCGTGACTCGTGAGCTGTTGTGTAAATCCAGGAATCATCATCACCCACTGCTGGCTAAGGTACTAGTGGGAAACTGGGGCTGGAGTTGGAGGAGGTCAGGAATTGCTGCCTACTACAGATGGAGAGTTTCTGTTGATATAGAGATTTGTAATGGCTCCACCCCCTGGTAAGGGAAATTAGAATAAATCTAGAGAAACAATGTGGGAAGTTACTCGTGAGGTTGCGAGACCAAATACATGCAAAATTTTGCTTATGAACTGAAGTATTTAACAGCAAATGCTGTAATGCCACAGCAACAATCCTCAAATCTGGTTCTCCACAACACAAGATGAAGAACCATAGTGAGTGAATCCCAGCATCACAGTGGCTCATATCCTACAAAACAGCAACAATATCAGAATTTGCATTGTACCCTTTGCAGAATGTACCCATGTTGGCCTACAGACTGTTGGACTGGATGATCCTGGAAGTCTTTTCCAGTCTTGGTGATTCTGTGCGGGCTAATCCCAAGCCTGCTCGCCATGAACCACAGGCTCAGACCTGAAAGTAGAACTACCAATAAAAGTACCTGCCCCAGCAGCCAGGTAAAACTCAGTTAAATGCATAGTAGTTAAATGCACCCATATGTACTGTATCCATCTAGAGAGGACCAAGAAGAAATCCATCCTGCCAAAAATCACATGGCAGCATGGCTTGGTGAGGATCCACCATGCAGTAAAACTCATTCATCTTCAGGCTCCTCCACAGCTTCTCTGGGTATCAGCACACCCCAAGGAATACAGGCACACTGACACCACTATGCTGGAATATTGCAGAAGAATAAAAATAATGCATTCGAGCAGAATTCTGCTGAAAGCATGGACTTGCTTGGAGTCCAGCCTGCTCACATTTCAGGATGAATTTGGCCCAGTTTATATTCAAATGATTATAATGGATACTGCAGTCTTCTTTTCATTAAGGCACTAGCCAAAAATATTGATTTGTTGTACTTCATGCTCCTGCTTACCTCCACGAATTTCAAGAGGCGGTGCATAAGCCAATAGAGTCGGTCAGTTTTAAAGTGACAAATTAACTGCACTGAAAGTAAATAAACAGCTGTCTCTTTGCAAATTAATTCAATATGTGACTTGAGCTCTTTTCTACATCTAGGAAGCAGATTCATCACTCAGCAGCATTTAAGTTGCCACCAGTTTAAGAGCAGAGTGTTAATGTTTTGTCCTGTTTGACACAGCGGGTCGAATTCTGCACTCAAGTTACAAAAGCATGACTTGGATTAGCTCCTGAATCCCTAAAATTTGCTCCCATGCACCCAAGCTGCAGTCATGCATACAAGTGCTCTTTGAGTTGCTTTCAAGATGGCTTAAGGTACATTGAACAATTGGGGAGAAACAGATACAAAAAGGATCCAAAAGAGAACTGTGAACTACTGCGGTATGGAATACCTTCTGGAATGGCTGTGGAATGGCTGAGATGGCGTAGCTGATGGGGTTGGCTCTTTTTCATGAAAATACTCATGAAAGACAAGGATTTGCAACATATAAAGATCTTTTTTGTTGATTTTTTTTTTTTTTTTTGCATTTTTGTTGTTTGTTTTTTGCTTTTTATTTTCACAAACCAGATTTGTACCTGAAGGGAGGTTATGGTGAGGTGGGGTTCGGCCTCTTCTCCCAGGTAACTAGTGATAGGATTATAGTGAATTGCCTCAAGCTGTGCCATGGGAGATTCAGGTTGGATGTTAAGAAAAATTTCTTTTCAGAAACAGTGGTCAGGCACTACAACAGGCTGCCCAGGGAGGTGATGGAATCACTGACACTGGATGTTCAAGAAACGTTTAGATGTTGTACAGAGGGACATGGTTTAGTGGGAAATATTGGTGACAGATGGAGGTTGCACTGGATGACCTTAGAGGTCTTTTCCAACCTACGATTCTATGATTTCAATTCTAGGAATAAACTAACCCTATTTCTGTCATCTCAACATGTAATTCATGTCTTAGTGAACGGGGGCCCCAACTCGGTTCTGGGTACCGCCTTGCTAATAAATTAACTCAGGTTAATTTATTAATGAACAATACACGCTAACTCATCTTCCTGGAAGCCTATTTTCTAACAATCCCTTTCAGTTCCACAAATGCTGAATCCTGGGATTTTCAGAACAAAGCTAGAGCATTCAGACCAATATCCTATTGCTGAGCTTCATGCTAACTCAATAATGTAGGCCAACATTTTCAAATGGAGGGGCTTAAGACTGAAATTCATGTTCAACTGCCTAAATAACGTCTCCCACACATGTTCAACTTCTATTAACACCTTCGCATATGTGAGTTCTTAAAATCTCTGGTAATTAGACAAGGTGTCCTCTTGACTTCTGACATTCAACTTTAATGTTTCTTTGACTATCATCTGTGCACAGTCGCAGCTCAGAGGCTACAGCACAAATGGAATAAAAATATTTTTCACTGCTTATGTTCAGACAAGATCCATTTGCATTTGTAATGTCGTCTGTTTTTCATAACGTTCAGTTTAGAAAGTTGTCATTTGATTAAACAGTTTGAATTTGTCAAAACATACATGTTAATCTTATGTTTTAATACCACGTTCACAAGTAAAAGCTTCAGCAAAATAAGACATACAAAGTCTGCTTAAACCACAGTAAGCCCACAGACTCAACATATTTAATTTTGGAACTGTTGACTAAAATTTTCTAATATTGCTTCTTCTAGTATCACAGCTGCACCGTTGCTCTCAACAGCTATCAAACACTTAAACAGTCAGCTTGTTAGCTCTGTTTTATCAGATGGTCTTCTATACTTCGTGTTTCCTACATTTTTCTACAGGATATAGTAGAAGTGAAGTTTAATATCTTAAAAATAGTCACTCTGTCAATGCTACTGTCACAAAGGAAAAGCTACCACAGGCTGAGCATATCTTACCCTGTATTTCTGCCTTTACACAAGCATGCCTACACTGACGAGGACCATGTGCTACAGTACAGTACATGATGCAGAATGGCATCTCATTCCAGTCTGCTGAGTCCCATAAAAAATTACTCTCACCAACAACAAGCCAATGAAGCCAGTCTTATTTCTCACCTCTTCCTTCCTTCCATTGGATTTAAAACTACATTCAAGGTCATGAGTGTTGTGACTCTGCTAAGATGACCTGAGCACCTTAGAACGATCAACAGGTAATACCGTGCTGCAAAAAAGACCTTACGGAACTATCGCTGCTTTTTAAATGGAGTCATTACACAGCTACTGAAAAGCAATGTCCATTATTTCACACCCACAGAACGATGAACGTAAGCAGATAATTAAATCATGTATTGCTGTACCCGGAATATTCTTATTTATAACTTCATCTTTCCTGTTAAGAAGACATGAATTTCTTGTTGTGAGTAGAAAATAATTATGCAAAAATCTCTATAAAAGGAAAATGATATTAGAAACAAAACTCACCAGTCTCTTCATCTATGCTGAATCTCCCCAGTCCACTGCCATCCCTGATAGAATACTGGATCTCTCCATCCCTTCCAGAGTCCTCATCTCGAGCAACAACTTGCAAAACACTCGTACCAATACGGGAGTTTTCCTTTACAGATCCAATGACAGCAAAGTCAGGAAAATAGGGAGCGTAGAGATTTTCATTAACATCCACCACTTCCACTTCCACAAAAGAAACAGAAGAGAGAGAAACTGGGCGTCCCTTGTCCTTGGCGCGCACAGTCAGGTTGTAGAACTGCTGCTTTTCATAATCCAGCTCTTTGCTCAAACGGATAGCACCACTGGCTTTGTCTATCTCAAAACGCCCATTGTAATCATTCACCAGTGAGTATCGGACCTGACCTCCCAAGCCGAGATCTGGATCGTGGGTTTCCAACCAAGCTATGACAGTGCCAACTGGCAGGTCCTCAAGCACCTTCACATTGTAACTGGATGGGATGAAGGCTGGAGAACAATCATTGACATCATCCAAAAACACCTTCAGAGGCACAACAGAAAACTGCTGATGGCCGCTCTCTGCTTTATCCCTAGCCTCAATTTTTAGGGTGTAATTTGCTTTTGTTTCCCGATCTAGTTGATCAGCCACATACACCACTCCCGTAGAACTGTTGATGGCAAACTGCTGGGTGTCTGTCAGAACTGAGTAAGTCACTTCACCGTTGGACCCAAGGTCTTTGTCTCTGGCTTCTACTTGTATAATTTCTGTACTAATACCTGTACTTTCTAAAATGTTAACTGAGTAACTGTCTTGTAAAAAAATAGGCTTGTTATCATTTGCATCCCCTACAGTGACAGTCAACAGTCTCCACGCAGATTTCTGTGGGTTACCTAAATCATAAATTGTAATATTAAGGATATAGAGATCTGTTTTTTCACGGTCCAACGGCATAAGAACTTTTAGTACCCCTGTCTCTATGTCAATGTTGAAACGACTATCTGCATTACCATCAGAAATTGTATAAACTACCCTTCCATTAAAGCCCGAGTCTGCATCATAGGCTTTTATCCTCAGGATGGTGGCACCAACTGGCAGATCCTCCGAAACCATCACATCAGTTGGGAAGGTTTTGTCAAAATGCGGTGCCTGCCTGTTCACCGAATAATAATCGAGAAAACCGTCTTCTAAATTCAACTTCATGTTTGCTTTTGCCTTTTTGAGCAATTTTTCTGCTAGCCTTTGTGCAACTCTTGTCTCTCTACAGCTAAATGTCTTTGACGATACTTTCCCATGAACTACTGAAATATTAACAAACATAGCATCAGCAAAGTTCTCTCCATCAGTGGCTGTTATCTTAAGGCCAAAGTTGCTGTTCTTTATGCCAGAATTAATAAGAGATTTTTTAAGTTGCAGGACACCAGAATCAGGATTTAAATAAAAAATGCCAAGCTCATTTCCAGAGATTATTTTGTACTTTACGAGCTCTAACTCATCTATGTCTATAGCAGAAACAGCAGTAATGTGACCGCCGACAGGAAAGTCAGATGAAATCACTCCCTGGCATGCCACTTTTTCAAAGAGGGGCTTGTTATCATTGACATTACCTATGTATATGGTAACATTCACTTCGCTTTCATGCCGGTAGGGAGAACCCCAGTCGGAAGCCCTCACTATGAACCTGTAGCTTTCTGGTGAGGATTCAAAATCCAGTTCTTCAGATGTGCTGATGACACCTGTAAACTGATTTATTATAAATGGCAGTGAGTTCAGACTAGCAATGCTGTATGTTATGTATCCATTTTCTCCCCTGTCTTTATCGACTGCTGAAACTGCCAAAACGCTAAACCCCACGGGGACACTTTCATTGACGAATGAGCTGTATGAAGGCTGCTGGAATTCCGGTGTGTGATCATTGGCATCTTCTAGCCTGATAGTAACCTGTGCTTTTAAATTGTCACCTTTGTTGGTACACACTTCTAACTCATAGAGGTCCTTCTCAATGA
Organism: Tetrao urogallus; assembly: GCF_951394365.1. NCBI lineage: Eukaryota > Metazoa > Chordata > Aves > Galliformes > Phasianidae > Tetrao > Tetrao urogallus. The sequence goes on along the minus strand of NC_136813.1, from coordinate 9,660,527 downwards.
TTTTTAAAGAACGAGCAGTAGTAATGAGGCCTGTGATGGGATTGATCTTAAAATTCTCAGCACCCTCACCAGGAGATATTCTGTATTCCACACCCAGGGGCTCAGGCATCAGCTTAACGACTGCAACCACCACACCTGGAGGTGAAAATTCACTGATTGAAACATCATATGCTTCCTTTTCAAACTTCAAGGGGATAGTTTCTTTCTTGGGACTAGCAATGTGGACCAGTTTGACTGCAGAAAATTTCTGAGGAGACCCTTTGTCTTTTGCTTGGAGAGTCAGATTGTAACCATAAGGGAAGCTGTCCCAGTCAATAGGCTTTCTCTCTTTGATTTTGTACTCATTCATCCATTTGCCTTCTTTAATCAGAAAGAACTGCTCTAGCGGATCTCCAGCCACAATTGAAACAGATTCAATTTCTCCATTGGCTCCTTCATCTAGATCATCGATGTTAACGACTGCATAGGTAGGCTCCTTGTCTGATGGGAAGGGAATATGCGTTACTACACTTATTGTTGGAGCGTGTTCATTTATACGTTCAATGTGAACATAAAGCTTAGCTGTACTGCTTACACCGTTATTTCCATAAAGCTTCATCCCACGGTCCACAGCCAAAATCTCAAGATCGTACCTGTTTTTTTCTTCATAGTTTAACCGGCCACTTAAGGAGATAACGCCACTTGTAGGATGTACCGAGAAGAGATCAACTTTGCTTTTGAAATAATAATAAAATTCGCCATTGGACCCAATATCCGCATCTGTTGCAGTCACCTGAGCAATGCTAGTCCTTAGTGGAGTGCTTTCTGCTATTGTGACAGAGTAGGTGGTTGGTGAAAACAAAGGTCTTAAGTCATTCATATCCAAAACCTGGATGTTCACTTTTGTCCACGCTTCCAAGTCCTCTCCTCTGACAGACCCTTTCACTATCAATAAATAGTTGTCCTGGATTTCTCTGTTTAATATAGCAGAATTTCCACCTTTAGTCCTTATTCTCAGGAAGCAAAAGTCAGCAATGACAACTTCCTCTGCTTTAAAAAAGCCCTCATCATCACCAGACACTATCCTGTACTTGATATCCCAAGAAAGGTCGGACAAGGTAATGCCCATTCTCGTTTGACTGTTGACGTAGGTCCTGGCTGCCGAATTCTCGTACACAGTTGCATTGTAAGTGGAATGTGTGAAGTGAAAGCCAAGCGGGGTGGCTCCGTGTGCTACCTGGAAGAGAGTGGCCAGGAGCTCGGCAAGCAGAAGGGCAAGGCAAGGCGGAGGGGGCCGAGTGCCTGACCAGTGGCCCATGTTTATCTCCATCACATCATCCTTTCACACTGTAACAGAGAAGGAAAAAGGAAGGTGAGTGACTGAGAGGTAAAAACTGTACTGAAAAAAGAACTAGTTACCACAGATCTAACAAAACAGAAAGGGAGAACACCATATGCACACAAAAGCAACAATTTTTCATTATATTTTTTGTCTGTGTGTATGCATATATATGCATGCATACATACATACAAATATATATGTGTATATGTACACACTTTTTTAAGATAAAAAATCTCCATGGAATCCAACCACATCTGTATGTATATGTAGACAATATAAAAACCACAGTGGAAAAAGAATAAAATCAGACACACATTTGAATAAGTTCATATAAGATGATGAATCACATTCTGAAATTATTGTTTATATTTACCAATAGTTTCAATTAAATCTAAACTTGATTGCTTTTACAGCACATTGGAAGACTTCTTTTTAGTCCCGAACTTTGGAAAGAACAGGATTCTCATTGTCTATGTAGCACCGTGATAGTCAAGGCTATCAGGTTTTATATAGGAAGCTAAAGATCACATAATGAAATCTGAGAAATCAAGAAAAAGTAGTACATAAAAATAAGAGCCAACCACTACTGACACCTACAAAACTAACCAAAATCAAAATTAAGGAAGAACTATGGCTATTTAAATGTAATTGCATACACATACGCACATGCATACCCAGATACTGAGAACAGGCAAAACACAGTGAAGAAAATATAACTGCTCAACAAAGTTTCCAGGTAAATACTCGGGTCAATAACCGTCACAGCCAGAAAGCACATCAGAGTCCACTCTTGTCCACACGTTAAGTCCACTCTTGCTTATGAACTACAAGGTATTTGTAATTACCATCACTACTATCTACCCAGTACATGTGGTAATGTGCAGTAAAAGAAGAAAGTGCAGAACAGTTTTCAACTGGTGAATGCTGAATGCATTCCATAACCGCTCCATTAGTTATTTATTCCAGCCTCATCCCAAGCTAGGAAAAATGTTCTCCAATCTACTGCCTGTCCTGCTGCAAACAGGCTGCCCAAGAAGGCTGTGGATGCCCCATGCCTGGAGGCATTCAAGGACAGGCTGGATGTGGCTCTGGGCAGCCTGGTCTGGTGGTTGGCGACCCTGCACATAGCAGGGGGGTTGGAACTAGGTGATCATTGTGGGTCTTTTCAACCCAGGCCATTCTATGAGTCTCTAACTTCCAGGCTATACAGAGATAGGGGAAGCAGAGACTGGCGGAGATTGCTGGAGGGTGCTGCAGAAGATCTGAGTGAGGTTTCCACTGATGGCTTTCCACTGAAAGAAAGGGAAAGGGGCCTGAGGAAATCTGTCAGATGCTTTAAGTGAGGCAGTGTGAAGAATAAGCTCCCTTGTTACAACCTACCTTCACTTGGGAAAATCACAGAAATCAATTGCAAAAGGCAATTATTAAAAGACCCACTGCACACATGCATAGTTCTCACTGTTACTCAAAAGCTGCTTGAAAATGCAGTTTTCTCCAAGCTAGAATACAGAGTGGAAAAGGATAGGGAAAGTTGTCAATAATGACGGGAGTTCATTTAAATTTCCAACATGATTTCAGCATCCCTTAGGAGATTAATAAATTGCAGGCAAGTTTTGGAATAAGAATTCATGTTAGTTATCACTTCCAATATAACTGAATGACTAGTGCATTTTTAAGTACTAATGACAATCAATTTATTGCACCGATGTTAAAACGTTCACACAAAACACTTAACTTCCTGATCCCACAGTCTATATCCCATTTCTTAGCATATTAATCAGTTTGATAGCTTTCCCAAATGTTTGTCAAGGCACACATCTTTCAACACACTTATTTGCACATGCAGCTCCCCCTGACCTTGTTTCCTTTTTATTTTCTATTTTAATAACCACAAGTAAAGAACTCTTCATCAAGGAAATAAACATCAAAGATTCTATCACCTCCTGGACTTGCACTCCCAGCTAACAAGGCAAAACCCTACGGAAGCACAAGTGGCGTTTCCTTGTCTGAATACACGCAGAGTGTAATTGACTGCAACTCAGCAGTTTCTCAGTTTGGGGTACAAAGAGATATAGTATTCTATTTGTGTCTCATTCAGTGGTAAAGTTCTTCTGTCCACACCACAGTTCAGCCCAAGTTGGCTACTTCTCTTCTCTCATAGCCATCAACATCAGGTTTCCAGATCCTTTGTAATCAGAAATCATCTCTCCTGAAAAATACCACAAGCAAAAGCAAACTGCCACAAATAACTCTATCTTCAGATACAGACTCTGCAGTGGCAGACAGGCACCAGAACAGACATTTACAAAGCTGTGCATTATGAGAAAGCTGTGCTTATTCCAGGCAATACAATGGGACAACCTTATGCTCATTGCATTTATCTATTTCTTTCTATTAGAGAAAGCCAGGGCCAAAACCTAATCTCAAATGCACAACTGTAAATCCACTTATGTCAGCAGTCTATAAGGTTTTAGTGGTTCAGTATAACCAAGATCCGGAAGCAGTAAGTTCCATGTAGAAACAACACACGATACACACAGACCTATGTTTATGTGTATGTACACAGAGCGCGCGCGCTTGTGAATGTGTTTCAGTTCTGTACACATGTATGCAGAAACGGTTTGTATATTTTTAGGTATAATTTCAGGGTTGGCACTGGAAGAATTGGACTTTCCCATCAGGCAGCATTTTTAGAGTCTGATTTCCCTTCAGATGCAGTATGCAGTGTTGTAACAAGCTCCTCACTGAAGTTATTCATCTATCCATACATTTACATGGTCATCATTATTGTATTATTTGAAAGTCCCAACAGACAAGCTATTAAACTTTCACTTGGGCTACCCAAGAATGTTTTATTCATTTACTGAATTCCTTTCTTCTGGGGTATTTGTTTTTAAGAGCTCATAACACATACATACTTAACGCACAGGAAATGTAATGTGATAGGTTATAGAAACAAAGTACAAAGCAACCCACCGTAAATTAAGAGGCATTTCTTTAAAGGCACCTCTTGTCAAAAAAATGTTATGGCTTTGAGTGAAGAGAAAGACTGTGATTACTTGTGCTTGATTTTGAAACGTTTGGGCAGGAGCTACTAAAAAAAAAAAAAAAAGACTCCCAACAGTGCAGAAAGAAACAGCTTTTTTTTTTTACAAGAACAGAGACTAAAACTCAAAACTTTCTAAATACCCAAGGAGGCCAACAAGATGACATACAGTACAAGTCCAGCAACCTTCTGCTCCAGGTCACGTTGAATTCTCTGGTCTTGAAGTGGAAAGAAAGGAATGGGAACATAGAAGCTGTGGTTTCATTTTTAATCTTGTTAAAAACAAGATTAAAATCTAACAGAGTGACAGAGAACTATGACTTCAAGTTTAGTTCTCCACTCAGCTGCTTGTCCTTCGCCTCTTGAACAAAGAACTATATAACTCAGACCTTGCAGGGTAGCTCCAAGATCTGTGGGTGGATGGTGCTCCTTAGAGGAACTATGAGAGGTATGAGACTCAATCCTTCTTTTTCATCTTGGCTCTGGCAATCTGCAGCCTACCAGACTGGGAAGAACAACTTCAGTCCCAAGAACTGCCAAGACTCCCACACACCAGAACTGTGGGTCTAATCTAATGTGCAGATGCAAAACAAGTGCTGCATGATCCTCCTTTTGGTTCCCTCTCCCAAGACTAATTCCTCCAATCCCAAAGATCTCCATACTGAAAAATACATTTAAGAGAAAACAATATATGTACTCTTGGGTAAACTATGACAATACTGAACAAGTGCCAAAAAGACGTTTAGAAAACATGAGGACAGCAGGTAAACTTCTTCAGCAGACAGAAGGAATAAGCTTTTAGCAATACACAGTTGGGAAAAGAAAAATATTTGCCTATCCCTTTACTTATCCCCTCTGTCCAAATATATCCTATAGGAGTATTTGCAGCTGACCATTAGATAAATTATAGAATCATAGAATGGTTTGGGTTGGAAAGGACCCTTAAGATCATGTAGTTCCAACCCCCCTGCTATAGGAAGGGGCACCTCCCTCTAGAACAGGTTGCTCAAAGCTCCATCCAGCCTGGCCTTGAATGCTTCCAGGGAGGGGGCATCCACAACCTCACTGGGCAACCTGTTCCAGGGTCTCACCACCCACACAGTTTAAGAATTTCTTCCTAATATCTAATCTACATTTATCCTCTTCCAGTTTAAAACCATTTTCCCTCATCCTGTCGCTATGTGTCCTTACAAGAAGTCCCTCCCCAGTCCTGTAGGCCCCCTTCAGATACTGGAAGACTACTATAAGGTCCCCCTAGAGCCTTCTCTTCTTCAGGCTGAAGAGCCCCAGCTCTCTCAGCTTGTCCACACAGGAGAGGTGCTCCAGCCCTCTGATCATCTTCATGGCCCCCCTCTGGACCTGCTCCAACAGCTCCCCGTCCTTCCTGTGTTGGGGGCTCCAGAACTGGGTGCAGTACACCTGGTGGGGTCTCATGAGAGCAGAGTAAAGGAGTAGAATCATCTCCCTCTAATGTCTATGATTTACGGGCTGTTTCGGCCTGGTTCCATGACCAGCAGGGTGGAAGGATCCGCAGATCCACGCCTCTGGAAAAGGGAAAGAGGGGACCCCAAAATAATTGAAAACAGCGGCAACGATCTGAGGTGAAACAAACTAATTTACTAAATATAATATCAGCAAAATATAATGACAGAGAGAGAGTGTATGTCTGAAAGATGGACAGGCCTCACCGCAACGCCGAGGTGAAAAATGCAGTCCAGTTGAGCGATGGAAAAGCAGACGGCGAAGAGCAGACGGAGAAATGCAGGCGAAGAAGAGCAGGCAAAGAAGAGAGCACCAGGTGACCCTGCCAGGAGTTCTGTCTCCTCACTGACCACAAAGCCCCCTGGGGAAGTGTAGCTCTTCTTCTCCTCTGGACAGGCACCCGGAACTTTAGCATAGCACTCAAACCCCCAGTGCATTACATGATGCGATGGTGTGGAATACAGATAACCAAAAATCATAAAACCATGACACTCAAACTGCTGGTCATGCATTTCTAGAAAGATACGGTTGGCCTTCTGAGCTGCACGTGCAAACGAACTTAGAGAATGTCGGCATCTAATACAATACAAATATTTGAAGAATTTCTACAGGTCCTTTTAAAGAGAACAGAAAAGAAACCAATTTCACAGAATCACGGAATCTTAAGAGTTGGAAGGGGCCTTTAAAGATCAACTGGGCCAACTCCTCTGCAACGAACAGGGGCATCCAGAATTCGCCCTTGGTAAAGATACGCTGGTTTTCCTATATCACCTCCCTGTTGTTTTTTGTACTTCACCTCCCAACTTCACCACAAAGACTCACTGAAGCTCTTATCTAAAAGGCCTTCTGGACAGCAGTATGATGCAAGGAGAAAGAAAAACAGCTTTTTAACTCGAGAAGACAATTTTATGAGAATCAAGGTATTTATGAACCTTGGTCCAAGAAGGAAAAGAAGAACATGAAAACAAGGTTTGGTCTTGACTGAAAGTTTTTATCATTATTTTTATTATTCCTGTAGAATTTGTGAAAGTCAGGATGTCTCATCAAACAGAACAGATGTGGCGAGTTCAAGGCGCAGAAAATACTACAACTGGGAAATACTAGCCCCTTCTCAGGAAGGGTGTCGTAATTCTCATTCATACAATAGCGTTGCGGTTTCGTGATTTTTTGTCGTCAGTATTCCACATCAGAACATCATGTGGACCAGTGGCAGTTAATGAGTTCAGGTTCTGGTTCCGTTTACTGCCTTTTGTGGACTTGGAGTATCCTGTTGGGAGGGGAGGGGCGGCATCCCCGGAGGACCTGGCGGGCAGAGGCAGTGGGCGGAGCTGCGGACAGGGCCCGGAGCGCCCGCCTCAGTCGTCTCAGCTGGCCGCGGAGAAAGCGTGCGCTTTCCCTCGCACTACCGTGGTTTGACTCATTTTTTGATGCTCTTGTCTCTCTCGTTTTGTTTGATTTAGTTGGATTCATTAAATTACCCTTCCTCCTCAGATCGTTGCCATTGTGTTTTCTCTTTGTTAAAAAGTATCGGCGAGTTCCCTGCCCTTCCCCCTCTCCCGGAGCGGCCGGGGCGCGGCGAACCATTCGTACCCGTTTGTTGTTTTTTTTTTTTTTCTCTTTTTCCCGGGGCCTCCGACCCCTGTCACGGACTTCTATCTAAGAATAACTCCGTGACAAATAGCTATTTACATTCTATTAAATAAGCAGCTTTACGGAAAGAAGGTATATTTGAAAATATGAAGAACTTTTTTTAGAAAGCGGGAAAACATCACTTGCACGTGACATCGAAATAGTAGGTTGCAAAATGATGCCACTGCAACAGGAACAGGAGATTTTGTTGGAAGTGACCTCAGTCTTCCAAGTAATTCCTTTCACTCAAACAACATCAGCATCGGCAGTAGACTTCTTTTAAAACTTACAGTATAGTCATGCAAGAAACTGCTTTGCATTTGTTACCTATTTAAGTCCTACATCAAGCTGCAACACTGATAGGAAAAACTGATTTTCACCAAGTCAACATCTTGCAGACAGGAGATGGGACCCATGTACATCACTGCCTTCTCCTGGGAAGAACCTCTTCCATAGTTCAGAACTACAGAAAACTCCCCAAAGCTCATAAAAACCCATATTTAAGGCATGTAAAAAACAGAGTGTGAAGAAAGGATGTCTGTCTGCCAACGTACTTTACACACCATCTAGAGATAGCCATGGATTTTATACTCAATATGCAGGCACTATTTTTGGCATTCTGTTAAATGAGAACACTGTGAAAAAAATAGCATTTAAATGACACTTTCTCTAGTCAGACACCTAAACTGTACCCAAATGTACTCCAGCATAATTTACCCAGCTAGGAAAGGCTTAGAATTTACTGACCAGGGAAAGAAATTAGAATCTACAATAAGAACTGAGAGTTAGTGCGATATGGAAATGAATTAGAAATGCACATTCAACTCTAGGCAAGAGGGAAAAACCACTCAACTGACACTGATGATAGATTTATGCCAGAGAATATATTCACAGGGCTACCAGCTCTCTGATGAGTACAAATATATGATTTTCCATATAGATTATTGTATCACGATGTGTTTATTCCAAAAAGAGAAGATGAAGAGAAACCAACCATTCCTGCAGAGTAACCCTCTGCAACAGACAGAGCAATAAATCCCAGTCTTCCTTAGAGCTGCAAATCCTCCTGCTGCCAGCATATAATTCTGCACGGGAGAAAGGCCACTCAGCATCATGCAGCAAGTGTAATTCCAGGCTGTCCCTAGGAAGTGAAGATTTAGCCACTGAGCCTTATGTTACGAATAACTTTGGCTTGTTAGCATTTGCTGGGGATTTTTTCCATGCAACACCAAATTTGCTCAGTATCAGTATCAATACTTCCACTTGCAAGCAGGAGCGAGTGTTGTCTGTCTCCTCGGGGAGCTGCTGCAAAGCATCTTTGAAACTCTCCCTCCCCCCCAAGAGATGAAACATGGCTTGGAGAAAAGGCAGTGGGGGAGAGGGGAGGAATAATTTGCCGCCATGTGAGATTTGTCAAAAGGGAATTCCAGGGAGCAATATTACAAGGGATTTGAGCTTGTCCCTTGGTGGTCTGTCCCAGAGGAAACAAAGACCAATACCCAATTTTTATGTTTTATCTCCAATCCCCCCAGCTTTAGGGCAGTTTCAAAATCAGCAAGCTATCTTCATCTGGGCTGCATGCTTCTCCATTACACACACTCAGATATGCAACTTTTAGCTTGTTCAGCTTTTCTGAAAGGAGCAGTTGGCTCATGCACTCTCAGCATTTGTCCCTGCAAGCAGCGGGCTGAGACAGGTAGCAGAACCACACTGCACCATGCAGTACCTCCACTCAGTGCTAAAACTGAGGCTTCAGCGACATTCAGGCAAAGGGACTCAATTGGGCTCCTTATTATAAAGCAAATAAACCGTAAATAATGCATCAGCTCCAATCCACCAAGAGCTGTGGCACAGTGCTGACGCAAAAGTGCCTCTTCCGAAGATGAAAAAACATCTCCCACCCTTCTCACATAAGGTTCATTCCCACCCAGGGGAGGTGGAACATGCCGTGAACATTATTCCACGGCAGTTCTCTTTCAGATCCAGTCCTGCCCTGCTGCGCTCTGCAGCTGCTCTGCTCTCTGTTTGGGATCCTGCACATGCTCCTCATGACAGCTTGTATGGTCTTGTATATGCTATTTGGCTGCAGTTTATAGAAAGAAAGAAATCTGTGAGATTTCCAACTACTGTTTTCCAGGGCCATAATAGGTATGTAGGTATAAGGACTACAGTAATTGTTACTCTGAAACGGAAAAAGTACCTATCTTACTCAGCCTCTCTGCATTGTTGAGGCCAAGCAGCTCAAACGGTCCAAATCTTTATATAAGGGCAAGAGCCAGCTACTAGAAAAGGAGATGAATATACGAAAGTTCTTGACAGTTGACAGCTGTGCATATAAAGAAACACAACATAAAACGGAGAGCACAGAAAAAGATAACAACATTGCAAGACAAAATAATGGCACTCCAGTGAGGGTTATACAAAAAGCTCTGTGAAATATGGAGGACGGAATTCGATGATCTTTAAGGGCGCCTTCCCTAAACTCAAATGATTCTAATCTATTCTCAGATTCAATATTATGAACAATTTGTACTCAGAAAAAGCAGTCAGGCTCTGGAACAGGCTAAACAAGGAGATAGTGCCTTCACTGTTCCTGAACATGTTTGAAAAAGTTCAAAAGTCTTTCCCAAACTTAAGTGATTCTATACCCCTAAGATAATATGAGGAGAAATGGTTTCAAAATAAAGGAGAGGAGATTTTCATTGAAATAAGGAATAAATTTTTTCACAGTAAGGATAGTGAGCCACAGGCACAGAGAAGTGGCAGATGCCCTGTCCCTACAGACATTCCATTTAATAAGTATAGTATTCAAAGCAAGATAGCACACTGTAACACAATATAATCAGAACTGAAGCTAATAAATCAAATATAATGAGAGAGAGAGAATGTCCGAAAGGTGGACAGAACTCACCACAACGCTGAGGTGAGATGCGCAGTCCAGTTGAGCAGCAGGGAGACGGGAGCAGTGCCCACAACCAAGAGCAGGCAAAAAAGAGCACATCAGGTGACCTCACCAGGAGTTAAACCTCCTCTCCCTGACTGCAAGGTACCCTAGGGAATCTAGTTCTTCTTCTCTTATGGGCAGATACACAGGACATGAGCATTAACAGTTAAACTCCCAGTGCCCCACATGATGTTATGATGTGGAACACCGAAAACCAAAAATCACAAAACCATGACACCAATTCGAATGATCCAATGTTTGTATCAGTCCAGAAAAAGAAGAATGGCAGGCCGGAGAGAGATGAATCATAGATAAACAAAAAACAACCAAAAAAAAAAAAGTATAGAGTTATGGATTAAAGGAGAAAAATAAATTTCATTCTTAAGCCTAGAGACACAAAAAAACAAGTATAAACTCTAGCACCTTGAAAAGAATAACTGCAAGTAACATACAGATTAGAAAATGACCTGCACAAATCGTGCAGAAATGTGCATAAGAAAGTCCTCACAGAGAGGATGACAGAGCACAGGAATTCCTGCCAAGGGAGGCTGTGGAGTCTCCTTGTCTGGAGATGTCCAAGACCTGCCTGGACGCCAACCTGTGCAACCTGGTCTACGGAGCCTGCTTTGGCAAAAAGGCTGGACTCGATCGTCTCGAGAGGTCCCTTCCAGCCCCTACAGTTCTGTGATTCTGCATCAGGGAGAACACTGTGCTGCCAAGGAGGAGAAGGCAAATACGGACACTGCTGCGGGAGGTGTCAAAGCAAACGTTCAAATCTCTCGGTCTGTACTATCCTCTATTCTTTTATTTTCTTTCCGACGTATAAATAAAGGAAATTAATCCAATATTCATTGCTGCTGGAGTGAAGGGCTCAAAGGGATGGGAGAGGAGCACCGGACCTCTGCTTACGTCTGTTTACGAGGGTGGACAGTGGGAACAAGGGACAGTAGGACAAGGGGAAATGGTTTCAAACTAAGACAGCAGAGGTTTAGGTTAGATAGTAGGAGGAAGTTTTTCACACAGAGCGTGCTGACACACTGGAACCGGTTGCCCAAGGAGGCCGTGGATGCCCCATGCCTGCAGGCATTCAAGGCCAGGCGGGATGTGGCTCTGGGCTGCCCGGTGGATTGAAACTAGGGGATCACTGTGGGCCTTCTCAACCCAGGCCGCTCTATGATTCGGTGATTCTATGACCTCGTGCGCTCATGAAAATTACAGAGTGCAGACGGATTGCAAAAAGGGGAGGTGGAACAGGGAGGTGGGATTGGGGTGTAGGGTCCCCAGCCCCGAGCTGGGTGCACGGCCACACCCGCACCGGGGAAAGGCATTGTGACATCACAGGCGGGGCATGACATCAGTCTTCATCAAGTCACGCTGGCGGCCTCCCCCAGCTCAGACACTTGGAGCACTCGCTCCGTCCTGGTGGTCACTGCTGGAGCTCTGCTCTGGGTGACAGCCACTTGTGTGTTGAGAGCGGTCCTTGGGAGAGAGCAGGATGAAGCTCAGCCTGACTCTCTTCCTCATCTTACTTGCTTTCATCTCTCCAATTCCTGACACGTCCAGCTGCCTCAGCTGGGTCGGGAATTGGGACAAAAAGCTGCTCCATCCCGAGGAGCAGCATCCCTTACAGACCGAGTGCCAGCCCTCCAGCTGGCTCTCCTGGCTTGGTCCAACCACCTGCCCCACCAAGATCGACGATGGCAACAAAAGGAACGTCCTTCACCAGGAGCACGGACCAACTGACACCAAGAGCCAGCCCTCCAACTGGCTCTGCTGGTTTTGCCGAATCATCTGCTCCAACCAGATGGAGGACGGGAACAAAAGGCAGGTCTTTCACGAGAAGCAGAGCCCGGTTGAGAACAAGGCCCAGCCCTCCAACTGGCTCTGCTGGTTCGGCCTAACCACCTGCCCCACTAAGATGGAGGACCAGAAGAAAAACCAGGTCCTTCATGACGAGCAGCGTCCGATTGAGTCCAAGAGCCAGCCCTCCAACTGGCTCTGCTGGTTCGGCCTAACCACCTGCCCCACTAAGATTGCGGACGGCAAGAAAGGCCAGGTCCTTCCCGAGGAGCAGAGCCTGTTTGAGTCCAAGAGCCAGCCCTCCAACTGGCTCTGCAGGCTTGGACTAACATCCTGCTCCACCAACACGGAGGACGGGAAAACAGAACAGGTCCTTCATGAGGAGCAGCGTCTTGTTAAGTCCAAGAGCCAGCTCTCCAACTGGCTCTGCTGGTTTGGACTAACATCCTGCTCCACCAAGATCGAGGACAGCAAGAAAGACCAGGTCCTTCCCGAGGAGCAGAGCCTGTTTGAGTCCAAGAGCCAGCCCTCCAACTGGCTCTGCAGGCTTGGACTGACATCTTGCTCCCCCAAGACCGACGACGGGAAGAAGAACAAGGTCTTTCATGAGGAGCAGAGCCCCGCTGAGACCAAGGGCCAGCCCTCCAACTGGCTCTGCTGGATTGGACTGAACACCTGTCCTCAGAATGGAGAGAAAAAAGTCGTGCGTCCTGAGAAGAGCCTGCCCGTTAATGCTGAGCGCCGTGCCTCCCTCTGGCCCTTCTGGATTGGCCTTTCTCCACACCCCAGATGGGTCCCAAACAGGGCCAGCGAGTCTGTTGATCCAGAGGGCCCAAAGCAGCAGTCCCCGCACACCGAGCAAAACGCCTTCAGCGTGCCTGACATCCTCAACAACTTCAAGGACTTAATAACGCCAGCCCTGATAATCTGCGTCATCCTGGATTTATGGGGAAACTGCTATCTGTTCCGGCTGCTGTGGGTTGCCTACCAGCTCTGGAGAGATTTCTGAAGACATCAGGCACAGGTAAGCGCTCGGGATTCATACTGCACACAACGGACTGAGGGTGGGGAGCAGGGAACCGCAAAGGTCTGGTCTGTGAGGGCTTCCAAGCAAAGCAGACCTCCAGAGGTCCATCAGCTCTCCCCAGAGACTTGCCCGGCCGTAGGGCTGACAGCCAGCCCCGACTCCCATGCAAAACGGGGCCTGCCGGAGGTGCCGTGAGCCCCACGGGCTGCCCCGAGCTGTCCTGGGACGCTGGAAAAGCGGCGCAAGAATCAGAGCCCTGCAGGGCGATGCTCTGCAAAACGAGCCTGCATCCCTTTCTCTGCGCTCATGCCCTGTCATTTCCAGGGAACGGAACAAACGGCCTCAGCTTCAGAACGCAAACAGAGTGATTTCCACAAGGCGCTTCTGTCCATCTGGCAGCCTGTGGGTCAAATGGTGACCAAACGTGGCGCTGAAGGCACCTGCGATGACAACAACATCTTCCACTGGGTGGACACCAACCTCCCCCAGATCATCACCTCCATTTTCCATCAGTCATCAAATAAATAACATCATCATTTCCACAGCCTGTGTCATTGTGGTGGCAGGGCGTCCGGGACAGTGGCAGCACTAAAGGCATTGGTGCAGGACAGCGCTGCTGTTCGGGGACTGGGGGCATGTTCCTAGGCAGGAGGAAGGGCGGTGGGCCAGGGATAAAAGAGGCATCGGTGGCTGTGAAGCGTCCAGAGACAGCCATGCCCCAGGGGAGAGAGCACATGTTGAGCGGGAACCTACGTCCCACTGCGGTCATGCAGCGTCCCCCAGAGTGCACGGGGAGGTCCCGTGAGTCTCCAGCACGCTGGGAAGCATCCAGAGCACACTGGGAATCCTCAGCTGGGCCAGTTCTGCCAGGATCCCGTGCGCATCACCTTCACAGAGGAGGCTCGCACCAAGGGAGCCTTCCCAGAAAGGGAAAACGGCGCCAAAGCACCACAGCAAGATCTGCTGGGGAAGGGAGGGAGGCCCTGCGGCACGGCGGCTCAGACTCCCTGGTCCGTTTCGTCCCTCTGCTTATTACAGCTGACTGGTAGCTCAGGCCGGCAGCCATGAAGGCGCTGAGAGAAGCCTGCGGGCTGTCAAACGGGACCTTGGGGCACTGGCGCGCTGTCACGGCTCCAGCCCGCTGCTGTGACTAATGGGCTGGAGGGACAAACGAACCCACAAACCAGGAAAGGGGCAAGAGAGGGGGTGAAAAGGTAGGGAGATGGGCCTAACAACAAAACAACGGCAACGAGCTAAGGGAGAAAACAATGATTTTCTGAGTACACTAATTTTCTGAGTATGCCAGCGGGATGCAAGATTAAGAAAACAGATGAGGTTTTCCAAAAGCAAGCGCAGAGTCTTGCACCTCGGAAGGAACAGCCGCAAGTATCAGTACAGGCTGGGACCCGACCTGCTGGAGAGGAGCTCTGCGGTGAGGAACCTGGGGCTCCAGGCGGACAACAGGCTGGCCGTGAGCCAGCAGGGCGCCCTGGTGGCCAAGAAGGCCACTGCGATCCTACAGGGCATTAAAAGGAGCGTGGCCAGCAGGTCAACGGAGGTGATCCTCTCCCTCCACTCTGCCCTGGTCAGGCCTCACCAGGAGGACGGCGTCCGGTTCTGGGCTCCCCGGTACAAGAAAAGGCCGCGATCTCCTGCAAAGAGTCCAGCGGAGGGCCATGAAGATGATCAAGGGCCTGGAGCACCTCTCTTACGAGGAAAGGCTGAGCCACCTGGGTCTCTTCAGCCTTGAGAAAAGAAGACTCGGAGGGGACCTGATCAATGTCTGTACCTACGGGGTGACGGCGGCCAAAATACAAGGCCAAGCTCTTTGCAGCCGTGCGTGCTGACAGGACAGTGGCCAAAGTAGGAAGTTCTGCGCAAACGTGCAGAAGAACGTCTTCACGGCGAGGGTGAGAGGGCACTGCAACTCCTGCCAAGGGAGGCTGTGGAGTCTCCTTGTCTGGAGATGTCCAAGACCTGCCTGGACGCCAACCTGTGCAACCTGGTCTACGGAGCCTGCTTTGGCAAAAAGGCTGGACTCGATCGTCTCGAGAGGTCCCTTCCAGCCCCTACAGTTCTGTGATTCTGCATCAGGGAGAACACTGTGCTGCCAAGGAGGAGAAGGCAAATACGGACACTGCTGCGGGAGGTGTCAAAGCAAACGTTCAAATCTCTCGGTCTGTACTATCCTCTATTCTTTTATTTTCTTTCCGACGTATAAATAAAGGAAATTAATCCAATATTCATTGCTGCTGGAGTGAAGGGCTCAAAGGGATGGGAGAGGAGCACCGGACCTCTGCTTACGTCTGTTTACGAGGGTGGACAGTGGGAACAAGGGACAGTAGGACAAGGGGAAATGGTTTCAAACTAAGACAGCAGAGGTTTAGGTTAGATAGTAGGAGGAAGTTTTTCACACAGAGCGTGCTGACACACTGGAACCGGTTGCCCAAGGAGGCCGTGGATGCCCCATGCCTGCAGGCATTCAAGGCCAGGCGGGATGTGGCTCTGGGCTGCCCGGTGGATTGAAACTAGGGGATCACTGTGGGCCTTCTCAACCCAGGCCGCTCTATGATTCGGTGATTCTATGACCTCGTGCGCTCATGAAAATTACAGAGTGCAGACGGATTGCAAAAAGGGGAGGTGGAACAGGGAGGTGGGATTGGGGTGTAGGGTCCCCAGCCCCGAGCTGGGTGCACGGCCACACCCGCACCGGGGAAAGGCATTGTGACATCACAGGCGGGGCATGACATCAGTCTTCATCAAGTCACGCTGGCGGCCTCCCCCAGCTCAGACACTTGGAGCACTCGCTCCGTCCTGGTGGTCACTGCTGGAGCTCTGCTCTGGGTGACAGCCACTTGTGTGTTGAGAGCGGTCCTTGGGAGAGAGCAGGATGAAGCTCAGCCTGACTCTCTTCCTCATCTTACTTGCTTTCATCTCTCCAATTCCTGACACGTCCAGCTGCCTCAGCTGGGTCGGGAATTGGGACAAAAAGCTGCTCCATCCCGAGGAGCAGCATCCCTTACAGACCGAGTGCCAGCCCTCCAGCTGGCTCTCCTGGCTTGGTCCAACCACCTGCCCCACCAAGATCGACGATGGCAACAAAAGGAACGTCCTTCACCAGGAGCACGGACCAACTGACACCAAGAGCCAGCCCTCCAACTGGCTCTGCTGGTTTTGCCGAATCATCTGCTCCAACCAGATGGAGGACGGGAACAAAAGGCAGGTCTTTCACGAGAAGCAGAGCCCGGTTGAGAACAAGGCCCAGCCCTCCAACTGGCTCTGCTGGTTCGGCCTAACCACCTGCCCCACTAAGATGGAGGACCAGAAGAAAAACCAGGTCCTTCATGACGAGCAGCGTCCGATTGAGTCCCAGAGCCAGCCCTCCAACTGGCTCTGCTGGTTCGGCCTAACCACCTGCCCCACTAAGATTGCGGACGGCAAGAAAGGCCAGGTCCTTCCCGAGGAGCAGAGCCTGTTTGAGTCCAAGAGCCAGCCCTCCAACTGGCTCTGCAGGCTTGGACTAACATCCTGCTCCACCAACACGGAGGACGGGAAAACAGAACAGGTCCTTCATGAGGAGCAGCGTCTTGTT
The DNA here is from genome assembly GCF_951394365.1 of Tetrao urogallus. Taxonomy (NCBI): domain Eukaryota; kingdom Metazoa; phylum Chordata; class Aves; order Galliformes; family Phasianidae; genus Tetrao; species Tetrao urogallus. The sequence goes on along the minus strand of NC_136813.1, from coordinate 9,643,686 downwards.
AAGTCCAAGAGCCAGCTCTCCAACTGGCTCTGCTGGTTTGGACTAACATCCTGCTCCACCAAGATCGAGGACAGCAAGAAAGACCAGGTCCTTCCCGAGGAGCAGAGCCTGTTTGAGTCCAAGAGCCAGCCCTCCAACTGGCTCTGCAGGCTTGGACTGACATCTTGCTCCCCCAAGACCGACGACGGGAAGAAGAACAAGGTCTTTCATGAGGAGCAGAGCCCCGCTGAGACCAAGGGCCAGCCCTCCAACTGGCTCTGCTGGATTGGACTGAACACCTGTCCTCAGAATGGAGAGAAAAAAGTCGTGCGTCCTGAGAAGAGCCTGCCCGTTAATGCTGAGCGCCGTGCCTCCCTCTGGCCCTTCTGGATTGGCCTTTCTCCACACCCCAGATGGGTCCCAAACAGGGCCAGCGAGTCTGTTGATCCAGAGGGCCCAAAGCAGCAGTCCCCGCACACCGAGCAAAACGCCTTCAGCGTGCCTGACATCCTCAACAACTTCAAGGACTTAATAACGCCAGCCCTGATAATCTGCGTCATTCTGGATTTATGGGGAAACTGCTATCTGTTCCGGCTGCTGTGGGTTGCCTACCAGCTCTGGAGAGATTTCTGAAGACATCAGGCACAGGTAAGCGCTCGGGATTCATACTGCACACAACGGACTGAGGGTGGGGAGCAGGGAACCGCAAAGGTCTGGTCTGTGAGGGCTTCCAAGCAAAGCAGACCTCCAGAGGTCCATCAGCTCTCCCCAGAGACTTGCCCGGCCGTAGGGCTGACAGCCAGCCCCGACTCCCACGCAAAACGGGGCCTGCCGGAGGTGCCGTGAGCCCCACGGGCTGCCCCGAGCTGTCCTGGGACGCTGCAAAAGCGGCGCAAGAATCAGAGCCCTGCAGGGCGATGCTCTGCAAAACGAGCCTGCATCCCTTTCTCTGCGCTCATGCCCTGTCATTTCCAGGGAACGGAACAAACGGCCTCAGCTTCAGAACGCAAACAGAGTGATTTCCACAAGGCGCTTCTGTCCATCTGGCAGCCTGTGGGTCAAATGGTGACCAAACGTGGCGCTGAAGGCACCTGCGATGACAACAACATCTTCCACTGGGTGGACACCAACCTCCCCCAGATCATCACCTCCATTTTCCATCAGTCATCAAATAAATAACATCATCATTTCCACAGCCTGTGTCATTGTGGTGGCAGGGCGTCCGGGACAGTGGCAGCACTAAAGGCATTGGTGCAGGACAGCGCTGCTGTTCGGGGACTGGGGGCATGTTCCTAGGCAGGAGGAAGGGCGGTGGGCCAGGGATAAAAGAGGCATCGGTGGCTGTGAAGCGTCCAGAGACAGCCATGCCCCAGGGGAGAGAGCACATGTTGAGCGGGAACCTACGTCCCACTGCGGTCATGCAGCGTCCCCCAGAGTGCACGGGGAGGTCCCGTGAGTCTCCAGCACGCTGGGAAGCATCCAGAGCACACTGGGAATCCTCAGCTGGGCCAGTTCTGCCAGGATCCCGTGCGCATCACCTTCACAGAGGAGGCTCGCACCAAGGGAGCCTTCCCAGAAAGGGAAAACGGCGCCAAAGCACCACAGCAAGATCTGCTGGGGAAGGGAGGGAGGCCCTGCGGCACGGCGGCTCAGACTCCCTGGTCCGTTTCGTCCCTCTGCTTATTACAGCTGACTGGTAGCTCAGGCCGGCAGCCATGAAGGCGCTGAGAGAAGCCTGCGGGCTGTCAAACGGGACCTTGGGGCACTGGCGCGCTGTCACGGCTCCAGCCCGCTGCTGTGACTAATGGGCTGGAGGGACAAACGAACCCACAAACCAGGAAAGGGGCAAGAGAGGGGGTGAAAAGGTAGGGAGATGGGCCTAACAACAAAACAACGGCAACGAGCTAAGGGAGAAAACAATGATTTTCTGAGTACACTAATTTTCTGAGTATGCCAGCGGGATGCAAGATTAAGAAAACAGATGAGGTTTTCCAAAAGCAAGCGCAGAGTCTTGCACCTCGGAAGGAACAGCCGCAAGTATCAGTACAGGCTGGGACCCGACCTGCTGGAGAGGAGCTCTGCGGTGAGGAACCTGGGGCTCCAGGTGGACAACAGGCTGGCCGTGAGCCAGCAGGGCGCCCTGGTGGCCAAGAAGGCCACTGCGATCCTACAGGGCATTAAAAGGAGCGTGGCCAGCAGGTCAACGGAGGTGATCCTCTCCCTCCACTCTGCCCTGGTCAGGCCTCACCAGGAGGACGGCGTCCGGTTCTGGGCTCCCCGGTACAAGAAAAGGCCGCGATCTCCTGCAAAGAGTCCAGCGGAGGGCCATGAAGATGATCAAGGGCCTGGAGCACCTCTCTTACGAGGAAAGGCTGAGCCACCTGGGTCTCTTCAGCCTTGAGAAAAGAAGACTCGGAGGGGACCTGATCAATGTCTGTACCTACGGGGTGACGGCGGCCAAAATACAAGGCCAAGCTCTTTGCAGCCGTGCGTGCTGACAGGACAGTGGCCAAAGTAGGAAGTTCTGCGCAAACGTGCAGAAGAACGTCTTCACGGCGAGGGTGAGAGGGCACTGCAACTCCTGCCAAGGGAGGCTGTGGAGTCTCCTTGTCTGGAGATGTCCAAGACCTGCCTGGACGCCAACCTGTGCAACCTGGTCTACGGAGCCTGCTTTGGCAAAAAGGCTGGACTCGATCGTCTCGAGAGGTCCCTTCCAGCCCCTACAGTTCTGTGATTCTGCATCAGGGAGAACACTGTGCTGCCAAGGAGGAGAAGGCAAATACGGACACTGCTGCGGGAGGTGTCAAAGCAAACGTTCAAATCTCTCGGTCTGTACTATCCTCTATTCTTTTATTTTCTTTCCGACGTATAAATAAAGGAAATTAATCCAATATTCATTGCTGCTGGAGTGAAGGGCTCAAAGGGATGGGAGAGGAGCACCGGACCTCTGCTTACGTCTGTTTACGAGGGTGGACAGTGGGAACAAGGGACAGTAGGACAAGGGGAAATGGTTTCAAACTAAGACAGCAGAGGTTTAGGTTAGATAGTAGGAGGAAGTTTTTCACACAGAGCGTGCTGACACACTGGAACCGGTTGCCCAAGGAGGCCGTGGATGCCCCATGCCTGCAGGCATTCAAGGCCAGGCGGGATGTGGCTCTGGGCTGCCCGGTGGATTGAAACTAGGGGATCACTGTGGGCCTTCTCAACCCAGGCCGCTCTATGATTCGGTGATTCTATGACCTCGTGCGCTCATGAAAATTACAGAGTGCAGACGGATTGCAAAAAGGGGAGGTGGAACAGGGAGGTGGGATTGGGGTGTAGGGTCCCCAGCCCCGAGCTGGGTGCACGGCCACACCCGCACCGGGGAAAGGCATTGTGACATCACAGGCGGGGCATGACATCAGTCTTCATCAAGTCACGCTGGCGGCCTCCCCCAGCTCAGACACTTGGAGCACTCGCTCCGTCCTGGTGGTCACTGCTGGAGCTCTGCTCTGGGTGACAGCCACTTGTGTGTTGAGAGCGGTCCTTGGGAGAGAGCAGGATGAAGCTCAGCCTGACTCTCTTCCTCATCTTACTTGCTTTCATCTCTCCAATTCCTGACACGTCCAGCTGCCTCAGCTGGGTCGGGAATTGGGACAAAAAGCTGCTCCATCCCGAGGAGCAGCATCCCTTACAGACCGAGTGCCAGCCCTCCAGCTGGCTCTCCTGGCTTGGTCCAACCACCTGCCCCACCAAGATCGACGATGGCAACAAAAGGAACGTCCTTCACCAGGAGCACGGACCAACTGACACCAAGAGCCAGCCCTCCAACTGGCTCTGCTGGTTTTGCCGAATCATCTGCTCCAACCAGATGGAGGACGGGAACAAAAGGCAGGTCTTTCACGAGAAGCAGAGCCCGGTTGAGAACAAGGCCCAGCCCTCCAACTGGCTCTGCTGGTTCGGCCTAACCACCTGCCCCACTAAGATGGAGGACCAGAAGAAAAACCAGGTCCTTCATGACGAGCAGCGTCCGATTGAGTCCAAGAGCCAGCCCTCCAACTGGCTCTGCTGGTTCGGCCTAACCACCTGCCCCACTAAGATTGCGGACGGCAAGAAAGGCCAGGTCCTTCCCGAGGAGCAGAGCCTGTTTGAGTCCAAGAGCCAGCCCTCCAACTGGCTCTGCAGGCTTGGACTAACATCCTGCTCCACCAACACGGAGGACGGGAAAACAGAACAGGTCCTTCATGAGGAGCAGCGTCTTGTTAAGTCCAAGAGCCAGCTCTCCAACTGGCTCTGCTGGTTTGGACTAACATCCTGCTCCACCAAGATCGAGGACAGCAAGAAAGACCAGGTCCTTCCCGAGGAGCAGAGCCTGTTTGAGTCCAAGAGCCAGCCCTCCAACTGGCTCTGCAGGCTTGGACTGACATCTTGCTCCCCCAAGACCGACGACGGGAAGAAGAACAAGGTCTTTCATGAGGAGCAGAGCCCCGCTGAGACCAAGGGCCAGCCCTCCAACTGGCTCTGCTGGATTGGACTGAACACCTGTCCTCAGAATGGAGAGAAAAAAGTCGTGCGTCCTGAGAAGAGCCTGCCCGTTAATGCTGAGCGCCGTGCCTCCCTCTGGCCCTTCTGGATTGGCCTTTCTCCACACCCCAGATGGGTCCCAAACAGGGCCAGCGAGTCTGTTGATCCAGAGGGCCCAAAGCAGCAGTCCCCGCACACCGAGCAAAACGCCTTCAGCGTGCCTGACATCCTCAACAACTTCAAGGACTTAATAACGCCAGCCCTGATAATCTGCGTCATTCTGGATTTATGGGGAAACTGCTATCTGTTCCGGCTGCTGTGGGTTGCCTACCAGCTCTGGAGAGATTTCTGAAGACATCAGGCACAGGTAAGCGCTCGGGATTCATACTGCACACAACGGACTGAGGGTGGGGAGCAGGGAACCGCAAAGGTCTGGTCTGTGAGGGCTTCCAAGCAAAGCAGACCTCCAGAGGTCCATCAGCTCTCCCCAGAGACTTGCCCGGCCGTAGGGCTGACAGCCAGCCCCGACTCCCACGCAAAACGGGGCCTGCCGGAGGTGCCGTGAGCCCCACGGGCTGCCCCGAGCTGTCCTGGGACGCTGCAAAAGCGGCGCAAGAATCAGAGCCCTGCAGGGCGATGCTCTGCAAAACGAGCCTGCATCCCTTTCTCTGCGCTCATGCCCTGTCATTTCCAGGGAACGGAACAAACGGCCTCAGCTTCAGAACGCAAACAGAGTGATTTCCACAAGGCGCTTCTGTCCATCTGGCAGCCTGTGGGTCAAATGGTGACCAAACGTGGCGCTGAAGGCACCTGCGATGACAACAACATCTTCCACTGGGTGGACACCAACCTCCCCCAGATCATCACCTCCATTTTCCATCAGTCATCAAATAAATAACATCATCATTTCCACAGCCTGTGTCATTGTGGTGGCAGGGCGTCCGGGACAGTGGCAGCACTAAAGGCATTGGTGCAGGACAGCGCTGCTGTTCGGGGACTGGGGGCATGTTCCTAGGCAGGAGGAAGGGCGGTGGGCCAGGGATAAAAGAGGCATCGGTGGCTGTGAAGCGTCCAGAGACAGCCATGCCCCAGGGGAGAGAGCACATGTTGAGCGGGAACCTACGTCCCACTGCGGTCATGCAGCGTCCCCCAGAGTGCACGGGGAGGTCCCGTGAGTCTCCAGCACGCTGGGAAGCATCCAGAGCACACTGGGAATCCTCAGCTGGGCCAGTTCTGCCAGGATCCCGTGCGCATCACCTTCACAGAGGAGGCTCGCACCAAGGGAGCCTTCCCAGAAAGGGAAAACGGCGCCAAAGCACCACAGCAAGATCTGCTGGGGAAGGGAGGGAGGCCCTGCGGCACGGCGGCTCAGACTCCCTGGTCCGTTTCGTCCCTCTGCTTATTACAGCTGACTGGTAGCTCAGGCCGGCAGCCATGAAGGCGCTGAGAGAAGCCTGCGGGCTGTCAAACGGGACCTTGGGGCACTGGCGCGCTGTCACGGCTCCAGCCCGCTGCTGTGACTAATGGGCTGGAGGGACAAACGAACCCACAAACCAGGAAAGGGGCAAGAGAGGGGGTGAAAAGGTAGGGAGATGGGCCTAACAACAAAACAACGGCAACGAGCTAAGGGAGAAAACAATGATTTTCTGAGTACACTAATTTTCTGAGTATGCCAGCGGGATGCAAGATTAAGAAAACAGATGAGGTTTTCCAAAAGCAAGCGCAGAGTCTTGCACCTCGGAAGGAACAGCCGCAAGTATCAGTACAGGCTGGGACCCGACCTGCTGGAGAGGAGCTCTGCGGTGAGGAACCTGGGGCTCCAGGTGGACAACAGGCTGGCCGTGAGCCAGCAGGGCGCCCTGGTGGCCAAGAAGGCCACTGCGATCCTACAGGGCATTAAAAGGAGCGTGGCCAGCAGGTCAACGGAGGTGATCCTCTCCCTCCACTCTGCCCTGGTCAGGCCTCACCAGGAGGACGGCGTCCGGTTCTGGGCTCCCCGGTACAAGAAAAGGCCGCGATCTCCTGCAAAGAGTCCAGCGGAGGGCCATGAAGATGATCAAGGGCCTGGAGCACCTCTCTTACGAGGAAAGGCTGAGCCACCTGGGTCTCTTCAGCCTTGAGAAAAGAAGACTCGGAGGGGACCTGATCAATGTCTGTACCTACGGGGTGACGGCGGCCAAAATACAAGGCCAAGCTCTTTGCAGCCGTGCGTGCTGACAGGACAGTGGCCAAAGTAGGAAGTTCTGCGCAAACGTGCAGAAGAACGTCTTCACGGCGAGGGTGAGAGGGCACTGCAACTCCTGCCAAGGGAGGCTGTGGAGTCTCCTTGTCTGGAGATGTCCAAGACCTGCCTGGACGCCAACCTGTGCAACCTGGTCTACGGAGCCTGCTTTGGCAAAAAGGCTGGACTCGATCGTCTCGAGAGGTCCCTTCCAGCCCCTACAGTTCTGTGATTCTGCATCAGGGAGAACACTGTGCTGCCAAGGAGGAGAAGGCAAATACGGACACTGCTGCGGGAGGTGTCAAAGCAAACGTTCAAATCTCTCGGTCTGTACTATCCTCTATTCTTTTATTTTCTTTCCGACGTATAAATAAAGGAAATTAATCCAATATTCATTGCTGCTGGAGTGAAGGGCTCAAAGGGATGGGAGAGGAGCACCGGACCTCTGCTTACGTCTGTTTACGAGGGTGGACAGTGGGAACAAGGGACAGTAGGACAAGGGGAAATGGTTTCAAACTAAGACAGCAGAGGTTTAGGTTAGATAGTAGGAGGAAGTTTTTCACACAGAGCGTGCTGACACACTGGAACCGGTTGCCCAAGGAGGCCGTGGATGCCCCATGCCTGCAGGCATTCAAGGCCAGGCGGGATGTGGCTCTGGGCTGCCCGGTGGATTGAAACTAGGGGATCACTGTGGGCCTTCTCAACCCAGGCCGCTCTATGATTCGGTGATTCTATGACCTCGTGCGCTCATGAAAATTACAGAGTGCAGACGGATTGCAAAAAGGGGAGGTGGAACAGGGAGGTGGGATTGGGGTGTAGGGTCCCCAGCCCCGAGCTGGGTGCACGGCCACACCCGCACCGGGGAAAGGCATTGTGACATCACAGGCGGGGCATGACATCAGTCTTCATCAAGTCACGCTGGCGGCCTCCCCCAGCTCAGACACTTGGAGCACTCGCTCCGTCCTGGTGGTCACTGCTGGAGCTCTGCTCTGGGTGACAGCCACTTGTGTGTTGAGAGCGGTCCTTGGGAGAGAGCAGGATGAAGCTCAGCCTGACTCTCTTCCTCATCTTACTTGCTTTCATCTCTCCAATTCCTGACACGTCCAGCTGCCTCAGCTGGGTCGGGAATTGGGACAAAAAGCTGCTCCATCCCGAGGAGCAGCATCCCTTACAGACCGAGTGCCAGCCCTCCAGCTGGCTCTCCTGGCTTGGTCCAACCACCTGCCCCACCAAGATCGACGATGGCAACAAAAGGAACGTCCTTCACCAGGAGCACGGACCAACTGACACCAAGAGCCAGCCCTCCAACTGGCTCTGCTGGTTTTGCCGAATCATCTGCTCCAACCAGATGGAGGACGGGAACAAAAGGCAGGTCTTTCACGAGAAGCAGAGCCCGGTTGAGAACAAGGCCCAGCCCTCCAACTGGCTCTGCTGGTTCGGCCTAACCACCTGCCCCACTAAGATGGAGGACCAGAAGAAAAACCAGGTCCTTCATGACGAGCAGCGTCCGATTGAGTCCCAGAGCCAGCCCTCCAACTGGCTCTGCTGGTTCGGCCTAACCACCTGCC
>NC_136813.1:9558999-9635215 GCF_951394365.1 Tetrao urogallus | reverse complement strand
TTCCACTGGGTGGACACAACCTCCCCCAGATCATCACCTCCATTTCCATCAGTCATCAAATAAATAACATCATCATTTCCACAGCCTGTGTCATTGTGGTGGCAGGGCGTCCGGGACAGTGGCAGCACTAAAGGCATTGGTGCAGGACAGCGCTGCTGTTCGGGGACTGGGGGCATGTTCTAGGCAGGAGGAAGGGCGGTGGGCCAGGGATAAAAGAGGCATCGGTGGCTGTGAAGCGTCCAGAGACAGCCATGCCCCAGGGGAGAGAGCACATGTTGAGCGGGAACCTACGTCCACTGCGGTCATGCAGCGTCCCCAGAGTGCACGGGGGAGGTCCCGTGAGTCTCCAGCACGCTGGGAAGCATCCAGAGCACACTGGGAATCCTCAGCTGGGCCAGTTCTGCCAGGATCCCGTGCGCATCACCTTCACAGAGGAGGCTCGCACCAAGGGAGCCTTCCCAGAAAGGGAAAACGGCGCCAAAGCACCACAGCAAGATCTGCTGGGGAAGGGAGGGAGGCCCTGCGGCACGGCGGCTCAGACTCCCTGGTCCGTTTCGTCCCTCTGCTTATTACAGCTGACTGGTAGCTCAGGCCGGCAGCCATGAAGGCGCTGAGAGAAGCCTGCGGGCTGTCAAACGGGACCTTGGGGCACTGGCGCGCTGTCACGGCTCCAGCCCGCTGCTGTGACTAATGGGCTGGAGGGACAAACGAACCCACAAACCAGGAAAGGGGCAAGAGAGGGGGTGAAAAGGTAGGGAGATGGGCCTAACAACAAAACAACGGCAACGAGCTAAGGGAGAAAACAATGATTTTCTGAGTACACTAATTTTCTGAGTATGCCAGCGGGATGCAAGATTAAGAAAACAGATGAGGTTTTCCAAAAGCAAGCGCAGAGTCTTGCACCTCGGAAGGAACAGCCGCAAGTATCAGTACAGGCTGGGACCCGACCTGCTGGAGAGGAGCTCTGCGGTGAGGAACCTGGGGCTCCAGGTGGACAACAGGCTGGCCGTGAGCCAGCAGGGCGCCCTGGTGGCCAAGAAGGCCACTGCGATCCTACAGGGCATTAAAAGGAGCGTGGCCAGCAGGTCAACGGAGGTGATCCTCTCCCTCCACTCTGCCCTGGTCAGGCCTCACCAGGAGGACGGCGTCCGGTTCTGGGCTCCCCGGTACAAGAAAAGGCCGCGATCTCCTGCAAAGAGTCCAGCGGAGGGCCATGAAGATGATCAAGGGCCTGGAGCACCTCTCTTACGAGGAAAGGCTGAGCCACCTGGGTCTCTTCAGCCTTGAGAAAAGAAGACTCGGAGGGGACCTGATCAATGTCTGTACCTACGGGGTGACGGCGGCCAAAATACAAGGCCAAGCTCTTTGCAGCCGTGCGTGCTGACAGGACAGTGGCCAAAGTAGGAAGTTCTGCGCAAACGTGCAGAAGAACGTCTTCACGGCGAGGGTGAGAGGGCACTGCAACTCCTGCCAAGGGAGGCTGTGGAGTCTCCTTGTCTGGAGATGTCCAAGACCTGCCTGGACGCCAACCTGTGCAACCTGGTCTACGGAGCCTGCTTTGGCAAAAAGGCTGGACTCGATCGTCTCGAGAGGTCCCTTCCAGCCCCTACAGTTCTGTGATTCTGCATCAGGGAGAACACTGTGCTGCCAAGGAGGAGAAGGCAAATACGGACACTGCTGCGGGAGGTGTCAAAGCAAACGTTCAAATCTCTCGGTCTGTACTATCCTCTATTCTTTTATTTTCTTTCCGACGTATAAATAAAGGAAATTAATCCAATATTCATTGCTGCTGGAGTGAAGGGCTCAAAGGGATGGGAGAGGAGCACCGGACCTCTGCTTACGTCTGTTTACGAGGGTGGACAGTGGGAACAAGGGACAGTAGGACAAGGGGAAATGGTTTCAAACTAAGACAGCAGAGGTTTAGGTTAGATAGTAGGAGGAAGTTTTTCACACAGAGCGTGCTGACACACTGGAACCGGTTGCCCAAGGAGGCCGTGGATGCCCCATGCCTGCAGGCATTCAAGGCCAGGCGGGATGTGGCTCTGGGCTGCCCGGTGGATTGAAACTAGGGGATCACTGTGGGCCTTCTCAACCCAGGCCGCTCTATGATTCGGTGATTCTATGACCTCGTGCGCTCATGAAAATTACAGAGTGCAGACGGATTGCAAAAAGGGGAGGTGGAACAGGGAGGTGGGATTGGGGTGTAGGGTCCCCAGCCCCGAGCTGGGTGCACGGCCACACCCGCACCGGGGAAAGGCATTGTGACATCACAGGCGGGGCATGACATCAGTCTTCATCAAGTCACGCTGGCGGCCTCCCCCAGCTCAGACACTTGGAGCACTCGCTCCGTCCTGGTGGTCACTGCTGGAGCTCTGCTCTGGGTGACAGCCACTTGTGTGTTGAGAGCGGTCCTTGGGAGAGAGCAGGATGAAGCTCAGCCTGACTCTCTTCCTCATCTTACTTGCTTTCATCTCTCCAATTCCTGACACGTCCAGCTGCCTCAGCTGGGTCGGGAATTGGGACAAAAAGCTGCTCCATCCCGAGGAGCAGCATCCCTTACAGACCGAGTGCCAGCCCTCCAGCTGGCTCTCCTGGCTTGGTCCAACCACCTGCCCCACCAAGATCGACGATGGCAACAAAAGGAACGTCCTTCACCAGGAGCACGGACCAACTGACACCAAGAGCCAGCCCTCCAACTGGCTCTGCTGGTTTTGCCGAATCATCTGCTCCAACCAGATGGAGGACGGGAACAAAAGGCAGGTCTTTCACGAGAAGCAGAGCCCGGTTGAGAACAAGGCCCAGCCCTCCAACTGGCTCTGCTGGTTCGGCCTAACCACCTGCCCCACTAAGATGGAGGACCAGAAGAAAAACCAGGTCCTTCATGACGAGCAGCGTCCGATTGAGTCCAAGAGCCAGCCCTCCAACTGGCTCTGCTGGTTCGGCCTAACCACCTGCCCCACTAAGATTGCGGACGGCAAGAAAGGCCAGGTCCTTCCCGAGGAGCAGAGCCTGTTTGAGTCCAAGAGCCAGCCCTCCAACTGGCTCTGCAGGCTTGGACTAACATCCTGCTCCACCAACACGGAGGACGGGAAAACAGAACAGGTCCTTCATGAGGAGCAGCGTCTTGTTAAGTCCAAGAGCCAGCTCTCCAACTGGCTCTGCTGGTTTGGACTAACATCCTGCTCCACCAAGATCGAGGACAGCAAGAAAGACCAGGTCCTTCCCGAGGAGCAGAGCCTGTTTGAGTCCAAGAGCCAGCCCTCCAACTGGCTCTGCAGGCTTGGACTGACATCTTGCTCCCCCAAGACCGACGACGGGAAGAAGAACAAGGTCTTTCATGAGGAGCAGAGCCCCGCTGAGACCAAGGGCCAGCCCTCCAACTGGCTCTGCTGGATTGGACTGAACACCTGTCCTCAGAATGGAGAGAAAAAAGTCGTGCGTCCTGAGAAGAGCCTGCCCGTTAATGCTGAGCGCCGTGCCTCCCTCTGGCCCTTCTGGATTGGCCTTTCTCCACACCCCAGATGGGTCCCAAACAGGGCCAGCGAGTCTGTTGATCCAGAGGGCCCAAAGCAGCAGTCCCCGCACACCGAGCAAAACGCCTTCAGCGTGCCTGACATCCTCAACAACTTCAAGGACTTAATAACGCCAGCCCTGATAATCTGCGTCATCCTGGATTTATGGGGAAACTGCTATCTGTTCCGGCTGCTGTGGGTTGCCTACCAGCTCTGGAGAGATTTCTGAAGACATCAGGCACAGGTAAGCGCTCGGGATTCATACTGCACACAACGGACTGAGGGTGGGGAGCAGGGAACCGCAAAGGTCTGGTCTGTGAGGGCTTCCAAGCAAAGCAGACCTCCAGAGGTCCATCAGCTCTCCCCAGAGACTTGCCCGGCCGTAGGGCTGACAGCCAGCCCCGACTCCCATGCAAAACGGGGCCTGCCGGAGGTGCCGTGAGCCCCACGGGCTGCCCCGAGCTGTCCTGGGACGCTGGAAAAGCGGCGCAAGAATCAGAGCCCTGCAGGGCGATGCTCTGCAAAACGAGCCTGCATCCCTTTCTCTGCGCTCATGCCCTGTCATTTCCAGGGAACGGAACAAACGGCCTCAGCTTCAGAACGCAAACAGAGTGATTTCCACAAGGCGCTTCTGTCCATCTGGCAGCCTGTGGGTCAAATGGTGACCAAACGTGGCGCTGAAGGCACCTGCGATGACAACAACATCTTCCACTGGGTGGACACCAACCTCCCCCAGATCATCACCTCCATTTTCCATCAGTCATCAAATAAATAACATCATCATTTCCACAGCCTGTGTCATTGTGGTGGCAGGGCGTCCGGGACAGTGGCAGCACTAAAGGCATTGGTGCAGGACAGCGCTGCTGTTCGGGGACTGGGGGCATGTTCCTAGGCAGGAGGAAGGGCGGTGGGCCAGGGATAAAAGAGGCATCGGTGGCTGTGAAGCGTCCAGAGACAGCCATGCCCCAGGGGAGAGAGCACATGTTGAGCGGGAACCTACGTCCCACTGCGGTCATGCAGCGTCCCCCAGAGTGCACGGGGAGGTCCCGTGAGTCTCCAGCACGCTGGGAAGCATCCAGAGCACACTGGGAATCCTCAGCTGGGCCAGTTCTGCCAGGATCCCGTGCGCATCACCTTCACAGAGGAGGCTCGCACCAAGGGAGCCTTCCAGAAAGGGAAAACGGCGCCAAAGCACCACAGCAAGATCTGCTGGGGAAGGGAGGAGGCCCTGCGGCACGGCGGCTCAGACTCCCTGTCCGTTTCGTCCCTCTGCTTATTACAGCTGACTGGTAGCTCAGGCCGGCAGCCATGAAGGCGCTGAGAGAAGCCTGCGGGCTGTCAAACGGGACCTTGGGGCACTGGCCGCGCTGTCACGGCTCCAGCCCGCTGCTGTGACTAATGGGCTGGAGGGACAAACGAACCCACAAACCAGGAAAGGGGCAAGAGGTGAAAAGGTAGGGAGATGGGCCTAACAACAAAACAACGGCAACGAGCTAAGGGAGAAAACAATGATTTTCTGAGTACACTAATTTTCTGAGTATGCCAGCGGGATGCAAGATTAAGAAAACAGATGAGGTTTTCCAAAAGCAAGCGCAGAGTCTTGCACCTCGGAAGGAACAGCCGCAAGTATCAGTACAGGCTGGGACCCGACCTGCTGGAGAGGAGCTCTGCGGTGAGGAACCTGGGGCTCCAGGTGGACAACAGGCTGGCCGTGAGCCAGCAGGGCGCCCTGGTGGCCAAGAAGGCCACTGCGATCCTACAGGGCATTAAAAGGAGCGTGGCCAGCAGGTCAACGGAGGTGATCCTCTCCCTCCACTCTGCCCTGGTCAGGCCTCACCAGGAGGACGGCGTCCGGTTCTGGGCTCCCCGGTACAAGAAAAGGCCGCGATCTCCTGCAAAGAGTCCAGCGGAGGGCCATGAAGATGATCAAGGGCCTGGAGCACCTCTCTTACGAGGAAAGGCTGAGCCACCTGGGTCTCTTCAGCCTTGAGAAAAGAAGACTCGGAGGGGACCTGATCAATGTCTGTACCTACGGGGTGACGGCGGCCAAAATACAAGGCCAAGCTCTTTGCAGCCGTGCGTGCTGACAGGACAGTGGCCAAAGTAGGAAGTTCTGCGCAAACGTGCAGAAGAACGTCTTCACGGCGAGGGTGAGAGGGCACTGCAACTCCTGCCAAGGGAGGCTGTGGAGTCTCCTTGTCTGGAGATGTCCAAGACCTGCCTGGACGCCAACCTGTGCAACCTGGTCTACGGAGCCTGCTTTGGCAAAAAGGCTGGACTCGATCGTCTCGAGAGGTCCCTTCCAGCCCCTACAGTTCTGTGATTCTGCATCAGGGAGAACACTGTGCTGCCAAGGAGGAGAAGGCAAATACGGACACTGCTGCGGGAGGTGTCAAAGCAAACGTTCAAATCTCTCGGTCTGTACTATCCTCTATTCTTTTATTTTCTTTCCGACGTATAAATAAAGGAAATTAATCCAATATTCATTGCTGCTGGAGTGAAGGGCTCAAAGGGATGGGAGAGGAGCACCGGACCTCTGCTTACGTCTGTTTACGAGGGTGGACAGTGGGAACAAGGGACAGTAGGACAAGGGGAAATGGTTTCAAACTAAGACAGCAGAGGTTTAGGTTAGATAGTAGGAGGAAGTTTTTCACACAGAGCGTGCTGACACACTGGAACCGGTTGCCCAAGGAGGCCGTGGATGCCCCATGCCTGCAGGCATTCAAGGCCAGGCGGGATGTGGCTCTGGGCTGCCCGGTGGATTGAAACTAGGGGATCACTGTGGGCCTTCTCAACCCAGGCCGCTCTATGATTCGGTGATTCTATGACCTCGTGCGCTCATGAAAATTACAGAGTGCAGACGGATTGCAAAAAGGGGAGGTGGAACAGGGAGGTGGGATTGGGGTGTAGGGTCCCCAGCCCCGAGCTGGGTGCACGGCCACACCCGCACCGGGGAAAGGCATTGTGACATCACAGGCGGGGCATGACATCAGTCTTCATCAAGTCACGCTGGCGGCCTCCCCCAGCTCAGACACTTGGAGCACTCGCTCCGTCCTGGTGGTCACTGCTGGAGCTCTGCTCTGGGTGACAGCCACTTGTGTGTTGAGAGCGGTCCTTGGGAGAGAGCAGGATGAAGCTCAGCCTGACTCTCTTCCTCATCTTACTTGCTTTCATCTCTCCAATTCCTGACACGTCCAGCTGCCTCAGCTGGGTCGGGAATTGGGACAAAAAGCTGCTCCATCCCGAGGAGCAGCATCCCTTACAGACCGAGTGCCAGCCCTCCAGCTGGCTCTCCTGGCTTGGTCCAACCACCTGCCCCACCAAGATCGACGATGGCAACAAAAGGAACGTCCTTCACCAGGAGCACGGACCAACTGACACCAAGAGCCAGCCCTCCAACTGGCTCTGCTGGTTTTGCCGAATCATCTGCTCCAACCAGATGGAGGACGGGAACAAAAGGCAGGTCTTTCACGAGAAGCAGAGCCCGGTTGAGAACAAGGCCCAGCCCTCCAACTGGCTCTGCTGGTTCGGCCTAACCACCTGCCCCACTAAGATGGAGGACCAGAAGAAAAACCAGGTCCTTCATGACGAGCAGCGTCCGATTGAGTCCAAGAGCCAGCCCTCCAACTGGCTCTGCTGGTTCGGCCTAACCACCTGCCCCACTAAGATTGCGGACGGCAAGAAAGGCCAGGTCCTTCCCGAGGAGCAGAGCCTGTTTGAGTCCAAGAGCCAGCCCTCCAACTGGCTCTGCAGGCTTGGACTAACATCCTGCTCCACCAACACGGAGGACGGGAAAACAGAACAGGTCCTTCATGAGGAGCAGCGTCTTGTTAAGTCCAAGAGCCAGCTCTCCAACTGGCTCTGCTGGTTTGGACTAACATCCTGCTCCACCAAGATCGAGGACAGCAAGAAAGACCAGGTCCTTCCCGAGGAGCAGAGCCTGTTTGAGTCCAAGAGCCAGCCCTCCAACTGGCTCTGCAGGCTTGGACTGACATCTTGCTCCCCCAAGACCGACGACGGGAAGAAGAACAAGGTCTTTCATGAGGAGCAGAGCCCCGCTGAGACCAAGGGCCAGCCCTCCAACTGGCTCTGCTGGATTGGACTGAACACCTGTCCTCAGAATGGAGAGAAAAAAGTCGTGCGTCCTGAGAAGAGCCTGCCCGTTAATGCTGAGCGCCGTGCCTCCCTCTGGCCCTTCTGGATTGGCCTTTCTCCACACCCCAGATGGGTCCCAAACAGGGCCAGCGAGTCTGTTGATCCAGAGGGCCCAAAGCAGCAGTCCCCGCACACCGAGCAAAACGCCTTCAGCGTGCCTGACATCCTCAACAACTTCAAGGACTTAATAACGCCAGCCCTGATAATCTGCGTCATCCTGGATTTATGGGGAAACTGCTATCTGTTCCGGCTGCTGTGGGTTGCCTACCAGCTCTGGAGAGATTTCTGAAGACATCAGGCACAGGTAAGCGCTCGGGATTCATACTGCACACAACGGACTGAGGGTGGGGAGCAGGGAACCGCAAAGGTCTGGTCTGTGAGGGCTTCCAAGCAAAGCAGACCTCCAGAGGTCCATCAGCTCTCCCCAGAGACTTGCCCGGCCGTAGGGCTGACAGCCAGCCCCGACTCCCATGCAAAACGGGGCCTGCCGGAGGTGCCGTGAGCCCCACGGGCTGCCCCGAGCTGTCCTGGGACGCTGGAAAAGCGGCGCAAGAATCAGAGCCCTGCAGGGCGATGCTCTGCAAAACGAGCCTGCATCCCTTTCTCTGCGCTCATGCCCTGTCATTTCCAGGGAACGGAACAAACGGCCTCAGCTTCAGAACGCAAACAGAGTGATTTCCACAAGGCGCTTCTGTCCATCTGGCAGCCTGTGGGTCAAATGGTGACCAAACGTGGCGCTGAAGGCACCTGCGATGACAACAACATCTTCCACTGGGTGGACACCAACCTCCCCCAGATCATCACCTCCATTTTCCATCAGTCATCAAATAAATAACATCATCATTTCCACAGCCTGTGTCATTGTGGTGGCAGGGCGTCCGGGACAGTGGCAGCACTAAAGGCATTGGTGCAGGACAGCGCTGCTGTTCGGGGACTGGGGGCATGTTCCTAGGCAGGAGGAAGGGCGGTGGGCCAGGGATAAAAGAGGCATCGGTGGCTGTGAAGCGTCCAGAGACAGCCATGCCCCAGGGGAGAGAGCACATGTTGAGCGGGAACCTACGTCCCACTGCGGTCATGCAGCGTCCCCCAGAGTGCACGGGGAGGTCCCGTGAGTCTCCAGCACGCTGGGAAGCATCCAGAGCACACTGGGAATCCTCAGCTGGGCCAGTTCTGCCAGGATCCCGTGCGCATCACCTTCACAGAGGAGGCTCGCACCAAGGGAGCCTTCCCAGAAAGGGAAAACGGCGCCAAAGCACCACAGCAAGATCTGCTGGGGAAGGGAGGGAGGCCCTGCGGCACGGCGGCTCAGACTCCCTGGTCCGTTTCGTCCCTCTGCTTATTACAGCTGACTGGTAGCTCAGGCCGGCAGCCATGAAGGCGCTGAGAGAAGCCTGCGGGCTGTCAAACGGGACCTTGGGGCACTGGCGCGCTGTCACGGCTCCAGCCCGCTGCTGTGACTAATGGGCTGGAGGGACAAACGAACCCACAAACCAGGAAAGGGGCAAGAGAGGGGGTGAAAAGGTAGGGAGATGGGCCTAACAACAAAACAACGGCAACGAGCTAAGGGAGAAAACAATGATTTTCTGAGTACACTAATTTTCTGAGTATGCCAGCGGGATGCAAGATTAAGAAAACAGATGAGGTTTTCCAAAAGCAAGCGCAGAGTCTTGCACCTCGGAAGGAACAGCCGCAAGTATCAGTACAGGCTGGGACCCGACCTGCTGGAGAGGAGCTCTGCGGTGAGGAACCTGGGGCTCCAGGTGGACAACAGGCTGGCCGTGAGCCAGCAGGGCGCCCTGGTGGCCAAGAAGGCCACTGCGATCCTACAGGGCATTAAAAGGAGCGTGGCCAGCAGGTCAACGGAGGTGATCCTCTCCCTCCACTCTGCCCTGGTCAGGCCTCACCAGGAGGACGGCGTCCGGTTCTGGGCTCCCCGGTACAAGAAAAGGCCGCGATCTCCTGCAAAGAGTCCAGCGGAGGGCCATGAAGATGATCAAGGGCCTGGAGCACCTCTCTTACGAGGAAAGGCTGAGCCACCTGGGTCTCTTCAGCCTTGAGAAAAGAAGACTCGGAGGGGACCTGATCAATGTCTGTACCTACGGGGTGACGGCGGCCAAAATACAAGGCCAAGCTCTTTGCAGCCGTGCGTGCTGACAGGACAGTGGCCAAAGTAGGAAGTTCTGCGCAAACGTGCAGAAGAACGTCTTCACGGCGAGGGTGAGAGGGCACTGCAACTCCTGCCAAGGGAGGCTGTGGAGTCTCCTTGTCTGGAGATGTCCAAGACCTGCCTGGACGCCAACCTGTGCAACCTGGTCTACGGAGCCTGCTTTGGCAAAAAGGCTGGACTCGATCGTCTCGAGAGGTCCCTTCCAGCCCCTACAGTTCTGTGATTCTGCATCAGGGAGAACACTGTGCTGCCAAGGAGGAGAAGGCAAATACGGACACTGCTGCGGGAGGTGTCAAAGCAAACGTTCAAATCTCTCGGTCTGTACTATCCTCTATTCTTTTATTTTCTTTCCGACGTATAAATAAAGGAAATTAATCCAATATTCATTGCTGCTGGAGTGAAGGGCTCAAAGGGATGGGAGAGGAGCACCGGACCTCTGCTTACGTCTGTTTACGAGGGTGGACAGTGGGAACAAGGGACAGTAGGACAAGGGGAAATGGTTTCAAACTAAGACAGCAGAGGTTTAGGTTAGATAGTAGGAGGAAGTTTTTCACACAGAGCGTGCTGACACACTGGAACCGGTTGCCCAAGGAGGCCGTGGATGCCCCATGCCTGCAGGCATTCAAGGCCAGGCGGGATGTGGCTCTGGGCTGCCCGGTGGATTGAAACTAGGGGATCACTGTGGGCCTTCTCAACCCAGGCCGCTCTATGATTCGGTGATTCTATGACCTCGTGCGCTCATGAAAATTACAGAGTGCAGACGGATTGCAAAAAGGGGAGGTGGAACAGGGAGGTGGGATTGGGGTGTAGGGTCCCCAGCCCCGAGCTGGGTGCACGGCCACACCCGCACCGGGGAAAGGCATTGTGACATCACAGGCGGGGCATGACATCAGTCTTCATCAAGTCACGCTGGCGGCCTCCCCCAGCTCAGACACTTGGAGCACTCGCTCCGTCCTGGTGGTCACTGCTGGAGCTCTGCTCTGGGTGACAGCCACTTGTGTGTTGAGAGCGGTCCTTGGGAGAGAGCAGGATGAAGCTCAGCCTGACTCTCTTCCTCATCTTACTTGCTTTCATCTCTCCAATTCCTGACACGTCCAGCTGCCTCAGCTGGGTCGGGAATTGGGACAAAAAGCTGCTCCATCCCGAGGAGCAGCATCCCTTACAGACCGAGTGCCAGCCCTCCAGCTGGCTCTCCTGGCTTGGTCCAACCACCTGCCCCACCAAGATCGACGATGGCAACAAAAGGAACGTCCTTCACCAGGAGCACGGACCAACTGACACCAAGAGCCAGCCCTCCAACTGGCTCTGCTGGTTTTGCCGAATCATCTGCTCCAACCAGATGGAGGACGGGAACAAAAGGCAGGTCTTTCACGAGAAGCAGAGCCCGGTTGAGAACAAGGCCCAGCCCTCCAACTGGCTCTGCTGGTTCGGCCTAACCACCTGCCCCACTAAGATGGAGGACCAGAAGAAAAACCAGGTCCTTCATGACGAGCAGCGTCCGATTGAGTCCAAGAGCCAGCCCTCCAACTGGCTCTGCTGGTTCGGCCTAACCACCTGCCCCACTAAGATTGCGGACGGCAAGAAAGGCCAGGTCCTTCCCGAGGAGCAGAGCCTGTTTGAGTCCAAGAGCCAGCCCTCCAACTGGCTCTGCAGGCTTGGACTAACATCCTGCTCCACCAACACGGAGGACGGGAAAACAGAACAGGTCCTTCATGAGGAGCAGCGTCTTGTTAAGTCCAAGAGCCAGCTCTCCAACTGGCTCTGCTGGTTTGGACTAACATCCTGCTCCACCAAGATCGAGGACAGCAAGAAAGACCAGGTCCTTCCCGAGGAGCAGAGCCTGTTTGAGTCCAAGAGCCAGCCCTCCAACTGGCTCTGCAGGCTTGGACTGACATCTTGCTCCCCCAAGACCGACGACGGGAAGAAGAACAAGGTCTTTCATGAGGAGCAGAGCCCCGCTGAGACCAAGGGCCAGCCCTCCAACTGGCTCTGCTGGATTGGACTGAACACCTGTCCTCAGAATGGAGAGAAAAAAGTCGTGCGTCCTGAGAAGAGCCTGCCCGTTAATGCTGAGCGCCGTGCCTCCCTCTGGCCCTTCTGGATTGGCCTTTCTCCACACCCCAGATGGGTCCCAAACAGGGCCAGCGAGTCTGTTGATCCAGAGGGCCCAAAGCAGCAGTCCCCGCACACCGAGCAAAACGCCTTCAGCGTGCCTGACATCCTCAACAACTTCAAGGACTTAATAACGCCAGCCCTGATAATCTGCGTCATCCTGGATTTATGGGGAAACTGCTATCTGTTCCGGCTGCTGTGGGTTGCCTACCAGCTCTGGAGAGATTTCTGAAGACATCAGGCACAGGTAAGCGCTCGGGATTCATACTGCACACAACGGACTGAGGGTGGGGAGCAGGGAACCGCAAAGGTCTGGTCTGTGAGGGCTTCCAAGCAAAGCAGACCTCCAGAGGTCCATCAGCTCTCCCCAGAGACTTGCCCGGCCGTAGGGCTGA
The DNA here is from genome assembly GCF_951394365.1 of Tetrao urogallus. Lineage (NCBI taxonomy): Eukaryota > Metazoa > Chordata > Aves > Galliformes > Phasianidae > Tetrao > Tetrao urogallus. The sequence goes on along the minus strand of NC_136813.1, from coordinate 9,622,874 downwards.
CAGCCAGCCCCGACTCCCACGCAAAACGGGGCCTGCCGGAGGTGCCGTGAGCCCCACGGGCTGCCCCGAGCTGTCCTGGGACGCTGGAAAAGCGGCGCAAGAATCAGAGCCCTGCAGGGCGATGCTCTGCAAAACGAGCCTGCATCCCTTTCTCTGCGCTCATGCCCTGTCATTTCCAGGGAACGGAACAAACGGCCTCAGCTTCAGAACGCAAACAGAGTGATTTCCACAAGGCGCTTCTGTCCATCTGGCAGCCTGTGGGTCAAATGGTGACCAAACGTGGCGCTGAAGGCACCTGCGATGACAACAACATCTTCCACTGGGTGGACACCAACCTCCCCCAGATCATCACCTCCATTTTCCATCAGTCATCAAATAAATAACATCATCATTTCCACAGCCTGTGTCATTGTGGTGGCAGGGCGTCCGGGACAGTGGCAGCACTAAAGGCATTGGTGCAGGACAGCGCTGCTGTTCGGGGACTGGGGGCATGTTCCTAGGCAGGAGGAAGGGCGGTGGGCCAGGGATAAAAGAGGCATCGGTGGCTGTGAAGCGTCCAGAGACAGCCATGCCCCAGGGGAGAGAGCACATGTTGAGCGGGAACCTACGTCCCACTGCGGTCATGCAGCGTCCCCCAGAGTGCACGGGGAGGTCCCGTGAGTCTCCAGCACGCTGGGAAGCATCCAGAGCACACTGGGAATCCTCAGCTGGGCCAGTTCTGCCAGGATCCCGTGCGCATCACCTTCACAGAGGAGGCTCGCACCAAGGGAGCCTTCCCAGAAAGGGAAAACGGCGCCAAAGCACCACAGCAAGATCTGCTGGGGAAGGGAGGGAGGCCCTGCGGCACGGCGGCTCAGACTCCCTGGTCCGTTTCGTCCCTCTGCTTATTACAGCTGACTGGTAGCTCAGGCCGGCAGCCATGAAGGCGCTGAGAGAAGCCTGCGGGCTGTCAAACGGGACCTTGGGGCACTGGCGCGCTGTCACGGCTCCAGCCCGCTGCTGTGACTAATGGGCTGGAGGGACAAACGAACCCACAAACCAGGAAAGGGGCAAGAGAGGGGGTGAAAAGGTAGGGAGATGGGCCTAACAACAAAACAACGGCAACGAGCTAAGGGAGAAAACAATGATTTTCTGAGTACACTAATTTTCTGAGTATGCCAGCGGGATGCAAGATTAAGAAAACAGATGAGGTTTTCCAAAAGCAAGCGCAGAGTCTTGCACCTCGGAAGGAACAGCCGCAAGTATCAGTACAGGCTGGGACCCGACCTGCTGGAGAGGAGCTCTGCGGTGAGGAACCTGGGGCTCCAGGTGGACAACAGGCTGGCCGTGAGCCAGCAGGGCGCCCTGGTGGCCAAGAAGGCCACTGCGATCCTACAGGGCATTAAAAGGAGCGTGGCCAGCAGGTCAACGGAGGTGATCCTCTCCCTCCACTCTGCCCTGGTCAGGCCTCACCAGGAGGACGGCGTCCGGTTCTGGGCTCCCCGGTACAAGAAAAGGCCGCGATCTCCTGCAAAGAGTCCAGCGGAGGGCCATGAAGATGATCAAGGGCCTGGAGCACCTCTCTTACGAGGAAAGGCTGAGCCACCTGGGTCTCTTCAGCCTTGAGAAAAGAAGACTCGGAGGGGACCTGATCAATGTCTGTACCTACGGGGTGACGGCGGCCAAAATACAAGGCCAAGCTCTTTGCAGCCGTGCGTGCTGACAGGACAGTGGCCAAAGTAGGAAGTTCTGCGCAAACGTGCAGAAGAACGTCTTCACGGCGAGGGTGAGAGGGCACTGCAACTCCTGCCAAGGGAGGCTGTGGAGTCTCCTTGTCTGGAGATGTCCAAGACCTGCCTGGACGCCAACCTGTGCAACCTGGTCTACGGAGCCTGCTTTGGCAAAAAGGCTGGACTCGATCGTCTCGAGAGGTCCCTTCCAGCCCCTACAGTTCTGTGATTCTGCATCAGGGAGAACACTGTGCTGCCAAGGAGGAGAAGGCAAATACGGACACTGCTGCGGGAGGTGTCAAAGCAAACGTTCAAATCTCTCGGTCTGTACTATCCTCTATTCTTTTATTTTCTTTCCGACGTATAAATAAAGGAAATTAATCCAATATTCATTGCTGCTGGAGTGAAGGGCTCAAAGGGATGGGAGAGGAGCACCGGACCTCTGCTTACGTCTGTTTACGAGGGTGGACAGTGGGAACAAGGGACAGTAGGACAAGGGGAAATGGTTTCAAACTAAGACAGCAGAGGTTTAGGTTAGATAGTAGGAGGAAGTTTTTCACACAGAGCGTGCTGACACACTGGAACCGGTTGCCCAAGGAGGCCGTGGATGCCCCATGCCTGCAGGCATTCAAGGCCAGGCGGGATGTGGCTCTGGGCTGCCCGGTGGATTGAAACTAGGGGATCACTGTGGGCCTTCTCAACCCAGGCCGCTCTATGATTCGGTGATTCTATGACCTCGTGCGCTCATGAAAATTACAGAGTGCAGACGGATTGCAAAAAGGGGAGGTGGAACAGGGAGGTGGGATTGGGGTGTAGGGTCCCCAGCCCCGAGCTGGGTGCACGGCCACACCCGCACCGGGGAAAGGCATTGTGACATCACAGGCGGGGCATGACATCAGTCTTCATCAAGTCACGCTGGCGGCCTCCCCCAGCTCAGACACTTGGAGCACTCGCTCCGTCCTGGTGGTCACTGCTGGAGCTCTGCTCTGGGTGACAGCCACTTGTGTGTTGAGAGCGGTCCTTGGGAGAGAGCAGGATGAAGCTCAGCCTGACTCTCTTCCTCATCTTACTTGCTTTCATCTCTCCAATTCCTGACACGTCCAGCTGCCTCAGCTGGGTCGGGAATTGGGACAAAAAGCTGCTCCATCCCGAGGAGCAGCATCCCTTACAGACCGAGTGCCAGCCCTCCAGCTGGCTCTCCTGGCTTGGTCCAACCACCTGCCCCACCAAGATCGACGATGGCAACAAAAGGAACGTCCTTCACCAGGAGCACGGACCAACTGACACCAAGAGCCAGCCCTCCAACTGGCTCTGCTGGTTTTGCCGAATCATCTGCTCCAACCAGATGGAGGACGGGAACAAAAGGCAGGTCTTTCACGAGAAGCAGAGCCCGGTTGAGAACAAGGCCCAGCCCTCCAACTGGCTCTGCTGGTTCGGCCTAACCACCTGCCCCACTAAGATGGAGGACCAGAAGAAAAACCAGGTCCTTCATGACGAGCAGCGTCCGATTGAGTCCAAGAGCCAGCCCTCCAACTGGCTCTGCTGGTTCGGCCTAACCACCTGCCCCACTAAGATTGCGGACGGCAAGAAAGGCCAGGTCCTTCCCGAGGAGCAGAGCCTGTTTGAGTCCAAGAGCCAGCCCTCCAACTGGCTCTGCAGGCTTGGACTAACATCCTGCTCCACCAACACGGAGGACGGGAAAACAGAACAGGTCCTTCATGAGGAGCAGCGTCTTGTTAAGTCCAAGAGCCAGCTCTCCAACTGGCTCTGCTGGTTTGGACTAACATCCTGCTCCACCAAGATCGAGGACAGCAAGAAAGACCAGGTCCTTCCCGAGGAGCAGAGCCTGTTTGAGTCCAAGAGCCAGCCCTCCAACTGGCTCTGCAGGCTTGGACTGACATCTTGCTCCCCCAAGACCGACGACGGGAAGAAGAACAAGGTCTTTCATGAGGAGCAGAGCCCCGCTGAGACCAAGGGCCAGCCCTCCAACTGGCTCTGCTGGATTGGACTGAACACCTGTCCTCAGAATGGAGAGAAAAAAGTCGTGCGTCCTGAGAAGAGCCTGCCCGTTAATGCTGAGCGCCGTGCCTCCCTCTGGCCCTTCTGGATTGGCCTTTCTCCACACCCCAGATGGGTCCCAAACAGGGCCAGCGAGTCTGTTGATCCAGAGGGCCCAAAGCAGCAGTCCCCGCACACCGAGCAAAACGCCTTCAGCGTGCCTGACATCCTCAACAACTTCAAGGACTTAATAACGCCAGCCCTGATAATCTGCGTCATCCTGGATTTATGGGGAAACTGCTATCTGTTCCGGCTGCTGTGGGTTGCCTACCAGCTCTGGAGAGATTTCTGAAGACATCAGGCACAGGTAAGCGCTCGGGATTCATACTGCACACAACGGACTGAGGGTGGGGAGCAGGGAACCGCAGAGGTCTGGTCTGTGAGGGCTTCCAAGCAAAGCAGACCTCCAGAGGTCCATCAGCTCTCCCCAGAGACTTGCCCGGCCGTAGGGCTGACAGCCAGCCCCGACTCCCACGCAAAACGGGGCCTGCCGGAGGTGCCGTGAGCCCCACGGGCTGCCCCGAGCTGTCCTGGGACGCTGGAAAAGCGGCGCAAGAATCAGAGCCCTGCAGGGCGATGCTCTGCAAAACGAGCCTGCATCCCTTTCTCTGCGCTCATGCCCTGTCATTTCCAGGGAACGGAACAAACGGCCTCAGCTTCAGAACGCAAACAGAGTGATTTCCACAAGGCGCTTCTGTCCATCTGGCAGCCTGTGGGTCAAATGGTGACCAAACGTGGCGCTGAAGGCACCTGCGATGACAACAACATCTTCCACTGGGTGGACGCCAACCTCCCCCAGATCATCACCTCCATTTTCCATCAGTCATCAAATAAATAACATCATCATTTCCACAGCCTGTGTCATTGTGGTGGCAGGGCGTCCGGGACAGTGGCAGCACTAAAGGCATTGGTGCAGGACAGCGCTGCTGTTCGGGGACTGGGGGCATGTTCCTAGGCAGGAGGAAGGGCGGTGGGCCAGGGATAAAAGAGGCATCGGTGGCTGTGAAGCGTCCAGAGACAGCCATGCCCCAGGGGAGAGAGCACATGTTGAGCGGGAACCTACGTCCCACTGCGGTCATGCAGCGTCCCCCAGAGTGCACGGGGAGGTCCCGTGAGTCTCCAGCACGCTGGGAAGCATCCAGAGCACACTGGGAATCCTCAGCTGGGCCAGTTCTGCCAGGATCCCGTGCGCATCACCTTCACAGAGGAGGCTCGCACCAAGGGAGCCTTCCCAGAAAGGGAAAACGGCGCCAAAGCACCACAGCAAGATCTGCTGGGGAAGGGAGGGAGGCCCTGCGGCACGGCGGCTCAGACTCCCTGGTCCGTTTCGTCCCTCTGCTTATTACAGCTGACTGGTAGCTCAGGCCGGCAGCCATGAAGGCGCTGAGAGAAGCCTGCGGGCTGTCAAACGGGACCTTGGGGCACTGGCGCGCTGTCACGGCTCCAGCCCGCTGCTGTGACTAATGGGCTGGAGGGACAAACGAACCCACAAACCAGGAAAGGGGCAAGAGAGGGGGTGAAAAGGTAGGGAGATGGGCCTAACAACAAAACAACGGCAACGAGCTAAGGGAGAAAACAATGATTTTCTGAGTACACTAATTTTCTGAGTATGCCAGCGGGATGCAAGATTAAGAAAACAGATGAGGTTTTCCAAAAGCAAGCGCAGAGTCTTGCACCTCGGAAGGAACAGCCGCAAGTATCAGTACAGGCTGGGACCCGACCTGCTGGAGAGGAGCTCTGCGGTGAGGAACCTGGGGCTCCAGGTGGACAACAGGCTGGCCGTGAGCCAGCAGGGCGCCCTGGTGGCCAAGAAGGCCACTGCGATCCTACAGGGCATTAAAAGGAGCGTGGCCAGCAGGTCAACGGAGGTGATCCTCTCCCTCCACTCTGCCCTGGTCAGGCCTCACCAGGAGGACGGCGTCCGGTTCTGGGCTCCCCGGTACAAGAAAAGGCCGCGATCTCCTGCAAAGAGTCCAGCGGAGGGCCATGAAGATGATCAAGGGCCTGGAGCACCTCTCTTACGAGGAAAGGCTGAGCCACCTGGGTCTCTTCAGCCTTGAGAAAAGAAGACTCGGAGGGGACCTGATCAATGTCTGTACCTACGGGGTGACGGCGGCCAAAATACAAGGCCAAGCTCTTTGCAGCCGTGCGTGCTGACAGGACAGTGGCCAAAGTAGGAAGTTCTGCGCAAACGTGCAGAAGAACGTCTTCACGGCGAGGGTGAGAGGGCACTGCAACTCCTGCCAAGGGAGGCTGTGGAGTCTCCTTGTCTGGAGATGTCCAAGACCTGCCTGGACGCCAACCTGTGCAACCTGGTCTACGGAGCCTGCTTTGGCAAAAAGGCTGGACTCGATCGTCTCGAGAGGTCCCTTCCAGCCCCTACAGTTCTGTGATTCTGCATCAGGGAGAACACTGTGCTGCCAAGGAGGAGAAGGCAAATACGGACACTGCTGCGGGAGGTGTCAAAGCAAACGTTCAAATCTCTCGGTCTGTACTATCCTCTATTCTTTTATTTTCTTTCCGACGTATAAATAAAGGAAATTAATCCAATATTCATTGCTGCTGGAGTGAAGGGCTCAAAGGGATGGGAGAGGAGCACCGGACCTCTGCTTACGTCTGTTTACGAGGGTGGACAGTGGGAACAAGGGACAGTAGGACAAGGGGAAATGGTTTCAAACTAAGACAGCAGAGGTTTAGGTTAGATAGTAGGAGGAAGTTTTTCACACAGAGCGTGCTGACACACTGGAACCGGTTGCCCAAGGAGGCCGTGGATGCCCCATGCCTGCAGGCATTCAAGGCCAGGCGGGATGTGGCTCTGGGCTGCCCGGTGGATTGAAACTAGGGGATCACTGTGGGCCTTCTCAACCCAGGCCGCTCTATGATTCGGTGATTCTATGACCTCGTGCGCTCATGAAAATTACAGAGTGCAGACGGATTGCAAAAAGGGGAGGTGGAACAGGGAGGTGGGATTGGGGTGTAGGGTCCCCAGCCCCGAGCTGGGTGCACGGCCACACCCGCACCGGGGAAAGGCATTGTGACATCACAGGCGGGGCATGACATCAGTCTTCATCAAGTCACGCTGGCGGCCTCCCCCAGCTCAGACACTTGGAGCACTCGCTCCGTCCTGGTGGTCACTGCTGGAGCTCTGCTCTGGGTGACAGCCACTTGTGTGTTGAGAGCGGTCCTTGGGAGAGAGCAGGATGAAGCTCAGCCTGACTCTCTTCCTCATCTTACTTGCTTTCATCTCTCCAATTCCTGACACGTCCAGCTGCCTCAGCTGGGTCGGGAATTGGGACAAAAAGCTGCTCCATCCCGAGGAGCAGCATCCCTTACAGACCGAGTGCCAGCCCTCCAGCTGGCTCTCCTGGCTTGGTCCAACCACCTGCCCCACCAAGATCGACGATGGCAACAAAAGGAACGTCCTTCACCAGGAGCACGGACCAACTGACACCAAGAGCCAGCCCTCCAACTGGCTCTGCTGGTTTTGCCGAATCATCTGCTCCAACCAGATGGAGGACGGGAACAAAAGGCAGGTCTTTCACGAGAAGCAGAGCCCGGTTGAGAACAAGGCCCAGCCCTCCAACTGGCTCTGCTGGTTCGGCCTAACCACCTGCCCCACTAAGATGGAGGACCAGAAGAAAAACCAGGTCCTTCATGACGAGCAGCGTCCGATTGAGTCCAAGAGCCAGCCCTCCAACTGGCTCTGCTGGTTCGGCCTAACCACCTGCCCCACTAAGATTGCGGACGGCAAGAAAGGCCAGGTCCTTCCCGAGGAGCAGAGCCTGTTTGAGTCCAAGAGCCAGCCCTCCAACTGGCTCTGCAGGCTTGGACTAACATCCTGCTCCACCAACACGGAGGACGGGAAAACAGAACAGGTCCTTCATGAGGAGCAGCGTCTTGTTAAGTCCAAGAGCCAGCTCTCCAACTGGCTCTGCTGGTTTGGACTAACATCCTGCTCCACCAAGATCGAGGACAGCAAGAAAGACCAGGTCCTTCCCGAGGAGCAGAGCCTGTTTGAGTCCAAGAGCCAGCCCTCCAACTGGCTCTGCAGGCTTGGACTGACATCTTGCTCCCCCAAGACCGACGACGGGAAGAAGAACAAGGTCTTTCATGAGGAGCAGAGCCCCGCTGAGACCAAGGGCCAGCCCTCCAACTGGCTCTGCTGGATTGGACTGAACACCTGTCCTCAGAATGGAGAGAAAAAAGTCGTGCGTCCTGAGAAGAGCCTGCCCGTTAATGCTGAGCGCCGTGCCTCCCTCTGGCCCTTCTGGATTGGCCTTTCTCCACACCCCAGATGGGTCCCAAACAGGGCCAGCGAGTCTGTTGATCCAGAGGGCCCAAAGCAGCAGTCCCCGCACACCGAGCAAAACGCCTTCAGCGTGCCTGACATCCTCAACAACTTCAAGGACTTAATAACGCCAGCCCTGATAATCTGCGTCATCCTGGATTTATGGGGAAACTGCTATCTGTTCCGGCTGCTGTGGGTTGCCTACCAGCTCTGGAGAGATTTCTGAAGACATCAGGCACAGGTAAGCGCTCGGGATTCATACTGCACACAACGGACTGAGGGTGGGGAGCAGGGAACCGCAGAGGTCTGGTCTGTGAGGGCTTCCAAGCAAAGCAGACCTCCAGAGGTCCATCAGCTCTCCCCAGAGACTTGCCCGGCCGTAGGGCTGACAGCCAGCCCCGACTCCCACGCAAAACGGGGCCTGCCGGAGGTGCCGTGAGCCCCACGGGCTGCCCCGAGCTGTCCTGGGACGCTGCAAAAGCGGCGCAAGAATCAGAGCCCTGCAGGGCGATGCTCTGCAAAACGAGCCTGCATCCCTTTCTCTGCGCTCATGCCCTGTCATTTCCAGGGAACGGAACAAACGGCCTCAGCTTCAGAACGCAAACAGAGTGATTTCCACAAGGCGCTTCTGTCCATCTGGCAGCCTGTGGGTCAAATGGTGACCAAACGTGGCGCTGAAGGCACCTGCGATGACAACAACATCTTCCACTGGGTGGACGCCAACCTCCCCCAGATCATCACCTCCATTTTCCATCAGTCATCAAATAAATAACATCATCATTTCCACAGCCTGTGTCATTGTGGTGGCAGGGCGTCCGGGACAGTGGCAGCACTAAAGGCATTGGTGCAGGACAGCGCTGCTGTTCGGGGACTGGGGGCATGTTCCTAGGCAGGAGGAAGGGCGGTGGGCCAGGGATAAAAGAGGCATCGGTGGCTGTGAAGCGTCCAGAGACAGCCATGCCCCAGGGGAGAGAGCACATGTTGAGCGGGAACCTACGTCCCACTGCGGTCATGCAGCGTCCCCCAGAGTGCACGGGGAGGTCCCGTGAGTCTCCAGCACGCTGGGAAGCATCCAGAGCACACTGGGAATCCTCAGCTGGGCCAGTTCTGCCAGGATCCCGTGCGCATCACCTTCACAGAGGAGGCTCGCACCAAGGGAGCCTTCCCAGAAAGGGAAAACGGCGCCAAAGCACCACAGCAAGATCTGCTGGGGAAGGGAGGGAGGCCCTGCGGCACGGCGGCTCAGACTCCCTGGTCCGTTTCGTCCCTCTGCTTATTACAGCTGACTGGTAGCTCAGGCCGGCAGCCATGAAGGCGCTGAGAGAAGCCTGCGGGCTGTCAAACGGGACCTTGGGGCACTGGCGCGCTGTCACGGCTCCAGCCCGCTGCTGTGACTAATGGGCTGGAGGGACAAACGAACCCACAAACCAGGAAAGGGGCAAGAGAGGGGGTGAAAAGGTAGGGAGATGGGCCTAACAACAAAACAACGGCAACGAGCTAAGGGAGAAAACAATGATTTTCTGAGTACACTAATTTTCTGAGTATGCCAGCGGGATGCAAGATTAAGAAAACAGATGAGGTTTTCCAAAAGCAAGCGCAGAGTCTTGCACCTCGGAAGGAACAGCCGCAAGTATCAGTACAGGCTGGGACCCGACCTGCTGGAGAGGAGCTCTGCGGTGAGGAACCTGGGGCTCCAGGTGGGATGTCAAAGCAAACGTTCAAATCTCTCTGTCTGTACTATCATCTATTCTTTTATTTTCTTTCCGACATATAAATAAAGGAAATTAACAGACATGAACTAGATCACTTTAAGTCCTGCACCAGTGTCCAAAGGAGTTTCTTCACAGTGAAGGTGAGGGAGCTCTGGTACAAGCTGCCCTGAGAGTTTGTGGATTCTCCTTCTCGGACATATTCACTACCCATCTCGAGACATAGCTGTGCAGCCTGCTGTATGGGGCCTGCTTTGCAGAGGAATTGGACTCAATATCCATAGGTTCCTTCCAGGTCCTACAATTATGTTATTCTTGGATTCTGGGAGAGCTGTGTCACATAGGAAAAAGAATTCAAGCTCTAAACACAGGAATCTTAGATTTTGATTGGGATTCTCAGCAAGTTTGGTATTTGAGAACAAAGCCTAGATTCAGCAGTGTTCTTTGTCCTTTCGATAGGGCAAGTTTCTTCAGGGTACTGGCTCATGTCACAGGAGTGCAGACATGTCTCAGTTCTGCTTCCATTTCTGCAGCAACCCAGGTGTCTACAGCCAACTGAAGATGCTTATACAGAGCTGACTTCTAGGCAATGCTGAGCAACCATTTTGAAACACAATGTCCCAAAACTACCTGACATAAATCAGTCTCTGACTATTTGGAGCCAGTCTTCACATAAAACAAAGGGAAATAACCAGTGATGAAAACAGTCACTAATTTCTGCATCTTCCTGTGCAAAAGGAATTTTTTTTCTCTAACAGGCAGCAGTTAGAGAAAGGGCCACAGCCACCACTTTTTAAAATTACACACATTCAGGTCATGCAAATTGATTAACCTGCCTAAGTAAGAAGCAAAGCATGGATACATTGGGTCCAAGACAACACAGTTTCTCAGTTAAGTAGAATCCACACTGTTGACTGAAATAGAAAAGTTGATGGTTGCGTCTTAAACCCAACAAAGCTAGTACAGAAAACCACTGATTTCCTTTCCAGGCTATGTGTTAAGGCCAAAGCACCACAAGGAACACAACTTTCCTTCAAAGACCACCTTGGAATGTTACCTGCATGAAAAAAATCTGAATCCATGGATGGTGTGGATGCCAATTATTTTCAATGGGATACTGTAACATGCTGTTTCTGATGCACATGGAAGTGGTGATGGCGCCAGGACAGACCTGCATTTGCAGCACAGGGGAAATCACAGAATGGCCAGGGTTAGAAGGGACCTCAAGGATCATGAATCTCCAATCCCCTGCCACATGCAGGGCCTCCAACCTCCATATTTAATATTTGACCAGGCTGCCCAGGGCCCCATCCAATCTGGCCTTGAACACCTGCAGGGATGGGGCATCCACAACCTCTCTGGGCAGCCTGTTCCAGCACCTCTCTACTCTCTCTGTGAAGAGCTTATCTATGGTACCAGCCACCAAAGGACAGGCAAAACACTGAAAGTCTTCTGCATGTTGAAATCCAAGCAAGTTCCCTATACTGAAACCACGCATGCTTCTATCCCACTCTAGTCCTCCAATGGCTATTTCATGCACAGACATTTGAGATGATAACAACATTTTATCTAACAAAATATTAACTCAAATAACTTCAGCTTCCCAACTTGTCTGAGTCCAATCACCACAGCAGGGATTCAGTGCCTGCTACATGTTTGGGAACATCCCAGTTCCAAGCTCCAAAGAGCAGAGATCCCCATTTAAAGCCAAATTGTTAGCTTCTGTTTATTCATAGCAAAACCATTAACTGCCAATCAGTTTTCCAGCAAACAAATAACACCCCAAAATAAACATGAGTTGAAAGACCATTCCCAGAACACTGAATGATATCAGGCGCAGAGCTTAGAATGTGAATCTGAAACATCAAAACTCATGAGGAACAAGCAATCCGTTATTTCTGAGACAGAAAAGAGGTTACCCATAAGCTGCCAGCTAGCTGCATGACTATCTACAATCCAGAAGTTATTTATGTCCTGGAGGTGACAGACACCTCTGTACAGTATTTGAAAATATCTTCATGGCAATCAGCATGTGATCGGTTAAACCAGGTATCTCTTAACTCAGAGTTTTGATAATCATCATGGGAAACTGCCTTTACAATATATGGTATTACAGACAGACCCTAATAAAGAGTATCACTGTATCTATGAGCCCAAATCATATACCAAAATCATACCAAAGAGAAAAGGAAAAAAGTAATTTAAATTTTTAGTCCTCTTCACCTTAGGAGAAGGGTGAAGTTCCCTCTAAAAGGAATAGGATTCCTGCATGGGAAGTGAGTGAGAGCAGCCTTACAGAGCTAGGGTCCATCCCTTCTCCAAGAAAGGTGTTTAAAACAAGCAGCGCACTATGGGGTGCATGGGAAACCCCACATAGGCACATGGGGAAGCAGTAACTGCTCCAAAGCTGAATGCTGTCCCCCTCTTGACATCACGACAGATGCAGGATTTTCCTAAAGCATTCACATTCAGTGACTGTCAGCAAAGCTTTGCTTCCCAAGTGTCTGTATCTATTTCAAAAATGCTGCCATTGAACTCCATGATTTTCACGTACATTTGACAGACAGATCAGTGCATACAACTCATCCCATTTCCAGATCAGGAAACAGGCACTGATGTTGCAAGCCTCCGGCTCCAACCCACATAGGAAAACCCCAAACATGCTCCTGCTGCCAGCCATCACTGCCTGCCTGTGCTGCTCACTGTACCTGCACAAGTCTGGGAAGGAAGGTTTCGTTACAAAGCAGCGCTCACCAGCATTACATGGCTACATTTTCAAAACCAGAGGTCAAATAATTATTCTTCTCATCCTATTGCTGTGGCATAGCTTTCAAATTGCATGATTTATTTACAGCTGAGCAGTTTGGCTTTAGTTTGACAAATCATACCTAAATCTTCAAAAGTTAACTAGAGACACTGATCATGAAATGCAAACAAGTAATATTAAAAATAAATAACAAGAACAACAATATCATGACTGTGAGCCCATGACTCCATTATGCTGCTGAAACTGGTAACCACCAGGAATCCTACAATTATAGAATCACATAAGTTGGAAAAGACCACTAAGACCATTTGGTTCAACCATCAGCCCCACCATGCCAACACACCACATCCCCTAGTGCCACATCTCCATGGTTCCTGAACACCTCCAGGGATGGTGACTGGACCACCTCCTGGGCAGCCCGTGCCGGTGCCTCACCACTCTTTCTGAGAGGATGTTTTGCCTGACAACCAACCTGAACCTCCCCTGACGTATTTTGAGGTTATTACATCTCACAGAAGAAGGTCATAAAGAAGAGAGTCACCTCCTAATGCCTTACCCTACTTCATTTTTCTCCCAGAGCCAGAATCATCTGCAACCTAAAGTCAAGCTGCAATGCCTGTACTCAAATTCTGGAAGTCCATGCATGCCACATGTACACTGAGCACTGGTTAGGGTAATCACCCTAACGCATGCAGCAGGGTCAGGCTTGGTTCCTCTGTCCTCGCCTTCCTCATGCCTCCTCCTTTAACCTCAACATGCTGACAATTTGCTGTAACATGTCACTCACCTCAAAGTCCTCAGAATGAAAGGACTCCAGCCTAAATATAGCTGTTAGCTCACATCCAGTGAGACTCTTTGCTACTGAATTTAGAACCTCAACTTGAAAATGAAGTTTTGCTTATCAAGGTATTTCCTACATATAGCTCATCCTCATTCTCCTCTGTGCACTGATCGGAAGTCAGCTGCCATTTCAATCTGATGCCTGAAAAATCTCCAGAAAGGTAAAAATATATATATATATTTGTCACACAGCTTCAGGTCACAAATCAAAGTCATCAGGAAAGATTTAGAACGAGTTGAGGCTGCACTATTTCCTCTGTACTTTTAACGTGAAAGTAAAGAACAAAAAAGTAAGAGTCATAAAACAGCAACGCAGCTGCTTGTATAATCAATGAATATTAAGATGTCATTACAAAATAAACAAAGAGAGCTTAGCACAAATAATAATAACAAAAAAGAGAACAGATAGAAAGCTTACCCCTATCCTGGGCTCACTTACAAAACTCCAGCAGAGCAGATCTCCAAACGAGATCCTTCCCTCCTGGTAGCCAGCTCTTAAATAGGTCTAGGAGGGGTGGAGCCAGGCAGCACAGGTGAATTGCCTTCACCTGTGCTCCTCCGGCTGACTCATGGCTCGCCTCAGGTGATCAATCAGAGGTTCAGGCCGTGACTCAGCAGTTCCCATACACTGCTTGCTAAAACAAATCTAGCAATATCACAAGTCCATACAGAAAGGAAAAAACAGAATGCATGTCACACTTGTGAAACTAACTATTACGAATAAAGAGAAAATTTGTTTGAATATAATAAAAGAAGACTCTCAATAGCTCTTGGCATGTGAAAGTCACTGCGAGGACTACGATAAAACTGAGAATACTGTAAAAGAGCCATCTCACATACGTCTCTAGAATTTATGCTCCAATGCTAGTGTATTCTTTGGCTTTGGGAAAACATGATTTTATTTTATAAAATGAACTATCATATATATTGTTTCTCTGAGAAAAAGTATCGGTAGGAACATAAACAAAGTAGCTTTTTTAACATTAAAAATAACTGGCTCAACTTTCGAAGTGCTTCCTGAAAGTCAGCACACTTGCAATATAAGCAGGGCTATGCACACATCCAACCCATCGCACCATGCCCAGCTGCCCTTGTTTTCCACTAACTACCCATCCTGAGACATCTAAACTCATTTGCTGTTATCGTTGCAGTTGTGCCCAGGAGATGTTCTGATGCCAGCTACCACAGCCTGACGCCTGCCAACTCCTTCATGAGAACTGCAGGCACAGCTGAATTTGAGACTTGTTATTCTTAGGCATCCACATCCATCGCATTACAGCTTGGAAACCACAGCAGGTTAAGCCACCATCACCACCAAAGCAGCTTCCAGATTCACCTCTTTCTTCTCTTTTTCTATTTTTTTTCCCCGTTTTTATTGGGTTTGTTATGCTTTTGTTTTATGGATTTTGTCTTCCCTGAGCTCCCCTATCACAAACAGCCACAAAGGGAGACAGAGCAGGTCCTCGGGCAGGTGGGAAGCATCCTCCTCATGTCCATGGCAGCCCAAACTGTTTGTCAATAACAGCCAGAATTAAGGCAACCAACGTGGTGTGTGCAAAGAAGAAAGCACCTTCAGGAAACATACTGAACACTATCAAAATATCAAGAGTCTGAAATAGACAGATGAAGTATTTAAATGCTTTCACTCAAAACAAATTATGCTTACTACCCAGCATTTGAACAGCTTTTTCTCTGCTATTGTAAGATTGTTCCCAAACAGTCTGAATTTGATGCTGTAGTGAACAGTAGCACTTTGACTCCCATTTGAAACCTATTCAGCAACACAACTCCACAAATAACACGTAGGATTTCCACACTTTATAAAAAAAAAACTGTTTTTGGCTCAAAGGAAATTGTGCAAATTAGCTGACAAAATCATTCCCTTTTGTTTTCTCTCTTTAATGTAAAAACTTAAAGGAAAAGGAGGACCACTGATCAGTAAGTAGAAAAAACTTTGTTAAAAGCATATGACAGCCACCAAGCATTGTTAATGTCCCTGTCGTAATGACATGCACAACGCTGAGTATCCAGGGAAATGGCGTCGTAATGAAGTTGGAGACTACTGTATAAATGCACCTTCTAAATCACCCCCGAGAATGTAGATTGCTCAGGGACTGGCCAGTTTATTAGTGTGACACCCTGATAGCTTTGACATGCTGCAGCTTCAAAACAAAAAGCTAACAAGCTACTTTGGCATAAAGAGCCCTTCTGTCCGCAGTGCACAGACTCTTCTTAGCATATGCATATGGAGTTGGTACGTGGAGGTTTCTCTAAGCTTCCAAGCCATTCAACTTCATGAGCCTTATTCAAAAATCTGTAATGATGGGCATTAATCAAATGGCATAACCAGCAACAAACAGAGCAGAGATGTTGTCATTCCTTCCCACTTCTCAGTGAACTGAAATGTGCAACAAGAGAAATACCGCAACCTTCCGCACTACTCAGGAGCCCAGCGGCCTGAAACCCACTCCAACAAGCATTCAGTTATTCTCCTGATTTCTGGGGCAGCTTATTTCACCCAACAAACAACTGAATATAAAGCAGTTCTGGTCAGGTTCAACCACTCCGTCACTGTGTGGCTGAACTCTGGTATTTTTCCCTTCCAGTGCATGTCAGGGCTTTATAAATGCACACACTTTAACATGCCCCTGTAAGCTTTCTCTCTGACCTTTTCACCCTGGCAGAACTGAATTCTCTTCGGTTCACACTTTTCCACAACTGTAACACCCTTTATGAGAACAAAGTACATAACCTAACCTATCGACAGTATTTCCAACATGCCCTCAGGAATAGAAGCCAAGTGCTAAGTCATCCAACTCCCAGCTGCTACTCCAAGGCACGCGCACAGTCACACAACTCCATGCTCTATTTGATGCTGTCAAGAGTTAAGCTGTATGACAAAAAAAGAAGACTCCATCATCCTTGTGCTGCTGCTTCTTTAGAGCCCCGTCTCTTTGGTTTTCAGAAGCTGTTCTCCTTCCCTGTCACAATCCCCATGACATCTGTACTCAGACCTGAAGACAACACGTTTACCTCTCTCTTTGCTGTTTTGGGGACGGTCTCATACCATTCTAGAGATGTTTACATTCCCAGTAAGTTCTGCTGCCTTTCTCACACCTCCCCTCTCATAGATCTTGGTGGGGCTGAACCTCATTCCTCACCTCTACAAACAGCCCCATCTCCTGAGCTGCCTCGTGGCAGTCTGATGCTTCTTCATCCTCTCAAGCTCTGAAGCTCATTTACAAATACCACACAAAATGATCTTAGCCAATTAACCGTTATAGCTGGTTCTACTGCCTAAGACATTTTCTTAAATGGCCATATAAATTAGGGCTGTAGCCTTCTCTCACTACTCATTTCTGACACAGCAGATGGAACAGCTCCCCTTCGAGGACAAGCTCAGAAAGTTGGGCTTGTTCAGCCTAGAGAAGGCTGCGGGGTGACCTCACGGCAGCCTTTCAGTACCTCAAGGGAGCCTAAAAACAGGGAGTCAACTCTTTGAAAGGGTAGATAACACCAGGACAAGGAGAAATGGTTTTAAGTTCAGGGAGGGAAGATTTTGGTTGTAGAACAGGGGGAAGTTCTTTACTATGAGAGTGGTGAGGTGCTAGAACAGCCTGCTTAGAGAGGCTGTAGGTGCCCTATCCCTGGAGGTTTTCAAGGCCAAGCTGGATGGTGCCCTTCCGAAATGAAGCTACTTGTGCTGATTCACCGAGAACTCACCAGCAAGAAGTGTTAAAGTGAGGAGATTTTAACTCTTCTGCATCTCTGAAAGGCAGATGCTAGATGCAGAACTGCAAATGTAACTGATTCCATTAAGCTTGTCTCCAAAGCAACCTCACTTCCAGTGGTACAAGGCACCTATAGCTCTTCTTCACTCAATGGGAATATCACTAGTCTCTATCATGAGAAAGTTGAGCTCTTCACCACAGTGCATCTTAGCTTGTTTACTTGTCATTCACGCTTATCTGCCTGCAGTGAACGCTGTAAGGTTTAATTAGTTTTGGTCCGTAAAACACACCAAGATCCCCTGGAAAAGCTCTCTTTACACTCACAGTACAATGTCTGCAAAACTATTTTCTTGGTACCCCTGGAGTAATGAGCAGGAGCAGCTAGAGCACAACTCCAAAGACGAGGCACTGTAAGCACAAAGCTGTCTGCAATCCCCATCTGTATTTGGAAGATCAAAAGTTTCAGGGGCAGCATTTTCCCTCAACACATGCTGAAACTGATCTGGGAGTTAACAAAGGTTTTACAGTACAGCACTGGCAGAAAAAAAAACAACCATTCTCATCAGCATCTTTAAGCAAAAATAAAGAAGGTTAAAAAAAAAAAACAACATGCACACCTGGAATAAAATAGAAATCTACAACACTAATGAAAGCACCGTATGGGTTTTTTAAAATATCCCAAACAGCTTCAACTTACCCAGGCTTCAGTATTCATTAATTGCTCAGGACACAGATTTATTTATCTATGGCTCAGAAAAGAATTCCCAGCTCAGAGGCTTTCCAAAGAATAACCCTTTCCAGTTCTGCATGGCCACCTCGGCCAGCTCACCCCGCAGTTTCTCATTCTGATGCTAATGCAGTTCAAACAACCCAGCCTTGCATTTTTTATGTATGCAATAAGCCTATCTTTAGGTCACTTAGTTGTGTCAGTTTAAATCACAACATTCCCATAGAGAAAAATCTGATCGTTTTCTTTCTTTCTGGAGAAATAGAAGGGAGAAGAAAAAAAAAAGTTCATTACCAAAATGCTGTTTCTGTTGTGGTGCCTTCAAGTCCCACTGAAATCTGCACGAATTAACAGCGGTTGAACCCACGAGAAATGACGCATTCTAATTAAGATTTGCATAGCTGCCCTCAAGTCAGGATACCCTGAAAACATCTGTCCAGGCATAGGTATATTATATAATTTCACATGTTATTGGGTCTTACCCAGAGACTGCTGGAATACAGGCTGAGATCCCTTTGGTCTCAGTGGGCCTCAGATCTCTCTCCTTTGTAAATAACCTTGGATTCCACCACTCCGGCTCTCACAAGCATCCACACGGGGATATTCTCAGGGCTTCTCACAAGAGGAAGAAAAGATGAAGTTGAAGCCATCCATGAAAGGTACTGGATTTTTTCCAGATGTGGAGCTGTTTTTAATTAATTTGGAAACATCTGAGGTATTTGTTCATTAAATATGCTTTGTATTTCACACATACACAGAAGAGAGTAAAGAAACCCAAAACTGAAGCCAAAATCCTAACATCTTTCTTAAAAAGACTCTTGACATCACTTTTAGCAAAATTAGGCTTACAAGAAAACTGCAGTGAGAGCTCTGCCGTAGCACAGCATAGCAGTATTCAAGGCATGTGCTTCCCAACCCCAGGAAAGCTCACCTTGACCTGGAGGACCCACTGATGCAGAGTTCTCCCACCCTACTCAGCCCAGCAGTTCTGAGTGCAGGATACATCCTGCTGTGCCCATCATAAAGTCATAGAATCATTAAGTGTTGGAAAAGACCACTAAGATCACCAAGTTCAATTGTCAGCCCTGCCCCACCATGCTCACTCACCTCAGTGCCACATCTCCACAGTTTCTGAACACCTCCAGGGACAGTTGAAAACTAGATGATCTTCCAACCTTAATGATCCTATGATAGTGTCTCCTCCACCTCTCTGGGCAGCCTGTGCCAATGCCTCACCACTCTTTCTGAGAATAAATTTTCCTAATATCCAACTCAAACCTCCCCTGGCACAACTTGAAGCCAGTCCCTCTTGCCTTATCACTGTTACATGGGAGAAGATGCCTATCGTCCTATCTCACCACAACCTCCTGTCAGGCGATTGTAGAGAGGCAATAAGGTCTCTCCTGAGCCTTCTCTTCTCCAAACTGAACAATCCCAGCTCCCTCAGCCACTCTCCCTAAGATTTGTGCTCCAGACCCTTCACTTCTTTGTTGCCCTTCTCTGGACGCGCTCCAGGGCCTCGATGTCTTTCTTGTACTGTTGCTCATTCCACTGTACAACTGTAATAAGTAAAAAATTTCTTCTTCCCTGAAACTACCTTCTCTGACATACAATCCGGTGGCAATGCTTTAAGTTAAAGACTGAAAGGGATGAAACTTACAGCAAATCGTGACCTGGTAGAAGTTCTGAAGTATGAGCATACAGAAAGTTCAACAGCTAACAAGGGAAAGAGAGACATTTCTGAGATTTCAAGCCAATGCCTATGGACCACTCACTGCCAGTCAACCCCAATTAGAGCAACCAGGAACATACCATAGCCATCTAGAGGTGCAAGAAGCAAAGAAACAACTCCCATCCTCCTGCTTTTTGCCACATTCATAGCAAGAAGTTCCATCACCAAACACAAAGGTGAATCTGCACTCCCACCCAGCCCAGGCAGGAGGAGGTTGCATGCAGCAGCACTCAGAAAACCAAGGGACCTTCATCACAAAGAGCAGACACATTTCTGCAATATCTAACTTTGTAACAGATGTCATTTACCCCAGAAGCACGGAGATCCTCGAAGAAGGGCTGCACCAGCCCATACACGTCTCACTGCCATCGCTGGCTGCTCCCAACATCTGGAGCATCCAAGTTAGCTCGGCCGTTCGGTGCCGCAAAGCTCTCTGTAGGCATCACCCTCCCGACGCTGACACGCTCCGCATTACCACAACGCAGCTCTCGCCTCCCCTCTAGCGGCGGAGCCATCCGCTGCCGTCGGAGCGGTCCCCGGGCAGAGGCAGCCAAATCCCGGCCCCACGGCACGCTGACATCAGCCGGCAGCAGCACGGCCCTCCTGCTGCCCCGGGAGCTGCCAGCCGGGCCGGAAGGTGAGCAGAACCTGCAGTCAGCGCGGGGAGTTCGGAAGGAAATTACTGGCTTCTCAGAGACCTGAAAGATTCGAGTATTTTGTGGCAAAGATACGCTCCAACTTTTCCTGACCAAAGGCAAAGTTATGTATCTGGTAGCTCTGGTTGAGGGTCAAAATCAATCTAGTGATCACCTGGCGAGCCAACGTCTCAATGACCTGTAATCAATTTCACCACGCGCTGCACTGCATGTGATGCTCTCTCCCATTCCGACAACAGCACACAAACATAAAAAAAACTTAAAAAACTTCACGTTTCTTCACAAGCACTCAAGTTTCCTTCCTTTGGTTGCCAGTGCTAAAATATGCTAACAGCATTAAGGCAAAGGGACGACTCGCGGAGCTCGCAATCTGTATTCAGCATAATTAGCAGATGCCAATTTAACTTATTACTGCTTCTTCCTTTCCATATTATAAAAAGGATGTCAATGAAAACCTGTTATCTAAATGAGTGTTTTCTCAGTGCTGATATAAAGCAACAATCATGGGAAAACACAGTTCCAGAGTATGTGTTAGGAAATAGCTGACTTGGAAATGACATTATAAACAGCTACAGTAAAGACAGAAATTGATGCCTTCAGACAGGACTTCTCTCTCCTCCTTCATACTTTGGATTTTTAGACTGTTTTTCAGTCAAACTGGTTACACGTCTGGTGGCATTCCTGGTGAGTTGATAAGCAATACAGCACTCAAGGTAAGGCAGTGTTAGCAAACGAGGCTGCTCAGCCGTCTCCACCGCTGTTCATTTTAAAGTACGAGAAACAAACACCCTTAAAATGCATTTCCTCGGCAGAGAACCAGCAGCCAGCAGGTCAGACAGAAGGCAAACGCCTAAGAAAGAAACCAAAGTCTTCCAAATGAGCCTCTCCCAAAATGGCCAGTAATGCACCGTGTTACAGCTGAGGGGACAGTTACGGAGTGCACTTCCCCTGCCTGCCAGCCTAAAACACATTTCATAAAACAAAGCCCTCTTGAACCAAGAGGCTGCAGCATACACACATGCAGAAACGCAGTGCACACCAACGTTAGGGATGAAGGTTTCTAACACATAGAAGATACAAAGATGCAGTCTAGGCACCATTTGCTGCTACTTCTGCTGGGTGAAGATGCCCTCCCACCAACATTTCTGCATATTACAGTGCAGCCCCAAAAAAATATTTCAGTCAACTCTCTCCTGACTCTCAGGGCTGAGCTGAAGAGCCTTGTAAGGCTATGCTCCTCTGCAGCTTTACTCCATTTCTGCTCTAACTTCATTTGTTACGCTGAGCAGAAAGTGTAAACTTCACTCCTCGCAAGAAGTAAGAAAAAAAATACTATTTCAGGCTGTGTGAAAGCACAGAACAGAACCGCAGCACACATACCCCCAATTAAACTGGGTCTCTGTGGAAACTAATAACTTTCCACAGTGTGCACTGTAATCCAAGTAATAATTTTAAACAGGCATAAGCTGCAGCATGCTGAACTAAGGCATTCTTACCTTGCAAAGAGTGCTTGAAGACGTTTAGTTACACCAAAGGAGAAGAATGTGCACGCTGCCAGGCATTCCCATGTATGAGGGGACATGCCTTGCCCCACACATGCGCACGCATGCCAGCGCCTTGTGTGCTTCTAGGTGGGGAAAGGAGCAGTGAAGATGAGTAGCAGTGATAACGTCCCAGCCTTATGGCTCTATTAGGGACAGTCAGGTGGAAAGAAGCATTTCAGGTGAAAAAGGAAAAAAAAAATCCCCCTCAAAAAAGATTTTTCTTTCCTCTGGATGTCAGGAGCTCTACAGCTCTTTGGATAAACCGTATGTAATACCTTAACGCAGAAATCCTCCTAGCCCGCCTCCCTCACCAGCCAATTAGTTGCACATGTCAAATGACACTGCACAAACAATGCACAAAGACTTAGCAAGAAAAAACAAAATATTAAAGAATCCCTTACCTTTTAGTCAGAATAAGTGACAGATAACAGGCACGAGAAACTCAGTTGGCACAGTTGCTGTACATATTTCTCTGCGGACTGCTCCTTAGTGGTCCCGAAAGCACTGAACATAAAAAACTCCAGCCTGCCTGCTTCATTCTTCAGCAACAGAGATACATGCTGTCACGGTAACAAGAAAAAGCAAAAAGAACTACAGATCTTAGGGTTTAAAAGCCTTTGTGCTTACAGAGAAGGAAAAGAGGGAGCAAGGGAAAGAAGGAACAGAGCAAACACTTTTTGTAAGAGAAATCTGGTCCTGGCTGCAGAACTAACCACGGCACAGGATCGTGCAGTTTGAATTTCCCTGTTTGCAAGCTCCTTGGGAAAAAAAAAATCAGTCTTTAGGAGGAAAAAAAAATTCAAATGCATGGATTGGGGGAAGGGAGAGAGGAGGAGGAGGAGGAGGAGGGTACTGCTCCTATGTGACATACATATGGAATGAGCATTAGAACAATGCTGACAGGACAGCTAAGCAACTGCACTCTGGGGCAGCAGTTTTCAAAGCAGAGCTTTTGCAGCTTTGCAGAAAGGAGAAGAAAAACAATAAAATAAAATTTAAAAAAAAAGCTCTGCAAAGGGGGAAAAAAAAAAAAAAAGAAAAAGGAAGAAAAATAATGTGAAAGAGCTGTTAATTCCAGATGAACTGCCCGACGGGGGGAAGAAAGAATAGAAATGAAATGAGTTGCCTAATTTCTGAAAGGGGGGTGGGTGGGAAATGCCGCGACTGCTTTGCAGCGCAGGCAGCAGAAGCCCTGTGTCTGTGCACTTACATCTCATGCGGCGCGCAGCGGGTCCCCTCCTCCCCACGCCTCCCTCCGCCTCCTGCCTAGGAAGCTCTTGGTCCCATGGGCAGGGATTCCAGTGGACCCAATTAACACCATACTTCGCAGGCTCCTTGGTATGATCGATATTAAATAAGCTGAGTTTTAGCAGCACCGAGAAAGAAAGCTGCCGTGTAATTGGTGGCTGATGGAAGCAGCAGGATTTGGATGTTTTTTTTTCCTACTTCCCTACTCCCCAGCTATCAAAACGATCCAAGGTAGGGAGGGGGGAAATAAAACAAGTACGTGCCAGCACCAGTGCCACCAGCTGCATCAGATATTTGTTAGAAACTTGATAGAAGCAGAACATCAGTTGCTCATTTCACTAGCTTCGCCAGTACTTTATTAAAGTGGATTTACAAATCAATGGAAGGAATCCAAAGGTTCACAAACGCGCTCTTTCATCAGGCCCGCCGCCTGGCCCTACAGGAAGTTTGCTGAAGGGGTCTGGGGGCTGTTTTGCCAGCACACTTGTTTTAAATGGGCTCCCAACAACACGACTGGTTTGGTTTGGTGAAAGAAATGCAGTAAGAGGTTTGCTGCTGGAAGGGAATGCAGCCTAGTGTGTTTACTGCTTCACTCCCACAGCACGTGCTGCAGGCACCCTACAAATTGCAAATTATTTTAATCTGAAGGGGAAAGTGGTTGGGAGGCAGTAACCTTCTTTGGTCGTGTTTTCCCTGATCTATCAATCACAGATTGCCACGTAAAAACAATCTACTACAGGCTCTCTCTATAGAGGAAACGCAATTACTAGCATTAACTCTTGCCACTGCAAATTAATACAATACAGTCCACAACTGATAGAGTCTGCCTGCAAGCCATTAATCTAAGAATGAATGGCTTGTTTGCTTAAATCCAACCTGTCTGAAATTCTCAGGTCAAAATGTCCCTTTCCAGATTTCTATTTGTTTGGGAGAGGAAAAGAAAAGGTTTTCCTTTTCTTTTTTTTTTTTTCTGTGCTGAGGCCAGGACAAATTCAACCCAACAACACCCAGCAATGAAACTGCTTACAAATTCAGCATTTCTCTACCAGCAGTTGTTTTGCATTTTTTTGTTTCTAGGGTGGTCATAATCCTCAAACCAAACCTAATAAATAGCACTGAGCAACACCCTTGAGTGAGCAGCTGAGTTGACCAGTGACTTGTATCCATCTTCTTAAATTAAAGCGAGATTGCATTTCCATACGAGTAAGATCAATTAAAAATACTCATAAAACCATGCTACTAAAGGCAGTGAAGAGTTAAATTAATTAACTCACAAAGCTTCCAATTAAATAATGTTAAGGTTATTGCTTCTAGCTGAGGGAGAAAAAAAAACAAAAACAAAAACAAAAAACAAGGACAGGACAAAATCCTGATAGTTAGTGACTACTGGTAGCCCCACCACGTGCCGCACTGTTTGTTACAAATTCTTTATGATTCTTAATAAGATGTTCCTCACAGGGAGCAGAGGGCAGCGCTGAGCTCTGCTCTGTGTGACAGCGACAGGGCCTGAGGGAACGGCGTGGAGCTGTGACAGGGGAGAGCAGCTGGGGGTGAGGGAAAGGGTCTGCAGCACAGGGCGGTGGGCATGGAACAGCCTGCCCAGGGCTGTGGGCACGGCCCCGAGCTGCCGGAGTTCAGGGGGCATTTGGACAGTGCTCTCAGACATTGGGTTTGATTTTGGGTGGTAGTGTGTGGAGCCAGGAGTTGCCCAACTTGATGATCCTTGTGAGTCCTTTCCAACTCAGGATATTCTGTGATTCTATGATCCCACCAGGCAAGGAAAAGACCCAAAAGAGCACCAGTAAATTACTTATGCACACTAAGTTAGTGCTTTTTGAGCTACAGTAACTCCAGGCTTCTGTACACTTGAGGAAGATGCTATATTTTACATTTATTGACTTCACAAGTTTAATCCAGCTGATGTAGAGATTCTGGTACAAGAAAGGTAAGGAAGGAAATATCCCCAAGTAACACAGCACTGAGCAGGGTAGTTCTGGGTCAGAATCTGAAGAAGGGGAAAACACAGAAGCATCCTCAGGACATCACAGAAAATGCTGCAGATCCTCTTCACAGTTGATATTGACCCAGCACTACAGCGCAGCAGACATGGTCCACAAGATGATGGATTTGAAATGATCACTGGTAACACCAGCCTGACTATCCAGAGTCTGCACAACTACACTCCCCTTCAGTTCCTTACCCTAAATTAGGAGACAGTGTGAAATGGTTCTGAGTGACCCCAAAGCAACTTCAGCCTTGTGTAGAATGCCTCCCACCACAACAGAACTAAAGGTAGGGGAAGCTCATCCCAGCAAATTATTTTCACAGAAGAACAGCGTAAGAATATAATCCACTGAATACATCCAGGCTGAAGACGTCCAGTGGGTAGATGCATTTTGGGAAAGGCTGATGTTTACAGTTGCAGAGGGGATCGTAAGTGCTTTTGGAACCCATAAGCGATCCATCAGTTGATCTGTCATCTCAACACTCTTAGGCACCAGGAAAGTCTTATTATCTCCATTTTAGAGATGATGATTTGAACACTGAAAGCCTAAACTGCTTCCCCAAGGAGATGCAAGAAGTGCTGGAGAATAGCAGGGAACTGATTCCAGGCTTTTCAAGTCCTTTAACTGCAAAGACAGTTCTTGTTTCAAACACAAGCAAGTAAATTTGACATATTTTGAAAGTCAAACGATTTGTTCCCTAAAAAAATCACTGTCATCCTAGTCTACTCTAACACATAAGCCAAAGCACAGTCTATGGTACTTAAGGAGTTCCTGTACTATTTAAAAAATATGCATGTGTGTATGCTGACAGGTTTTATTACGAACAAAAAAAATCATAATCCATTTTACTAGAAAATAAGTCAAATATCATTCCATGATTAGAATCACGGTCCCATTTTGGTAGGATGTTTCAAGCCAGTGGAGAATTACACAGAAGGATAACTCACAGGTGTGAAGTAAACCCAACAGGAAACATTTCTCAAAATAATAATACTTATTTCTCAAAATGAGTACATTATGAGTACATAACCACATTATTGGCTAAGATGTGGTAAAGATAAGACTTGTGAGTGCCGCAGTGCAGCCCCGGCTCCCTGCTCCCAGCAGAGGAGGCCATGCTGGTACTGCTGGCATTGCTGGAGTTGGGAGCAGGCCATGAGCCTCTCTCAGCACACAGCCCCACAACAGCTGCCATCGAGCAGCCTCCCATGACAGCAAAACGATGAGATGAGCCACGGGGCAGCTTAATAGAATTTGGAGGAAGAATGTGTCTTTTTCTCAGAATTTGTTTTTATCCATGGGAAAGCCAGCGCTACAGGAGGTGTAAAGAGTACTTAACAGAAGTCCAAGCCAAAAAGATCTAGCAAAGAAAAAGAGCCATTACCAGAAGAGAAAGAAGTCAGTTACTTTCAGAAGAGAAAGAAATCAGTTACCTTACTGCTCAAGGGCAGGAACTAATGACTGTTAATGGGGATGTACCATAGGACCCAGAGCAAAAGCAACAAAGATTTTCCTTTTCCTCTATCAGAATCTATACAAAGTGTCAGCATTTACAACACTCTTTGGAGAAGTACAATCTAGCAGGATGCTGCTCAAGAACCTGTGACAGAAATTGCAAACGTGAGAGATTAGCTATGTTAAGATACGCGGTGTAAAGCAATTTGCAACAGCTCTGTCTGTTATCCAAACCTTCTAATTCAACTGTTCCTGCTCTCAAACACTACAGCCTTTGGCAACATTTAAAGTTGCTTAGGTTTTCTTTTTCATTTCATTTGGATTATTAAAAAGCAAATAAATTGGTAGGCTTCTCTTTCTTCCTTTAATATTTGGTTTCGTATAGAATGACAAACACTAAAAATTAAAAAGAAAAAAAAAGAAGTAACTAAATAAACCATAGCTTCAAAACATCGGTACTCAGAAACAATAGTGAATACAGGCGACGTGGTCTTTGTCCAAAATCTGAAAAAATGTCACTGGATATTTTAAATATTTACCAAATGACGAGGAGATGTATCAGGTTGCAGAGATTGGATTACACACACTTTCAAGAGATGATTCATTTTAATCTACATCAGCAGGCTTTGAGGTTTGCTTTGTTCTTTTTAATTTCTAATTACATTTTACAACTGGAATAAACAGTGAACACAAAAAAGTAGAAAAAAATAAAGGAAAAACAACCATTTAAGGCACTTAACATCAGAGAATGTTAGTCAGATAATTAGGATTTACAACTACACAATAAACCATGGTGAGGTTCAGCTGACTAATGCTCTGCACTATTATGTTGTGAATACCAATGATAAAAGGGCAATTTCCCATCTGAAAACAGGGTTTCAGTGACTTGCAGCTGTTAGGTAGAAGGGCCTGGTTAGTGCCTTCTCAATGGCATTTATCACAGAGGCCCAGCACTCCTGAATGGAGCCATGGCACCCGTTCCACCTGCTCCTGCAGGGGACCCAACAGGAAGCCCAGGCCATACACCATCCCAGAGGCCTCCAGGGTGACCACATCACCACCCAGGCAAGCTTGGTTAAAGCTAGCCGGACACTCACACTGTAAATGCAGCTCCTTCCTTTTAGAACAAACTGAAAGAAAAGAACTGCTGGAAGAAATTCCTACTCCTAGCTTTAAGTGTCTGGCTGTGGTTCTCAAAGCCGGCAGTGCAGAGCTCCTGCATGTCAAGCCCTGGATAATTCCATGGTCAGCAGGATGCAGTCCATCCCACTGCATGTTTATGCACACATCTCATTAATGATACTGCTTAAAGATGCAAGGTAATGTTCATGGGAAGCAATAACAGCTCTCCTTAAACTGTTTTTCTACACACCTTTCCCTGTAAAGAGTTCCTCCTCTACAGCAAGGAAACCTTCCCCCCCGCTCTGGCAATAGGGCAGCTTTGGGATGAAGCTGTCTCAGATGTAGACAGAAGGGCATCCTAGCGCACAGCCAGAAGAGCCCTTACTTGGTCAGGACACATCAGCACCTCCCTGCTGAAAAACCACCAACGTGGGTCCAGATATTGGAGTGGGAAAATAAGTATGAATAAAAGCATTATAAGTATCTAAGTAAATTGCTATGTAGTGGTCTGTTATTCCAAGGAAAAAAAAAAAAAAAAAAAAAGAAAACCAGAAAAAAAAAAAAACCAACATATGATGACATGGCTCCACAGCTAATTTTGGTTACTGATCCATCAGGCCTTTCTATAGGATGCCGACATATAACATGGAATGTATTTTAAGTGTCACTTTGCTTGAATATATACCTCCAACACTTGCTAATAACAGTTTAAATGTAAAACCTTGCCACGTCACAGCTGCTCACATCTATTACTTCTGAAGACAGAAAGTAACTGCTAAGTATCATTCTTCAGAAATGGAGAGAGAATGTGGGAAAAGAGATGGATGGATTTGGCAAGAGATTGCAAATGCCTAGGATTTCTGTCTCCTGCTCACGGCAAGCTTGCATACTTTATTCCTTCTCCAGTTTTATTTTAGCACCGACTTTTCTGAATGCCTTTTGCAAGCCAGCTCAGCCCAGCATGAAGTGTGCTGGCACATTCCACCGCTGCAACCCCGTCACTGTGGTCAAGCAGTCAAAATCCTCATCAGCTCCCATTTTTAGACTGTATGCTCCATAAGAGTAGTTGAAAGCTTTCCTGCTATATGTGGATGCCTCTTTGAGAGCCTTCACATAGATAGCACAGCTTGCAGGAGGACTCTGAGCACACCAGAAGGTGAGAGCTTCCCATACCACCAAGCTCAGCTCCTAAATTTCAAGGGGCATCTCTGGGGGTCACTGGTCAACCTGTAGCTCAAATGTATTAGCTGCAGACTGAATAGGCAAAATGATAAATCTCTCTTCTGAAATCTCTCTTACTTTCCACTGTTCTGGCATCAATTTTCTAATTACATTCCTTTTTTTTTTTTTTTCCTTCCAGACAAATACTTTATCTATAGTTTGCCTATAGATGCCTCAGTTACCTCTTACAGAGTAAGGCTGAGAAAATATATAGACACTTCTTTGAAAAACTGCCCCTTTCTAGCAGCTTTCCAGCAGTAAAAGGACTGAGGGTCCTTTTACTGGGAGAAGGTAGATTAGCATAATTGCCTTATAGTTTCGACAGTTTCTGTCATCTTCAGAAGAGATGTTCTCCAAGTTCTGCCTTATTTGATAAATGGTATCAAGTGACAACTCACATCCACTTTGTGGAGGGCTCCCAAAGTGAACTGAATGGATGTTTAAAGAGACTTGTGCTTAGGACTACACCTCCAGTTGCCATGACTGCTGGAGGCTAAACCTGGCAGGGCTGATGTCTTTATCTAGGCCCTGAAGGCTGAGGATGCTCCACAAACAGACAACAAGGCTGGAGGTCCTGGCACAGGGAGCTGGAAAGGTGCAGGTGATAAGCTGCAGCACCCAATTATTAAAAGGTAACTGGGATGTTCTCATCATAGTGCAGAGGTGGCAGGAAGGAACTGCCCAATAACAGAAGAAGAAAACAAAGATTCAAGCATTTTCCTTCAGTTTGATTTCAATGGAGATGGCTCCACGTTCGGCACAAAAGCAGACAAGTATCTCCATCAAAGGCATGAAACCGAAAGCCACGAGAATCCATTATCATTAGACAATCCCACTTATATTTTTATGATATCATTCTAAGAAGAGATGAAAAACTATGGCTTAACACATTTCCTTAGCACTACTTTACCTCCCTAAACTGTCACAAGGAAGAGTGAATAAGAGAAAGGAGGAGGATAAATTTATGTTGCACTCGCTGCTCCTTAGAAGAGACTGTTGCTGCTGTCACAAGCCATTACGAACCCATCGTTTGTCAGCAAGCAGGAGGCCATGAGCTGGGCTGAGACAGGCACTACAAGACAGCTCCAAGGAGCTGCTCCATCTCCACCATGTGTGGCATGGCTTAAGTGTGCCTGGGCTCAACGGGCGTTACACTCCACAATTCAGGTTTGGACTGTTATTACAGCACAAAGCAAGACCTTATGGTTTCTTAGCACCGTACTGCTCTTTTTCACAGAGCAAAAGGCACCCAGGCCACTAATTGTACCTGCAGCTAGCTTACATCTCATCTGAAGACCTAGTGAAAATGTAGCAATAAGAACTGCTGCCGACAGTATCTATCACTACACAAACACAAATATGTGGGCAGACTCACCTTACAGAAAGCACAGATCTCGGTTTGTGTCTCCCTTGTGTGCTACATGAGTAATTTGGTCTATGGA
The DNA here is from genome assembly GCF_951394365.1 of Tetrao urogallus. Classification (NCBI taxonomy): domain Eukaryota; kingdom Metazoa; phylum Chordata; class Aves; order Galliformes; family Phasianidae; genus Tetrao; species Tetrao urogallus. The sequence goes on along the minus strand of NC_136813.1, from coordinate 9,592,619 downwards.
CGTTCCTAGAAGAGGCAGTGGGGAAGCCATCCTCGCAGGGTAGCTAAGTGCTTGACTTCTGTGTATTTTTATGCTTTTGTCAAACACTTAGACACCACATGCACTTAGAATGCTTTAAATAAATGAAGTACATCGGGGTTGTTTAGTGCAAAAGGCACTGTACCAATGCACCTTAACCACCTCCAGTGGAAATTATAACAGGATATGAGCATAGTAAGTGCAGTCCAAAAAAAAAAAAAGCCTAATAAAAATAGGGTAGCAGTGTGAGAGAGGAAGAAATGTAAGACTGGCAGCATTGCTGCCTGAAAGAAATCAGGACAGTAGATCTGAGAATAGCTCAGATCATAAGATGGAAAGGGAGCAAAAGCACCTCCCGTTTTACTACGACTGGGCCTGCTTACATTTCATTACAGGCAATCCAGGATAGGCAATTGTGTAATCAAGAGCCAGACGGCTTTACTCATTTATAATTAATTCAGAGTACTTTGAAAGTGAGCTTAGAAAACAGCCAAGTGTTTCCCTTTAAGGGAACCTCTCATAATGCTTCTGCAGGGCACCGCAAGCAGAGAAGTTGTTCAGCTGAAGACAAAAGATTTTCTTCTGACATAAATGAATAAAATGTTACCACAGGCAGTGAAGCAGAGAGCATGGCCCATCTCGAAGGAAGGCTCTAATCCAAACACTGGAGTTTTACAGTGAGAAACACCATTCTGAACATTTTTATACCATTTTAAGGGTCAAGAGAAGTCTCAGTACATTATAGAATGAGATGGAAACAATTCATCGTCCAACTCACGGTTGGACTAGATGATCTTGTAGGTCCTTTCCAACCTTGTGATTCCATGATTCTATGATTCATTCTTCTATTTATTGTATATAGACATCTGCTCCCTTAAAAGCAATGATGCTAGACCAAACACAGTTCTTGGCTACAAAACCACAACCTCCTTTTGCATCTACTCACTACACTTGCCAGGAGAGTAGGTGTTAAAATTCTTTCTGGTTGCATTGGCCCCATACAGTCGCCATTTTCCCCAGCCATCCCACTGTGAATCGCCTCAACAGCACTGCCCCGCATCCCATAACTGCTCATTTGTTCAGATCCTCAGGTATTCATTAGCTGTCCTATGCCCACACAAATAATTCAGAGCATTAAATGCTGCCTTCCGTTTTGCGTGGTTGCTAATTTATCTACACTTTGCTTTTCGTCTGTAATTCACATTGACATTAATGGATAGACAAATATGTGTGTAGCAGAACAGAGGCAGACCAAAATAAATGAGAAAAAATGTGGTCACCAGAAACCAATTATACATTCAAAACTGCAGAGTGGAAACCACCAGAGTGTTGAAATCAAGCGAAGAAGAAAATATACCAAAACCATACTTGGGCTGGGGGAAGAAGGAGGGTGCAGAGATTCAATCAGTCTCAGCCTCATGGAAAAGAATATAAATGTTTAGACATGAACAGACCTCTTAAAATACAGTTGCAGAGTTTGCTGGCAAATGGACAAACATGCAATAAACTCACCAATGTGGAGACATATCAGGTAAGTCAGACATGAAATTGGCAGACAACACGTGCAAGATGTGTCTTGTAAGGGCAAGATGTTCCCACCAAGAACAAAGATGAATTCTCCAAGATAATCTGAAGTTGCTCTGTAAGAGAAACAAACATAAAATATTTAAAATGCTATCACTTGGAGCACATGGTGGTTTTGCTTCCATCAGTATTCTTCTCGTTACAACAAAAACCAAAGTCTTTAAGGAGAAATACTCCAATAGCCTTGCTACTTTGAAAGCTGAACATCTGCCCAGATGGCCCTGAAAGAGTTAAGTGCTTCAGAGCTCAGATATTCTCCTTCCTATGTCTCACCATAAGCACCAGAAGATTTATGTGCAACGTATTTCCAATTACAGATCTCCACCAGCTGGGCTGTCAGTCAACCTGCCTATCCATTGCATGTCTTCACCTTCCTATGTTCTCACTGCACTTAGAGGCTCCCTCTCTCCCCTTGCAAGCACACACAAAGGCATGACATCCCCACATTCCTATTAACAGGAGAAGGTTAAATGTTGCTTTAGATTTGCTTCTCCAGTTCAAGACAGACAGTACTGCCTCGCCACAGCATCCAGGAGAACTACTGCAGTGATTAATCTGATACAGCAAACCTATTTAAAAAGCAGAATGACATTTCCTCCAAGGCTTTTCCCATTAGCAGCCATTGGCAAGGAATGCAGAGTATGAAGGAAATCTGGGAGGAAAGCCCTTGGATTAGGACACAAAATCCTCCCACACTGGTACCAAAAGTCCAGATGCAAGGTTTAAAGAGGAAAGAAAATCCACTGCCGTATCAAAGTCATTCATTATGTTTTTGCCAGGTGAAAAAAAGTGTGCAGATATGTCAACTCTGAGATCTCCAGAAAGCTCCTCAGATTCACCTGAAAGAGGTATTCTCCCAGTAATTGCAAAGCCACGTCCTGAGTCTCAACTACTTTCTGCTCAGCAGACATCAAGAGTTCATGGAAACAGGTGCTCTGCTCAGGGTCACCATCCATCCCATTTTAATGGATTATCCTTTATTTCTTCAGTGCTCCAACTCGCTCTCAGCACCACACATCCTTTACTCAATTTCTCAGCCATGTGACTAAGGGAAATGCTGAATCAATAAACCTTTGCAGAGCAATACTAAGCAATACAACCAGTGATTAAATCTTGTTTTCAGCGTGGAATTCAACCAGGAGAAACATAATTTAGAAAAGCTAACCACAAAGCTCTGAAAAAATATTTTCCTCTCCTGTTTGCTAAGATCTCCCAAAGCCATAGCCCTGAACTGGAAAAAAAACAACCAACAGACATGGCATCATCCTTGAGACTTCGCCTGTTACAACACAGTATAACCCCAGGCTGTTGTTTTTGCACCTGTATCTCACTTCCTAACCTCGATTACAGAGAGGATGATTCTTCAAAGGTTAATTAGCAGCTATGTAAATAGAAAATCCTTGCTGCATACTGGAGTGAACGTGTTCTACTGTAAGGGCTGAGCCCTGTGCAAAGGCCAGGGCACAGTTACCAAGCCAGGTGCTCTAGCAGGACCCATAAGGTGGCTTTTTTTTTCCTTCAGAGGCCTTATCAGAGCTCTCTGAAAATTTTCACCCAGCCTCGACTGCCTATAAATAGCGAAGTGCAGCCCCCGGGGGCTGCGTGGCTCTGTGCTGCTGGTTGCTCCGAGTTGCTAAGGAGATGGCAGAGCAAAGGCTTGCAAACCATGTGGGGAAAGCGGCACTGCGCTGGGATTAGGCCCCAAGCCAGGTAGGTGTCCTTCAGATCAGAAACCTCCCTTGGCAAATAAAAAATGAACATTTCGATGGAGATTCCCTTCAGTTTACGGAAAGACTGAAAAATGAGCCTGAGAGAGGCCAGGAGCAGGGAACGTCAGGACAGACATCCCCACCAACAGACTTGTGGATAACTGTTACCAACCACCAGCCGTCTGCGTTCTTGCAGCATCCCTGTTTCCTGAATGCAGACCTGGGTTCTTTATCGCAGAGGAAAGTAATTATAGTTTATACTACACAGCACCGTCCCAAAGCAAAAGGAATTTCTGAATCCTTTTAAGTCACTTCTGTGCAGACTTTATAAACATGACTGATATGCAAAAAGTCAAGCTTTGAACTGCAGCGCTAGAATAAACTCCCTAAAGGAACCGAGACCAAGATGATCGCTTCTATGCAATCTTTTTCACATCTGAACATGCACCCAATTCATTCATCTCAGGCTAGATGCCGTCTGAATGGAGACAGAGTCTGCTCAAGACAGGGAAGAAAAACAAGGGTCATCATGAATTAAGGTTATATGTAGATGTGACTGTCTACCTCCTCTGGTCAAATTACATCCCTAAATAGATGATGACTCACAATGGCTGTGATGGTAGCAAACATCAGCCAGATTAAGAGCACAGTTTGACAAAAGGAGGTTCTGCATTTCCAGGATGAATGGAGATGTGATTTTACAGGGATATATAAGGCTTGTTTAAAGTTTATGCGGGAGCAACTTCGCAATTGCTCCTGGTGGACTGGAAAACAGCCTGCAGATAAACATATCTATAAAGCAATGAAATTCTGCAGTACTTTCTAAGAACAAAACCCACAGGAAAACAACAACAAAAAGGTGTAGGAATCCCTCAAAGAAAGATGCAAATAGAAAAAAGCCAAGGTAGTTCCTACAGACAGAAGCAGAAAGGCAGTTCCTACAGATAGGAATGCCCTGTGCTCTTATCCAGTTTCTCACCCAAATTACCTTCTTGCAGTAGAAAATTAAATGCTTTTGTTTTCCAAGACTCAATCACAACTACAATGATACATCTTAGCAGAACAAGGGCAGTCCCTCCTGCCAGCATTGTATTAGCTCATCTCTCATTGAAAAACGAAGAGTGAGCAGAAAAAGGTGCATTTTTCTCTGTGGCCAAGATGTTCCAAGCCACAGAAGTATCAAAGCGTATCCATAGCTGACAGTTGCTTAGTGTTACACAGGTGAAAGAGAAAACTACTTCTCTTTCCGTTCCCCAAGACAGCAATGAAACCACATTAGGAATATTTGAGACAAAAAAGCAGAGAACAAGTGAGTGACCTGAATGTTCTGCCTTCCATCTTCCATAGATGACGACAATGCTCACACGAACTCACTGGCGACGAATCAACAAAAAAAGAAAGAGCGTATGATCACAGCTTATCTCTCAACGCGTGCACTTCTTAATATAGGAAAGTGTATGACGGATCTGCCACCATCTGATCTTGATTGTTGTAAAACCAGTCATTCTCCCTTCATCTGCCAGAAGAGCGTTAGAATGATGGGGGGTATTTCTGGCAGCCTTACGGATGCAGAAGTGCTGAGGCATATTCCCAGAGGACAGCTGAAAGTTTCTTAGCAATTTCCATCTATTAGATGCCACTTCTGCACATTACTTGAGGATTTTCCAGTGTGATTTTGAGTTAATTAAGGATGATGAGGATGGGCAAAGAGTCCTCAGGTCTTATGGCTGCCTACTGCATTTCATTTTTCTCCACAGCAGTTTTTTTTATGATGGTCTTAAAAACTCAGAGATCTGATCCTGTAGCTACTGAATTTTATGACATAACACATTCACTGAAGATCTGATAAAATATTCTTTGGTCATAAATACAAAGCTTAACTGGAAAAAAAAAAAAAATCAGAAAAAAACAACCACTCCCTTGCATATTAAGCAGGAGAAAAAAAAAAAAGGTAAGAGCTCTTATTCAGTGCTACAGTGACAGACTCTTTAGCAGGGTCTATTGTGATAGGACTAAGGGACATGATTTCAGACTAAAAGGGGAGATTTAGGTAGATATAAGGAAAAGTTTTTTACAATGAGAGTGGTGAGGCACTGAACAGATTGCCCAGAGAGGTGGTGGATGTTCTGGAGACACTCCAGGTCAGGCTGGACGGGGCTCTGAGCATCTGATGGAGCTGTCAGCATCCCTGCTCACTGCAGGGCAGTTGGACTCCATGGCCTTTAAAGGTCCCTTCCAACTCAAATGATTCTATGACTCTGTACCCCTATATACTACTTTGTAAAGCTGGGAAATCTCTCACTGGAAATCTCACTGAGATTTCTGCAAACAAAATTATTCCTAACTTGATTCAGCCACTTTCCATTTGGAAAACATCTTAATTTTTCAGGAAATTACAAGCACTGTGGAACCAATGTAATTTGACAAGAGGTTGACTACAAATTATTCTTATGAGAGTAATTATTCTTATGAGAATATGACAGCTATGAGGCAATGGGCATAAACTGAAATATAAGAAATTATCTTTGAATATTAAAAATATATATATTTTTCACCATGAGAGTGGTCAGGCACTGGAAGAGTTTGTTCAGGAGGTTTGTGAAGCCTTCATCCTCAGAGATAGCCAAAGCCTGACTAGACACGGCCTTGAGCAACCTGCATGTGCTGCCCCTGCTCTGAGCTGAGGCTTGGGCAAGGTACTCTCCAGCCACTCTGTCACTCCAAGTATTAAACACAAAGATTCAAATATAACAGTTTGTTAAGGCTGAAACTCTGCTCACAAGATGTATTGAAATATCATATATATATATATATATATATATGTATGTATGTATGTATGTATAAAATGCACTGCAATTTTAATGGATGGTATTCCATATTTGTGAGCTAAAGTTAGCTAGAAGAGTACAACTAAAAGAAAAAAAGCTTCTTTTTTTTTTTTTAACATATTCTGTATCTCCAACAAATCAAGTGCTTTGTCAAGCAATCCTCATTTTCCATCAGAGAAACAGGTCTTCAACATGGATCCTGGTTTTCTGTACCCACATTGCTATGTACTTGATGGCTAGGGCTACATTTCTTGTCAATCTTCATTTCCCTATGTCATGCAATTGACTATTACACTTCCATATTTCCCTATATATTTCCTCTATGTCTTAAGGTGGAGAAACTACAGTGATTCTGTGATTTACAGTTACTGAAAAATAACACGGTGAAACAAATAAATGATGCAGCCCTTTATAGGTGTGGGAGTGCTGGCTATGGAAGCCTCTTCAGCTCCAGCTGAGTTTGAAAGTGCCTCTCATTACTGTGTGATACACGGTCCAGCACTGACTGTGCAATTCTACAGCTCTTACTTAGCCATCAGCACTAATGAAGAAGGGAGTTGGAACTGAGCAGCATTATTAGCAGCTTTGTCATCAGTGGCATCTATTCAGAACAGATCTGTAAGTGTCTTGGACAGGTCTAAGACGTGCAGGGAAGACTGCACAAGCTCAGCTTCTGCCATGAGCGCAGGGCTGAAGCACAGACAGGCAACCAGAATGTGAAAAACTCCAAACTATGCTGAACAACAACAGCTGAACAAGCAGTATCTGAGCACACACAAATCTGGAAGATAAGAGCACACGCAGCAAGTACAATGGTGCAAGTCACCAGAGTGCAAAGTCAGAGAAGGCAAGCATTTGAGGGCCAGCAAATTCAATTCATAATCCTCTGAATTCAGCTATTTCTACAACACCAAATAAAGAAACCTTTCAGACAACAGTCAGTTTTCCTTTAATACACACATGTTAAAAATAGTTTTTAGAAAGTGAGGGAAAAATTAAAAATGAATCAAGCATACGAATCAATATATTCCAGATAACAGCATCCCTACATATCCTGTATGAATTCTTTTCACACTCCTCATACTGATTTACTTCACATATTTATCAACCAGGCTATTGGAAGACTCAGTGCAACTCTCAGGTTTGCATGCATTAGAATTGTTGTGATATTCAAGCTGCTGAAGAGCAAAGGTTTATTTCTGTGCTGAAGCCAAACCTTTCTCTGGGTGAAAAGAGAATAAAATTTCAGTAAATGTGAGGATTCATGCAGGCATGTTTGTGAAACACTCTGCACTGAGAAGTCTGTGCTCCTCTTGAGCATCCACGGAAGTTCAAGTCCTCAGCACTGCCTTGCCAAAGACACTGGGAAAAACATGCTCAGCAAACACCACAGTGCTGAAAATGAGCTCAAAACATCGAGAAGTTTGCTGCTGAGACTGCAAAGAGTTAAACACCAGAAGGCATTGCTCTGATCTCACACATCAGTGAAAGACCAGCAGCAAACCTATCCAAAGCAATGCTACAAAATAAACACAGAGCTCAATCAGACCTGAAAGCCCTTACAGAGAACAGTGAGCTAGATATGGATACACATTTCCCAAGGTGAATTCCTTTTGTATCAGTGCAACCTCTAAATATTATCATTTAACCTTCCTCGGGATTTAGGCTTGGTTTCCAACTGACAGCAGCCATTCAGATCAGCCATGCAAAGTAAACCAAGAGAGCTAAGAGGATCCAAAAAGGGAAGGGAAGGGAGCACCCACTTGAAACATTTCGCCAAACATCAGCTGGGCTGAAAAACACAGTAACTGTTTACAAAGTGGGACCCACTTTAACTATGCCCTTAATAAGATCAAGCGATCCATTTGCCACCTGAAGCTGAGTTCCTAAGACACTAAATGACGAGACCCTAAAGGCACCTTTTTTGCCTATATGCAGTGACAGCACCTCTATTCGAGGTATGGATAGAATTCTTATGATCTCTAGCATTATCACTGTCCATATGCAGTCCACACAGGGTTAACATTTTAAAATCCAACTCCGGAGCTTTTTGCCACCATGACCAGCTGTAAAAGCTTAGGCGTATCATCAGGAATTCAGTGACACAGCAAAGGTCTGAATGTACACATACATTTCTGACTCCCAGGACGCAGAAGGCAGACCAAAAAACTGTGCCCGTGACTAACACGTCCCATAATGCCTCATAAGCCTCTTCAGTATAAACTGATTCGGGAATGTAACAGTGGTCATAAACATTACATTTGTAGAGAACTTTTTTTCCGAAGGGCTTTTCTCCATGGAGCTTGTGAGAGGGCGCCGCGAGGCCGGCCGTGGCGGCAGGGAGGCCTTACAGGAGCTGACAGGAGATCCTTGGGAAACGGGCCAGGCCCAGATGCTGGCCCACAACTGACAAACAAAATCGGGTTTTGCACGTGAAAAGTGGGTCAGGGCTATGGAGAGGAGGCCGAAACGAACGCCAGCAGGGACCCTCGGGCCTCTATTAGCGGTGCTATTATGCAAATGTAGCAGTGCCCATCAGCATGTCAGTCCTGCAGCGGGAGCTGCCCTAGGTGAATCTCATTAAAAGCCCCTTCCCCAGCCTGCACTTGTTCATGCCGCTGTAACTTCTGAGCCCTGCTGAGCTGCCTTTCTTGCCCCCTTGCTGATCCCCTGTGGGCCATCGTCTCCATCATCCCCATACATCCCAGCACAGCTTGGGATGGGGACACCACAACAGCCTTTGCTTGCCCCCGACCACCTCTACCCTCCACTTTTCTTGCAAAGCCAAATGATGGTCACACAATGAGAAGCCCAGTATCTTTTTTAAACACTCACATCTTTTCCCTCAAAACTCTGAGCCCCTACAGGCATGAGGCTCCCATGGAGAGGACATGACCCAGCACACACCTGGGACACGTGAGAAGGACAGAAGCACCAAAAGCCCGCTGTCCCACACACAGCAACCTCGGCTGAACCCTGAGCTTTCCCAGTCGTCCCCTTGGCGATCATTATTATCATCTTCGCACAAAAAATCTGGACTTTTTAAACAGTGCTTAAATGATTCTCTCCCCCAAAGAATTAAATTACCATTTATAGTCTATTCTTCCTATTAAAAATTTATCAATTTATTCATCGCTTCTAGGACTGAGACCTTTCATTTGTTTTACAATGAAGAAACCTTTGATCCACAATTCTCCAAGGCTACCATTTTTTATTCTTTAGTTCTTCTCATTAAAAATAAAATACCTCTATTCTCCAAAACGCCTTGATGGCACACTCAAAATGCACACTGTAACAACGAGAAACTTATTTTAGCCTTACCTTGTGATAGGCACTTCAGAAGTTTAAAAGGGTTTGGGGGGTGGGTTTTTTGTTGATTGTTTTTCCTTTTCAGTACAGGACTGTTATGATTTAATAAAGCCAAAGGGGTTCTACATCCTAGAATCACCAGGTTTCAGGAGACTGAAACCAGACAGTATTTACAAAGTGAGCCAGAAGAACGCCTTACTCCCAAAGACACAAATGCAAACAGCGGAAATAGTGCTCCCCAGAACTTCCCTCCCTGGGAGGGGACCTGAAGTGCATGCGCTCCCTGACAACCCCCAAGTCACCCTTTAACTACCCCCCCCCCCCCCCCCAGGCTGCTTTTGAGGAGCAGCTCCTCAGCTGAGTCCATGCACTAAGGCTCACAGAAACAACTTGCAAAACATTTGGAAACCACATTTCAGCAATTCCTCTCCCCCATCCCCAGTTTCTCCTGTTCTCAACAGCTGGACATACAAAAACCCCTCTCCAGCAAAACAACCCTTTGCATCTGGGTGTGACGATGACCACAGAAAGCAGATTTGCCTCCACTCAAACTACTAAATGTGCCTTTCACATCAGCAGCTTTGGGTTGCTCCTACAAAGAAGACAAAACATCCAACTAGATTTACTATTCTTTGTTCCGGGTACAAGTCACATCTCACGCACTGTAAGGACTTTTGCATTAGTTTGCTCTGTACAATCTTCTCCATTTACATTATTATAGGCACATGTGGTACCCCTTACCCATTAATAGAAAGATCTGAGGGCATTTGCATTAGTTTACTCTATGATGTTCTCCTTAGAGGCACACATGCTTCTCCTTCCCCATCAATAACAGCTACGGATCATTTGCCCAATCTCAGGTTACATGGTACAGCCTGGCCCTATCCACCTACCTTGGCCCCATATGAAGCACTAGGACATAACCATTATTTGTCACACATTTCCAGAAGTTTGAGGAGAGCTGAGGGCTGTCCCCATCGCTTAGCCGAGTGGCACCTTCGTGGCCTGCTGCAGGAAAGCACCGGGGCGCAAAGCCAACAGAAGAGATTCAGCCATGGTGCTGATGCCCCATCACCTATGGGGACCGGCTCATGGGTCAGATAGCATGCTAACACACCTACAACCTTGTTCTTCTCAACATGAGGAGGAAATACAGTGAGAAAAGACATTTATTCGCTGCTGATCCAGTGTAAGGTCACCATGTGTGGCATCAAGTGATCCTCCAGCACAAGAGCATCTCGTGGGCTTGTGCTGCACACACAGCTGTGCATCAGCAGGGCTTCCTCTGCGCAAAGGTTTCTGATCTTTCAGTACACCTTGCTAAAAATTTTCCTTTAAATTCATTTTTATCCCATATACACATTTCCCCCCGTTTTGATCTCCACAGAAACTCTGAAGTCTGTAAGAGAGAATTCTGCCTGAAAAGCAGAATGTGCTCTTTGCAGTTCTGTTTTTTAATACAGAAACATTTTCTATACACTGAAATGCTACTTTCTACTCACCTCTGTCACAGAAAGCTGAGATACAAACTAAAACTGAACTCTGAAAAGTGACCAGACCCTGTTCAAAGCCTGAATTCAGCTCAATGCTGTGCTTAATCACACCCATAGTCATTCTGAAAAAAGAAAAAAAAGAAAAATCTAAGCCACCCAATTCCCAATGCTTACATTCAGTAATACCAAAGCAGACAAATGACCAGATAACTTGGTATAGAAACAACAATCTTCTCCACTACCAGAGCAAGAGCATATCAGAGGACCAAAAACCACTTTGTGTCCAAGTCTCTGTTTAGTGCAAAGTAAACCCTCCAGCTGTGACAGGGAGGAGAACAGAAAACCTTTGTCAGCAGACACAGTTGTGCAGGAGCCCCCGCCATGACCAATAAACATTACCAAAGGTACCCGCGGTCCCTCCTCACCCTCAGCAGTCAGCAGCTACAAGCAGCAGGAGGAGCACAGTCAGCAGAAAGCACAGGAATCCAGAACACAGCTCCATAAGATAGCACATGGCTAAGTGTAGCTAAGTATGCTTTTGTCACCAAATATAAGATGGACTGAAAATATTGCTGCCTTGTAAGTCGCTTGCACATGCCAGAATATCTGCACTCTGTATAAATGGATTCCTTTCAAATATTGTGAAAATGAATTCATCCCACAGAAACACAACAGGCCTAACGGCATGTCACCAGATGTCACCCAGGCTATGATACAGCCACTTGACTATGCTCTTCACCAGCATCGCAGAGGAGCCACGAATGTCTGACGAGCCCCAGGAACACAGGCTTGCCAAGCACTTGTCAATCTACAGTGCATGTTATTCCTCTTCAGCAATCTCACGCCGGCATCTTGTTCCTGTGTATATAAAAGCTTGCTCAGCATGTTCAAATTGCTGTAATTCAGACAGCCTAATCATTTGGCGAATTGCTGCCATATTAGCAGATAGCAGCTTGCCCTCTCTGCAAACAGGAGGCTTCTACTCCGCATCACTCATTTCAGGAGCAGGATGGACGAGGGGCCTTCACCTCCTACTCCTGTTGGCTTGGTAATACTGATGATAGTTAAACGCCCGCTGCCCCCACAGTGCTGACACACATCGTGGGGGGCTGGTTTACTCAGGCAAGACAAAGCACAAACACAGAAAAGACACACACACTATTCCCATTTTACAGTGCTTCGCGGAGACAGAAAGGAACTTTCTGTGATAAACGAAATGTGTGGGCTCAAAAGGCAAACTGTATTCATCCCACCCAGTCTTAGTCCAAATAACCATAATATTACTGAATTTGTGCTCTGCTTAAAATGAGTGGAGATCAGAGGCTCTCCAAGTGTGGTTTGTAGTTAACCTTTGCTCCACGAGTCACAGGAATGACTGACAGAGGTCAGGCCAAAGGTTTCCCTAGCCCAATATTCTGCCCCATAGTGGCCCACAACAGATGCATATGGAGAAGGAAAAAAAAAAAACCTGGCAAAATACATTATAATAACTCTACATCATCATCTAATTATCTGCAGCTCCCACATTTCAAGAACCAGAGAGAATTTCTTTCTTCTTAAGAGCATTTGATGGATTTCTCTTCCAGGAATGAGGACAGATGCTGTCTGTTGGCATGCAAACTTCTGGCATCAGCAAGGTCCAGTGGCAGTGAATTGCATGGATTCACTACAGACTTCCATCAGGTCATTGCAAGTTCCATGTCTCACACTTGAAACAGCTGGGAAACCTGGTTATGTGACAGAATAACTAATCCTTCCCTTTCCGGTCAAGCAGCTTTTCCTTAGTGGTACCAGCTATTTTAGATACCATTACCATGCAGATAAGGTTATTCTCTGCACTACTTTGCACTACTTCAAGTCTGTCCTGCACACAACACTAGGTCCTTGTCAAAAAATGCAGTGAAGTATGAAGACAAATAATATATTTAAATTTTGCAGCATGCCCTCCCAGTACAGTAACAACAAGTAAAGTCCTTGACTTTTAGGCCAATGCTTCCCAAATGCTCTTCTATAGAATGTGAACCACCTTCATCCAATCATGCATTTTTCTATATAAACTCCTTCCACCCCCCCTTCCCATAAACAGTGGATCAAGTTACTATTAACTCTGTCTTCTTGTTTCTTTTTGCATTTTCTCCACAACTTTGATAATCATGTTAATGCTCACAATATTGTTGTCAAGTCCTAGGCCTCTCAAAGAGACCAGTAAAGGGAATACCTTCACTGTATCAACAATTCATTGATCAATGTACAAGCTGGTTTGTACAGGAAATAAACAACCTCCATCCTGATCAAAGGTCCTGAACATGTTGCTTGACAGACTATAAGGAAGTGTTTTAAACACTGCAGGGCACTATGTTTGCATTTAATCTTTTCTTTTTTATTACTTTGGTTTTTTTTTTTAACATTTTTCCCCAACCTGTCAGTGTTTGCTTTCCAAGATTTGTTTATGCTATGTAAGCTGTAGGTTATTTCTGTTAGAGACCCTAATTTCCTCCTCTGCTGGGACTATGGCGATAGCCCCAAGGAAGTTTACACTGAAAGAGAAGAGCATGACAGGCAGTGAATTAAGTGGTTCAGAAAGAGATTCAATTAGCTTTCTCAGTGGTGGAAAATAAAGATTTTTTAGAAAAAGGAAATTATTGGCTGTTTCTGTCAAATGGACACCAATGAACAGTCAAAGAAAATAATAATCAAAATATGAAATCTAATAAAAAGTTATTTATCAGTACAAGAAAAACACCAAAACCTGTCTTTGTTTTTCTTCAGGTATCATGTAAGATGAAAAATGTCTCTAATACCTCCCACTGAGTATCCCAGGACAACTATAGCAATGAATCTGCAGGAGCTGACTGGAGGCCTTCCCCTATAGATGTCACAATTTTCAGTGTGAAGCACATCCCTCACCTTTCCCAGGCCTCCTGTGGTGAGGACCACTGCCAGGTAGAGAGGAAGAAATCACAAATAGATACAATACAGAAAATAAATTTATAAAAATGTAGTGGGAAAACAGCCAGTTACCTGCAAATTAAGTTATACTCTTGCTGTCATCACCAGACCCACCATATGGCTGGAGCAGCCTGTGGCAGACCCATCAGAGGCAGCAAAACTCCTGTGTCCCAGCAGCACCTGGCGCTCCTCCTGCCCTCAGCCTCCAGGAGCCATCCTGTGGCCAGGAGCTTTCCACCACTCAGAATCTTCCTACACAAAGCACTGAGTTCTCCTGACGGTCCTTGGCCTTCCTCCCATTCTGCAAAAAACATCTTTAAGTCCCAGTTCTTTCCTTGGCAACTCTCTAAAAAGACAAAAGTGTAAGGGAGGCGCTTTCCATGCTCCACACACATTCCCTATTTTTTATTTGGTAGTCAATTCACCGGCTGGCTGAGTTCAATTCATTTGTTTCTACTGGATGTTTGCTTTTTGGGCTGCTGTAAAATTAAATGGCAAGAAGCCTAGAGCTCCTGCACAGGCATCTTCCTTACCATCTCCTAAGCCATGAAACGCAGAGATGGTGCATTCGCTCCAGTGAGGAAAGCCCAGCCAACATCTCCCCGAGCCTTAAAAATGCTTTGAAACCCAGTGTTGAAATGTCTCAAGACTGATCAGGACTCACGTCCTGCTGGAGAAATCCCAGCTGAACGAAATAATAATGCCAGAACTGAGAGAAGCCAGACCCTGAGAGGTGTTGGACTTCTAAGTTTTGAAAATGCCAGATATTTCTACATCTCATGTCTAAACTACTAAGCTGTTCCACTGTACGCCAGTGGAAGTATTTATTATTTTTAATACATGCCTGCAGGCAGAGGCAAACAAAGTAAAAGAGAAAGATAACTGCCCCTTCAAAGGCACTGCCAGCTGAAACAAGAAAGCAGCATGTATAGTTTATTAGACTTTGTACTTTTGAATGCATGTACACCTACAAAAGGAGACAAAGCATTACGATCATAACATTCCTGACTCCAACCACTTCTTTGCATTTAAAAATACATTATTCTTTAATGGCACACTTTGGTCAACAGAACCAAAGGCAGGAAAATGAAAGACCTGGTTTCCTATTGAAAACTAAAGGCTTCTCATTAAAAGTTTTAAAAAAGAAAAGTGCAATAGTAAGAAGATGGTGTCTACTTTTAACTCCCTTCTCTTGTCCCTCCCCAGCTGTGTTCCAGGCCACAAAGACTAAGAAAGTATTAAGAAAGAATGTTGAAGAAAACTTAAAGAAAGGTGGCCTTTTCTTAAGAGCAGATTGTAATAACTGTAAGAGAAACTTAATCTGATTAAAATAACAATGACATTTTCCAAACCAGAAACCTGGTATTTAATAAGGAAGTCTACGTACATAACAATAATTTTCACATTTTTGTGAACAGAAGACTATTTTATGATATACTATAAAAGGCAATGTTCAGCTGTCCTTGGGATTTACAAGATGCTAATAACTGGTCTACTGTACGTTGTGTACCACAGCAGAAACACATTTAGGTAAATGTCACTGCGGTGGATGACTGATGCTACCCCACAAGGATTCCAAGTACCCTTGAGTCAATGCACAACCTCTTCACAGTTCTCCTTGGTAGTCACAGAATCACAGAATCATTTATGATGGAAATGACCTTTAATGGTCATCTAGACCAAGTCCCCTGCAGTGAACAGAGACACCTACAGCTCGATCAGGTACTCAGAGTCCCTTCCAGTCTGACCTTGAGTGTCTCCAGGGATAGGGCATCTACCACATCTCTAGGCAACCTCTGCCAGTACTTCACAACCCTTATAGTAAAAAGTCTCTTCCTTATATCCAGTCTAAATCTCCCCTATTTTAATCTGAAACCATTTCCCCTTGTTCTGTCACGACAGACCCTGCCAAAGAGTCTGTCCCCTTCTTCCCTGTAGCCCCACTTTAGATATTGATGTCTTATCTGAAATAAGTCTGGCACAAAAGTCAAATTATGTTAGTAACCACCAAGGACATGATACGTGATCCACACAGTTCATGAAGGCTAATCCTTGGAGAGACAGAAAATTGCTCCCTAGTCAACCTGTTTTGTGCACCACAGAATCTTACACAAGCAAAGCTGGTAGTGCACAGCAAAACCTCCAACAGCTCAGTGATGGCAAAGGCTGGACCTCTGCAGCATCCTGCAAAAGGCATCAGCTCTCAGCTTCCACTCAATTTCTACTGGTACATGGAACCTCTAATTTAGGAAAAAAAGGTTACAAGATGGCATATCCTTATTGAATAAGTGCCAACACTTGCTTTACAGTAGCCCTTTTAAATTCTAGGATCTCTTCCAGCCAGTTTTGTCTAACTTCCATTTCATTTCATTTCTACAGTCTACAGCCTCTTCACTCACATACCTTTTAAGTCATTATTTCCCGAAGTGAAAGATAATGTACCATTATTATCCTATATCTTAAGAAAACGGGATACAATACTAGATCAATATCCCAGCCTACTATTAAATGGCTACACAGCCAGCCACAAATCTTCTTGTCCTTATCATTCAAATAATGAAATACCTAAGGTTCTTCTCTCCTACAAAAAGCTCTTGAATTATCCTATTTTCCACTTAACAGCTTTATTTCTTCTTAAAGTCAGTTGCACATATTCTAATGATGCATTTCCTCTATTAGTTCTCCATCTGCAACTTATGCATTTGAATGAATTTAACTCCAGTGAACAATAAATTCAGATGCAGAAGAAAGAGACAGCAAGCAGTCATCGTACAAGCTTCTTCAAATCCATCTGCTTTAGTTCTGGTACACGAGCAATCAAACATCTAGCGTTCAGCAGGGTACCATCCTCTATTTCAGCTGACATATCACAAAGTCTCTGATGACAAGGCCAGAGAGAATAAAATGGGCATCCTTCTTGTAAGAAAAGGACCTTGAACCTTTGTCTGCTCCACACATTCCATGTGGGCCAGAACAGCCATCCTATGGTATAACAACCTTGACCCAGCGCTCTCCTCACTAAGATTTGAACTAGCCGCCAAGGAGTGAGCTGCCCTATGCAGGTGGCTTCATTAAACACGAAATCACAAACTGGCTGGGGAAACACCTAAGTCATGCTCTCCTTTTATATATAGCTTGCTTTGAGAATGCAGCTCCTTCAGAGAAGAAAGTAATGGAGGGTATCTCCTATTATAATGCCATTATAAGAAATGTCATAAACATTAAAAACAGTGAGCATGAAGGATGACTGCCTTCGAAGTCAACAACAAACTAATCTCTGTCACTCATTAAAAACAATTCCTCTAGAAAAACTATGGCTTTTGTTGCTGTTGCTGCTACCTTAGTTAAAAGTAAAGAAACCAAAACAAAGCAAAAAACACAAAAAAAACTCCCAACCACTTTGGCTTCCAAAAACATTTTGGCATTAGAAGAGTTCTTCCAGTCCTGGTCTTATATTTCTTTCCCTCATTTTTGTTTGGCATTTGACAAAATGATAGAAACACAGAGGAGGGCTAGCAAAGAATGATTGAAAGTGGCAATTCAAAAGCTCAGATCACAGACATTCCCAGTACACAGTCCTAGCAAAATACCATCCTAGCACATTTCTAGCAAGCCTTCCTGGTTTCCTCACGGCCAACAAAGGACAACTACTCATAAAGAGTTTATAGCCATAAAATGAAAAGAGGAAAAAACAACACACTATGACTAGACAAAATTGGCTGACACGCCTGAAGGCTGTGTTGCCATTCAGCAAGACCTGGATAGGCTGGAGAGCTGGGCAGAAAAAAACCAGATGAGGTTTAACAAAAGCAAGTGTAGAGTCTTGCATCTGGGGAGGAATAATTCCATGCACCAGTACAGGTTGGGGGATGAGCTGCTGGAGGGGAGCTCTGCGGAAAGGGACCTGGGTGTCCTGGTGGACGACAGGTTGGCCATGAGCCAGCAGTGTGCCCTTGTGGCCAAAAAGGCCAATGGCTTACTGGGGTGCATTAAAAAGAGCGTGGCCAGCAGGTCAAAGGAGGTGATCCTCCCCCTCTACTCTGCCCTGGTAAGACCTCATCTGGAGTACTGCGTCCAGTTCTGGGCTCCCCAGTACAAAAAAGACAGGGATCTCTTGGAAAGAGTCCAGCGGAGGGCCACGAAGATGGTGAAGGGCCTGGAGCATCTCCCCTATGAGGAAAGGCTGAGTGAACTGGGTCTGTTCAGCGTTGAGAAGAGAAGACTGAGAGGGGACCTGATCCAGGTCTATAAATATCTAAGGTGTGGGGGGCAGAATGGCGAGGCCGGACTCTTTTCAGTGGTGAGAGGAGACAGGACAAGGGGAAATGGCCAGAAACTGGAGCATAGGAAGTTCCGCACAAACATGCGCAAGAACTTCTTTACAGTGAGGTGACGGAGCACTGGAACAGGCTGCCCAGGAGGTCGTGGAGTCTCCTTCTCTGGAGATGTTCAAGACCTGCCTGGATGCCTACCTGTGCGACCTGCTGTAGGGAACCTGCTTTGGCAGGGGGGTTGGACTCGATGATCTCAGTAGGTCCCTTCCAACCCCTACAGTTCTGTGATTCTGTGAAAATTATTATAAGATTTCTAGGAGAACTGCACTATGTTATTAAATGTGAAAAAAATCAAGAAACCCCTTATGGGGCAGCAGGTGGAGGGGCCACAGCTGGGGACCCAGCCCCAAAATGCCAAGTTAGCATCCATATCTCTGCAGCACTTTCAGATGCGTTAAGAGGAAGGGTTCCAGCTATGCTTACTGTTAATATGCAGGAATTGCTCTGAGGCTCCTCTCAGTCTGCAGGAGTCTGTGTGGGATCTTACTGTCAAGGTCAGACAGTGCTTAGGGAAGAGGAAAGGAGAACAAGAGATTTGCATCCCTGGCTGATGGGTGTCCATCATGTAGAGGAGAACTCATTCCACCGCCATGTTTACTCCCTTCAACAAGGCAGGGCTTGCAGGGAGCCCTCTGCCAACTTTCTTGCTGCAGGCAAAACAACAAAACCTCCACTTGTACCTCAGAGAAACATCACTGTTCTTTCTGCATTAATTTGTTCTCGTCTGTGTCCCCTGTCATCCAGGAGAGTAGAGCAGATGACAAGTCTCAGGGAGCAGGCCGGCTGGGCCCAACAGCGCCAATACGGCTGCCACAGCCCCAGTCATGCCCCCGTGGCCTGGTAAACCCCGATATTTGAGTTTCCTCACCCAGGAGCATCCATGTGGGCACCAAAGGGTGGTGAGGAGGTCTGCAGTTCTCCAACTCTGCTCCCAGCCATCTCTCAGCAAGCCAGGCACTGCCAGCAACAGAGTACGAAGACGGCACTGTCCCAGACTGAAAACCTTCAATTTGGTTTCAATTAGGAGAAACTATTTTGAAGACAACTCAGTTCCAGTTCCAGGCACTGCAATTTTCCAGCTCCCCGTTTTAGAAAACTCCCTTCCAAATACCGCTGGTCCTTGGCCACTGTACAAGCTGTGCTCTTTTTAGGTTGTGGACGTTAATCAAACTGCTCTTTATTTTTAGATTTTCTTCATACGACTCTATGCCACAAACTCTATTAATGTTATGTCTTGGAACATCAAAGTTATTCACAGATCAATCAAATTGACAGAAAACGTTCCTCTTGCTTTGGGAAAACTGAACTCAGCTGGCTTTTTAATAGGAGAATCTGACAGTGAAAAAAAATAAAAATAAAAATAAATCTAAAAAATACCCCACACACTATAAATCAATGGATCAGATATACTGACTGTGAATGAAATTTCTCCGAGGAGGTGGAGAGGGAGCTGAGCAGCAGTTTTTCCCCACAAGTGCCTCTGTGCATAGGTCTCCCCCAAGGAGCATTGAAAGAAGCTGAACATAAAAAATAAAATTACTTCAAATCCTGTCTTTTCTGTTTACTGTTTTGGAGACTGCTGAAAATAGCTCCAATCCCTCACTCACATCGGGAACGAGACCTGGAGCCCTGCAGTGAAGTTCCAGCTTCTGTCGCTATCAGTCAGCTGCTGCAGTACCACTGGAGGTGTGAGAAGGGAGATGTGTGAGCAGCTGAGAACAAGCAACACAAAAGTAGTATGGCAGTAAGGAGATGTCTTCCCCCTCTCCTCCTTCAAACCAAAAATCTGATGCTCGCTGACTATTTGGGCTATCCAAATCTCTGTTTCACAATTAGGTTAGTCTTAAGATTGCAAAAATGTAAATGGCAACTTTGAAAAAGCTGTAAACTCTGGGAATAATTCTGTCAGCAGCCAAAGCAAGGTGATATTCCTCGACACTTCTCCAGCCTCATGCTTAAAATGAAGGGGATCATCCTCAAATTTCTCAGTATGAACAACTTGAGATCTGCAGCCCATAAAAATACATTCCTATTTGAAAGGTGCTACAGCACATTTTTGAGTTATGCTCTAACTGAGGGAAACGAAGCAGAAAGCACTGGACAGGGCTCTGAGCACCTGAGCTCTAGTTGCTCCTTTTCATTGCTGGGGACTTGGATTAGATGATTTGTACAGGTCCATTCCAACTCAAACTACTCACTGTTTCCATGGTTCTATGTTCACACAGGGTGCTCTTAGCAAAACCCCAGGTGTGCACGAGCTGCCCCAGGCTCTCTGTACAGACCAGCCAAGCCAGATGAATGGCAGCATCCTGCACACAAACCAGCATCATGGCGCTGGGCGAGGCCACACACCTGGATCCCAGGCATAGCATCTCATTTCAGTTCCTGTCATCCACAAAGCAGAAGGTGGTGTGTTGGTCGGCAAATATGGAACTTCTACTGACAAAACACCATTGCTACAGATGGGATGGAGAGAAAAAAAAAAAAAGTCTAACTAAAGGTGGGCTTATGATTTAAGGACTAGAGGAAGCAAGTTTAATCTGTGAATGTTTTTTGCCCCATTACCAGTCAAGAATTACTGGTTCTGCCATGTCAAAGCACACAGGACTTTTGTTAACCTTTTCTGAAATGTTATATTTACACATCGTGGCTATATTTTTTCTGGCTGCTGCTCAGATGCTTAAGGAATGATAAGGATTCCTTACTGCATTAAAGGGGTTTAAAATGCAATGCACAGCCAAGCAATTTGGGAAGCAATCGCTATGTTTCTAAAGTGAACTTTAATCTAGAATTGCTCATAAAAATCATATTATGGCATACAGAAACAATAATGTTAATTAAATAATTTGCATTTACATAGCAATCGGTCCCAAGGGCCAAGCATACAGTAACACATTCACATGAAGTACACCGTGTGCTCAGAAGCAACAGATCTACAAGGTTTGACCTGAAGAAACCCAAAACCCTTCAGCCTTCTGCCTGTATGTCCGAAGGCAGCCAGCACTTTTAAACCACCTCACATTATGGAGCAGGATTTTTATTCTTAGTTATTAGCTGAATGAGAAGCAGCCGCCACACTTCCAGTATATTGTATTTTCCATTTTAATAAGCTGTACCCTAGGAACAGCAGGATCTCCATGCGGCAAGGAGATGCTCCACCCAAGCACCAGCACCCTGCTGAGCTTTCCTGGGTGCAGCATTGCTCCTCTCAAGGAAAATGAAGCATGCAGGACCATCCATCCTTGAGCCTCTTTTTGTTTGTTTGGTACAAGCAAAGATAACTGTGAAGATATTTAACACCCACAGCCCAACTCTAATTCAATATTCTTGGTCAGACAGGATTTGTGCATGACAGAAATAGAACTAACCACATTACAAGAAAAATGAACTCTTTCCAAGATCCTGCCCATTTTAAGAGCAGTGCCAAGCTCCTTATATTTATGTAGGTCTCTTGACAATTTACTAAAGAATTAGTAGTGGCAAGAACCAGAAACACTAAAAGCACACTATTGTTTTTCAAATGAGGACATTGTCTCTCTCTATATATACGTACATATATATATACATATATATATATATATATATATATATACAAATAAACACAGTTAAAAGCATAGACAACTCCATCTTCATTTGCTTTTTTTTGTTAGATTTTCTGCCCCATTTATTAGCTTTGTTGGGGAAGCAGCAGTAGCTAATTTCATATTTGTTCTCAGCCAATTTGACTTTTTGGCTCCCTTCCTGTGCCCTAACAGAGTTGCTGTTTCCAAAGAAGGGAAAGCTACCATTGCCTTGCTGGAGATGGGGTAGTCTTTCAGGGGTAGTTTTCCAGTCTGCTCTGGCTCCATGGCATACAGTCAGCAGCATACATTGCCACCTACAATGCCACCACCAGGAGGGACAAGAGCAGGCGATGCTACAGGACAGCTTGCAGGAGAGTTGGAGCTGCTGGATGAGCAAAGCCCTCAGACCTTCCCCTAAGACTTCAGCTAAACACCCAGTTCAACACAATTAAATCAAAAGGATGTTTCAAGTAACGCAGATCTTCATAAGCTTGGAGATCACAATCTTTTCATAAAACACCGATTTATCTTTCTTTCTGGGAGAAAAAAAAGCCCCAGAACCTCGAAAACAAAATAAAGGGTGAAGAATTAATAAAAGGTCGGTCTAATCTAAGTCCCATGGGTTTCAAAGGGATTTGCATACGGCCCAGTGCTGCCGTGGTATTTTCCACATCTGTGGGGCATTAAGGGAAATAACCAAATCTTGAAATTGAAGTTGGATGTCCCTTGTGGCAGTGCAGAGGAACTAAGCCTTTTTCCTTGCTTCTTCATTTTCTTTTCATCTTCAGTTTTGTTTGCCACTGCTAACTCAATATACAGGAGTTAATTTCTTTCCTGACTTGAGGTATCACTAGGGGAATATTGGGTGTTACTGTGGCGGCTGGAAGTCATTACATCTATATAAAAATTAACCTGTGGCACTACTCTTAATCTTTTTTTTTTTTCTTCTTTTATAATTTGTACAAAAGCACCTGCTTTATTAATACTAAAGTCGAAGCAATTGCTAATGCAAATAACTGCCAACCTAACTACATTAAATATGCAAATGTAAATCACTAAGCATTTCCCTCAATCAATACAAATACGATCCCAGTCCTTGAGCTGCAGAAATACAAGGTATTCTGAAGCCGTACAGCATGCACCAAGCAGAGATCAGTTTTCCATCCCACTCACCTTCACGACAAAACTTCTGTACGAAATCAGCCCTCCTATTTTAGCCAACTTCACAAGCAAAAAGAGATACTAATATTTATATTTCAGGAACAGATTTGAGAATAAGGCCTTAAGGAAACAAGTAAAACAGACTGTAAAAGAAGAAACAGTAGACAGAAAACAACCGGAGCTGCTGAGCACCTACAATATCATGTTATATAAATTCAGACATTCAAACCACTAATCCTTAAACTCATTTCTGAAATGGACTCTTCCAAGCTGAAATACTTCTCAGGTCTAAATTTAAGGAGGGGAATCACCACATCCCCAAAGCTAACAAATTAGGATGTTCGAATGTGTAACATTCTTCTTCCAGAAGTATTCTGAGGATGTCTATACCATTTTCCTGGTTGTTCAGTGCACACAAGCAGCAGAGCAAATTAGCCTGTGTAGAGCTCCATGCTGCTATCACTAGATTGCAGCTGGTACCCAACATATCATTTAAGGCAAGCTGGGCTGTCTGTATACTGCAGTACATTTTCAGGAGTACTACAGTCATACCTATGAGAGGTCAGCCAGTAATGAAACAAAACTTTCAGGCTTATGCTCATCCCAGAAACGTGTAAAAATCTATCCAGTCCTTGTCCATTTGAAACCACTTCATTCAGTCTAGGGACATAAGAAAACACATTTTTTAAGATTTAATACACGGATGAGACCATACCGTGAAGCCCAGCATGAAGTGATGCTGTGCATTTCCACTTCCCCTGACAGAATAAAAATGTAATGAAAATGCCAGAGCATGGACAGCAAAAGTAGAACAGGAGAAATCCAGAAATCCTTCAAACGCTGAAAACGTGTTCGATAGGCTCATCAGTTACAAACTGTACCAGCCCTAAGGACTACAGCAGATGTTTCCATATGTGGCAGACCACAGTTTCTCACAAAAGTGCATTGCCACCAATGCCAATGAACTGAAGAGTTTTTAGTCAGACAGGGAGATTATTCTCACTTAAAACTGACCCATCTGAAGACTAGTCATAGAAACATATAATAGAACTATAGAATGGCCTGGGTTGAACAGGACCTCAAATACCATCTAGTTTCAACCCCCTGCTGTGGTCCTGGGTAAGTCTCTTACTTTTGTCAGTGCAAAGCAAGGTGCCCCATTCCAAAAGAGGTGCCTCAAAAGACACGCACCCACTGCTGGGTGCAACCTGCTCTCTTCATACCTGCAACACTCCTAGCTCATAAATATGGACATTCAGCATGAGGAACCCTTCCTCCTAGTGGACACTACACTTGCTCCAGCAGCACCATGATGGCAGAGCTCCCCCATAGGGCTACTATTGACTCATGCTAGACAAATGAAGTTCTGGGTCGCTTAGGGGCAGCCAAATGTTTTCCAGAAAATGGAGTAATTAGGAGATTGGGTGTACAAGAATGTGAGGTAAGCAAAGGTGGGAAATTACAGTGTGTTTCTGACTGCTTTTGTGCATTTTGCTACACTGAGATTAAAGGGCATGCCAGCTCTCAGAGAGAGGGATGTGTGTTTACCAGGATGCTTATGCAGAGCAAGTTACAGCTGGGAATGTAATGCACTACCGGTCACCACCTTGGTTTACCCTCTGACAATCTGAAAAGTTACCTGACACTCAGAAACTGCAATGCACATTTGGCCGTCCCTTTTGCATCCCTCCTTCACTGTGCTCTCTGCTACAGACTCATTCTCTGCCTGGGAACTGCACACATCCCTTCACTTAGAGAGCAATGGGATTAATGCAACCTCTAAACAAAATGTTCAGTGTAACCCAAAGCACATCTTCACAACAGACGTGTGGAGAGATAGCAGACAGCATTCCAAGACTGCAGGACAGTCCTCACAACTCCTCATGAAAAGCCAAGCAGAAATGCTTCTGATGCCGCTGTATTTGGGTCAGGACTACAAACCCAAACTTCAGACCCAGTCCCCACCTCCCAGGTTTGGAATTCAGGTGGCAGGGAGCTTGCTGCAGCTAGAAGCCTGCAAGCCATGTGCAAGGTCCCAATGTGTTGTCTAAAATGTATCCTTGCTGTTCTCCTCTAACACAGCAGTGTTATTACTGCTATCATCCATAAATGAAAACTATCAAGCAGCAGTTCAATACTAAAGATTTTTTTATACATATTATATCACAGGACCAAGATTTTACATATTCTATTTCAGCCAAAGCTCTGACTCATCTCCTGTCCCAGGCATCTGCACAGCAGTGGATGAGAAATCAGACACAGCAGCACCTAAGCACCTTGAGGCTAAAGGCTAAACTTGAACCCAGCTCCTTTCTTCTCCTAAAACCATTTCCAAAGCAGCTTAACAAATGGGAACCTTTTAATGTATTTAATTTTTGCATCCTTCTCGACTCAACCTCCCTTCAGAAATATGATCCTTTATAGAAACCTCCAGGGATCCCATCTTTTGATTTATTGGAATAATATTCTAGTGCAAAAGTACAGTGCCAGAGTTTGGGGATATGAAAAATGATACAACTTCTGTTCCACTGACTCTCCCTTTCCTGTAATAAACTACTACAGCACTACGCAAGGATAATAGGACAATTTTTCTCCTGCTACTGTAACCGTTTAGTATCCACACAAAAAAAAAAACTGAATGACACACCTCTTTTTGTTATCGTCTTGACATCTTTCACACTGGCATAAAACCTGATTAATTCCAAAGCATTTTAATGAGATTTAGGTTTCATTGTTCAAGGTGCTGTAGTTATGGTTGTGATCATTCCTTTCTAATTTTTTTGTAAGATAGGGTCCAGTCATTGCACCCATTACAGTCAACGTCTAAAGCAGCAAGGCTGCTACTAAGCAGGAGGGAAATCAACTTTTTACACAGGTAGATAGTGACAGGACAAGGGGAAATGGTTTTAAAATAAAAGAGGGGAGATTTAGGTTAGAAGTTAGGAGGAAATTCTTTACTCGGAGTGGTGAGGCCCTGGCACAGCTGCCCAGAGAGCTGTGGTGCCCCAAACCCGGAGCTCCTCAAAGCCAGGTTGGATGGGCCCTGGGCAGCCTGATCTAGCTGTGGTGTCCCTGTTTGTTGCATGGAAGTTTGACTAGATGGCCCTCAGAGGTCCCTTCCAACTCTAAGGATTCTGCGATTCTATGACTCAGTGACAGTTTTGGTTTATTACCTGACAGCACTAGGTTTGCTTAGGAACGATGTTTAACCAGCTTATATTCATAACCCTAATTTTCAAAAATACAGAAATTCAATTTTAGTGCAACCTGTGGTTCTTTTCATCAAGTCTACTGAAAACAGCAGCATTTGCATTCACCCCTTTCTCAGTGTAAAAAGTTGCAAAATAGGAAAAAATCACAGAATCACAGAATGGCTGGGGTTGGAAGGGACCCCAAGGATCACCAAGTTCCAACCCTCTGCCACATGCAGGGCCACCAACCTCCAGATCTGGTACTAGATCAGGCTGCCCAGGGCCCCACTCAGCCTGGTCTTGAACACTTCCAGAGACAGGGCATCCACAGCCTGTTTCATTTTACAAAATAAAATAAGACACAGCAGATTGCCCTTCTTTTTTCACCCACAAAGCTGTGGGCTGTGGAGACAGCAGTCAGTGCAGCCAGATCACCCAGCTAAGGTGCTCCTGGTCCATGGCACGCATGGGATGTGATGCTCCTTCCGCAAGAGAAAGCCAACCAAAGCAGTACCTGGGGTAGGAGTGAAGGGGAGCCAAGCTGCTCACAAGGTGCTGCACAAAGGGCAGGGAAGGCTGGGATCCTGGCTTTGTTTCCCTGCAGACACAGGAAGCTTTTATCATGTTAACACTGAAGTTTTACAAAGGAATCAACTGGAATACAGTGACAGCTTCAAAATTAGAGACCTCACAGTCTACATTTCAGATCTAATCCCACAGTCCCTATCAGCACAAAATTACTACTGGGTTTGACAAGTCATGCGTAAGCTGCAGGAGCTGCCGGTGGGAATAGAAAGCACTGTGCTCAAAGCAGAGATCTTGGGAGATCGTCACCCAGCGGTTTGCGCTCCTCTCTTTTGTTGGGTGACTTTGGTTCCAAACATCACTTCTGTGGGGAAAGGTCATTGCCAAGCGGTAGCTAAGCAACAGCTGAAGAGTTGTGGCAGTCAGAAAAAGCCACAGTGTTTTGTTTTGTTTAAGTTAACTTTTTAAAAAGTGACGGACAGTCCTCCAAGCAGCCAGCGGAGCCCCCCACAGGAAGCCACTTAAGGTGATTTTCTTTTTATTTCTTAAGTAGTTCGCATATTGGAGCCAAATGAAGCTAGGAACTAATCCGGAAAAAAATACTGTATGAACACAGAAAAGCTGTTTGAATTTCTGCCTGGTCATGTTTTGTGCCACACCAAAACTCCAGCTTGCAAAAGGCAATGCTGAGAGGCTGCCGGTGGGAGGACAGCTCGCTGGGGATCATCCCCCCTGCTCATCTCCATCTGCTGATGCACAGATGCAGACCACAAACCCAGCTGCATGTTCAGGGAGCTCAAGGGTCTGCCAAATATCCCTCCAATTATCTGGTTAACAGCTGCATGAACCCAGGCTGTGAGGGACTTTGGATATGCAAAAGCTTCTAGCTGTACTAGTTGGTAATGCTGCCATGTGCTTTCTTAATCATTTTCATTCCTTTTTACCCCCTCTTTCAATGAACGCCTCAAATCTCTGTGCAACAGGGTTGAGTTCCCAGTGTCTGTTTTCACCATACCCCAATGATTGCTGGCTACAGCAACTTTAAAAGTAGGATCAAACTGGAGTGTATGTCCATACTAAAATCAAAGCACTACTGAAATGCAGGTGCTGCAGAGCTAGAAGGCCTTAAGTCTATGTACTGAAGTGCCTTCTGCAATTCAAGCAGATATTCGTTCAGCACACATTTCAGCAGCCAAAAACTTAAGCACCCCTTTGCCTCATCTGTGCTTTGATTCATCTACCTGAAGTATTTAATAGTGAAGAGAACAAGGAAGTCAAAAAAGCTTTCCAGCATCTCACTCCCAGTCAACTCCCAACTCAGAAACAGGGACACTAAGCAAAGGGGTGAGCAATGCGTTCTGACTGGCTGGATCTTTGGTACCTTCAGCTCTCAACACACCCCCTATAAGCATACAAATGTGAGCAGGCCAGACTGACCTATTTTCATTCCTCTGCACCCTTCCCTTTACACAGAGCATGGTGCCATTGTGAAACTGCCACTGAATTTCAGTTTCATAACAATGACGAGAGGATTGCAAGTGGCCACACACTGCGCGACTAATGGTGCAACCCTAAGAATTGCTTTTCCCTCTCCATCCCATCATGATCTGCCTTGACAGCTATCCTTTAGTGACTGCACGGAAGATTATTCCACAACCTCTCTGCCTTTGAAGACCTTTACACTGCCAGGACTTTCCAGCTGCCTGGCACAGAGACCAGTGCACCACAGCCAGGCAGAGTCCAACGGTGGTCATTGGTTTGTGCTGATGACAACAGCAACCCTTGCACCAGGCATAAGCTCAGATGTAAATGACTACTTGAGTAATTTAATATGCATCAGAAAGGCTGGAGCTTACCTGTTAGGTAACTTTAACTATGATCTTCAAATGATGGTCTATTATGTCAACTGCAAAGCAAGCCTCACCAAGTGCTTCTATGTAATACTAAATGACAGGAAAATAGGGATAGAAGTCCTCTCAGTATTACTGCAAGAATAGCTATTTCTCATCACCATCCTATGAGGAGACAGTAAACCTTAATTCCTATCAAACTCTGCACCTAAGTCCTGGTCCAGATAACACTGACAGCTGTTTCAGTGTTTTGATGGTTTGATACCTACTGCAGCTCCCCAGAGCACTCCTTCTTGCACTGCAAAGGAGCTTGCTGCGCAATACCCGGCTGGTGTTGCACCGTCCTAAAAAACACTTTGCTATTAACCTAATTAGCTGATTAATCTTTTCAGCCCCATTTAGCATTAAGTAAGCACCTGGATGCAGAATGCTTTCTCCTGAAACTAAGTGCAACTCAAGTGTTTATCTAGCACATTAACACAAGGGATACCGCCAGTGCTCTAACTGGCTGTCAAGACAAGTCAAAAAATAATGCTGGGCACACTGGGGACAAGCAGGTCATGAAAAACACATCACAACAAAACTCATCCTTTCACGAATATCTCAATGGGACAACTACTGTTCTCCTTAGAATGAGGCAATTACCATTTTCTTAAATACAGAAGAACTTTGTATTGATAATCCACACACAAGAGTGATTCACAAAGGAGTCTCACAGAATTTCAGGCCGGTGCTTGACCCATACTGCCACAAATTTCCCCAAATACCTGCTGGATAGAGCCTACCATTTCATGAGGCTCAGCACATCTTCCAGAGAAGCCCTGGATTGTGAAGGGAGGCTATAGCCAGGCTGTATGTTTCTGACTGTGTTCTTTCCTACAGCTAATTGACCCCACTGTGGAAAGAAAAGGTCAAGTGTGCCTTCCTTCTTGTAGTACTGCTTTCCAGAACGCTGGGGTTCATAACACCTCCACCTGATAGACTGAAGTATCACTTCATCTCAGCAACCTTCTCCCTATGCAGGTACAAACAGATGATGAACAAACGCCTTTTTCATTACTACTTTCACTTTCATCTGAGAGTGGGCTGCAGGGCTTTTCAATTTCTCTGAGAAACAATGCCTACTTTCTGGCTTGTAAAATTACAAGGTTTGGTCATCAGGTGAAATTTCCTTAAGCTACCATTTTTTATTCACATTGCCTCCTCCAAAGCTTTTACTTTGAAATCACTTGCTCATAAATAGTGTAAAATACATGAGATGCCACGACCCTCCTCCCATTTTCATTGCATCACACACAACAGGGACATGCACAATGACCCAAAAGATACGGTGCAGCACACAAACAAGTGAGCAATGCCTGTTTCTCAGCTTTTTAATAAAATGCTGCTTTCCTGCGTGTCCTCAGAGAGGTGAAACCTGTTACTTCCACTGAAAGATTGGTCATGACACTGAGCTGCCAGAGTTCAAGGAGTGTCTGCACAGTGCTCTGAGACGTCAGCTCTGATTTTGGGGTAGTCCTGCATGGAGCCAGGAGTTGGACTCCATGATCCCCGTGGGTTCCTTCCAACTCAAGATATTCTGTACATCTATAAAACCAGTACTGAAAATGAGGACTTGCTGCAAAGCTTTAAAACTTACTGTCAAGCCATTAAAATAAATAAATAAGCCACAGGAACATAGACACAGAAAGCTTTCATGTTCATTTTGCAAACTTAGAATCATATAGAACTGCTCAGGTTGGAAAAGACCTTCAAGATCATCAAGTCCAACCACAACCTAACCACACTACCCTAACTAACAGCCCTTCACTAAGTCATGTCCCTGAGCACCACATCCAAATGGTTTTTAAACACATCCAGGGATGGTGACTCAACCACCTCCCTGGGGAGCCTATTCCAATGCTTAACAACCCTTTCTGTAAAGAAGTTTTTTTCTGATATCCAACCTAAAACTCCCTGGCACAATTTGAGGTCATTTCCCCTCATCCTGTCACCTATCACCAATGAGAAGAGACCAGCCCTGCTCTCGCTGCAGTCACCTTTCAGGTATTGGAAGACAGCAATAAGGTCTCTCCTCTGCCTGCTTGTCCCCAGACTGAACAGCCCCAGTTCTTCAGTCTCTCCCCATAGGGCATATTCTTCAAGACCTTCACCAGCCATCTTGCCCTTCTTTGGACCTGCTCCAGCATTTCAGTGTCCTTTCTGTATTGAGGTGCCCAAAAACTGAACACAGTACTCAAGATGAGACCTCACCAGTGCTGAGTACAGGGGCATGATTACTTCCCTAGTTGTGCTCACCACACCATTCCTGATACAAGCCAGGATGCCATTGGTCTTCTTGGCCACCTGCGCACACTGCTGGCTCACATTCAGCCAACTGTCCATCAGTACACCAAGGTGTCTTTCCATCAGGCAGCTTTCTAGCCACTCCTCCCCAAGCCTGTAGGGCTGCTTGTGGTTATTATGACTAAAATGCAGAAACCGATACTTGGCTCTATTGAAATTCACACAGTTTACCTTGACCCATCAATCCAATCTATCCAAGTCTCTCTGCAGTGTCTTTCTTCCCTCTGGCAGATCAACACTCCCTCTCAACTTGGTGTCGAATGCAAACTCACTGAGGGTACACTCAATTCCCTTGTCAAGATCGTTAATAAAGATATTAAATAGAAGTGGCCCCAGTACCAAGCCCTGGGGGACACCGCTCGTGACCAGCTGGATTTAACTCCATTGACAACATTTTGGGCCCAGCCATCCAGCCAGTGTTTCACCTAGCAGAGCGTATGTCCATCCAAACTGTGGGCAGCCAGCTTCTCCACGAGAATGTTGTGGGGGACAGTGTCAAAGGCTTTACTGAAGCCCAGGTAGACCACACTGACAGCCTTACTGTCATCCGCTAAGCGGGTCATCTTGTCATAGAATGAAACCAGGTTTGTCAATCAGGATCTACCACTCATAAACCCATGCTGAGTGGGCCTGATCCCCCGGTTGACCTTTAACTGGTCCATGATGGCTCCTGAGATTATCTGTTCCATAATGTTCCCTGGCACCGAGATGAGTCTGATAGATCTATAGCTACCAGGATCATCCTTCCAGATCTTTTTGAAGATGGGCATCACACTTGCCAGTCTCCGGTTTACCAGGACATCCCCAGTTAGCCAGGACTGCCGAAGGATGATGGACAGAGGCTTGGAAACCACACCCACCAACTCCCTCAGCACTCTAGGGTGAAATCCATCTGGCCCCACGCACTTGTGAGCTTCCAGGTTTTGTATCTGCTCTGAAAGCATCTCATCATGATTATGCAGAGACTATTCTGTTCACCATCCCTATCTACCAGCACAAAGGGCTGTGTGCTCAGAGAGTAACAAGTCCTACTCTTAAAGACTGAGTCAGAGAAGGCATTAAGTACCTCAGCCTTATCCTGATCCTTAGTCACCACGTTGCCCTCTGCATCCAACAAGTCTCATCCACCTCTTCATCCTGGTTGGGTGGCCTTTAGCAGACTCCAATGATAATGTCAGTCTTATTGGCCTTCACTTTTATTCTGACCCATAGGCTTTCAATCCTAACATCACCATCATTTATTTCCATACGTTCATGTTCTTTCTTAACATTCTTTTTACAGCAGCACCTTTCCTGCCTTGCCTATTCCTTCTAAAAAGTAAAGAGCCATCCATCACAGCGCTCCAACTGCGTGAGTCATTCCACCCTATTACCATGATGGTAACTATATCATAGCTTTCTAACCACACAACAGCCTCCAGCTCCTCCTGTTTATTACCCATGCTGCATGCATTATTATAAAAGCAACTGAGCTGGGCCTCCTTTTGAGTGGGAGTAGCACTAATACCCTCCTGACCATACTCAGGTATTTCTATAGCACCAACCTCACACCAACCCCTGTGTTCTTCCTACAAAAAGCGAGTCGTTCTCCTCCTTCACTAAGACACAAGACTGTGGGATCTTACCAGCACATCCCTCTCCCACAAGCACTGTCACAGTACATACAAGCTCCGTTTTAGTGACCCCATTTACATCCCCACCCAAATCTATACCTAGTTTAAAGCTCTATTCCTTTCCAATTCCCATTGTAAGACCCCTTTCCACCAGTCGGATAAGCTACTTCTATTGGTTGCCAGCAGGTCTGGTCAGGTCTAGTCTCATGTAAATCAAGCAGAGGTCAAAAAACCCAAATCTCTGCTCGGCACACCAGGATCGAGCCCAGTATTAATCCATGGGCTCCTCATATTTAGTTCCTTATCATTCCCTATGACTGGAGGCATGGAGGAGAACACGACTTGTGCTCCCAAACCCTTGATGTGTCACCCCAAGACTCTGAAGTCCTTTTTCATAGGCTTTAAGAAAGTTATTCCTATATCATCACTGCCTACCTGAAACAGCAATAGGGGATAGTAATCTGAGGGCCATACGATGGAAGTAAATTTCTTCCTTACATCTTTAACCTGGGCCCCCAGGAGGCAACAGATCTCCCCGTGTAGAGAGTATGGTCTACATATTGGTCCTTCTGCTCCCTTCAGCAGACAGTCACCAATGACAATAACCCATCTTCTTTTCTTTGCTGAGGAGGTTTTAATGCTAAGCGTGGTCTGGCTTGACTTCAGTGACCTGGCTAGACCTGCAAGTAGGGAGAACCATCATCACCACCACTGTCCAGTTGACCCTGCAGAGCACTGTACCTGTTCCGCAAGGCAGCTGGTAAGACAGGGGAATCTCTGGGTGGAAGCACCTGCATCGCAGAGCAGGGGCCTTTTGCCATTGCCCCACAGCCTTCTTCGCTGCTGCTCCTAGAGGGAGGAGAGGACAGAGGGTCACTGCAGCAGGAACACTGCCTGCCGGTTCCCCTCTATCACCTGTTTGCAAGGCAGCAGAGGTTGATGTGCTCCATGTGGAGCCTCAGCTGGCTGCCTAGATCTCAGGGCTGGTAGGGACTAATGCTCCTCAGCCTCTCCACCTCGTCCTTCAGGTCAGCCACAAGGCTGAGTAAGTCATTTAGCTGGTTGCATCTCGCAAGTGCTGCCTCCGTCGCCCAGCACCGCCAAAGCCAGACTCTGGCACTCACCACAGCCAGAGATCCGCACACTG